>NC_142757.1:48761385-49113052 GCF_054948205.1 Urtica dioica subsp. dioica | reverse complement strand
CTATAAATTTTGTCCAGTGTAAAATGCATTACTCTAATTCATATTTAGATTTATTGATAGGAAAATTGAGGAATTACATGTATATCTCGCCTCACAAGGGATATCTTGTCACATTTAGATTGGTTGATGTGTGCTGATAACAAATATGACTTATTTCAAATGTATGACTAAATGGTTCCTATTTCTTATTATCTAGTTACAATATTTTGTTTTTTCGATTTTATGACAAACATGTCATGAAAGATGGTATTTAATGACGAATATGCCGTAAAAAATTATAGTAAAATAAAATCTTCCTAACGGATGATGGAAAAAAGTCGAAATAATCTCTAAATAAATTTCAATTCTATAAAAGCAAGTTACATTCGACTCATAAATTGAATTGCGAATTGCTACAAAAACTCTTCTAACTTGTCATCTCATTCGCATTGGGTCCCGATTGGTGTTACTCTGCTTGGCAATTTGCAACGGGGACTCTAAAAATCGTAGATCACAATAAGAGCAAAATTTTGTCGGCTATTCGAGAGATATTTGGGGAAGCAAAGAGCATTTAATTTGGTAAAATAAGAGAGATGAGAGAGTCAAGGAACTCTGCGGACTTGCACATCCTTGCATGGTTGGTTTGTGGAACATATATATATAATATATATATATATATATTATATAAATATATAATATATATATATATTATATATATATGATGTGGCTGTTGTTGTCGGATTACGTGATCTTTACACCTTGTTGTTATTTGAGGAATCAAAATCAACAAACCATGATTCTCAAAATAGTTTTAAAAATCTAAAATAAAAATCAAATAACCATTTCATCATGGCGTGTGGTACCCTCAAATTGTTGGGCCTATTATTTTGTAGGCCCATTTAGCTTATCAGTACCACGTCGCTGTCTAATCTCTGGCCCAGCAATTCCAGTTTCATACCCTGACCCATCAGGTTTTGATTATTCATGTCGTTTTTGCGGTCCACATCTAAAGCAACACTAGTCACCACTTTCATTTTTTTTTCTTTTGGTATTTTAGGTAAATACTCGACTTAATACGTGCATACATGATATAACTATTCGTAATTTTTTACAAATTCAGAACTATAATTTTTATATGGAGATTGTAGTTTTACTTATTTACGTGGTTGTAAGACCTTAACCATAATGATTGAAGAGCATATAAGTACTATAACGACTTTGTAACTTATAAATGGGACTTGGTTCTAGCCAAATCTTAAATAATCAATAATTGAAAATTTTCATGGTGTTCAAACTCGTGCGATATATTTTTTTTTTTCATAAAAGAATACCAATAAGACATACAAAATATCAAGCACAACATTAATTCTTACAATAATATTTCCGACTTTAAACCTGGACTAACATGAATCTCTCAAAAAATTCATCTATTCGCCTCTCTTCCATTGTTCTTTAAAGTCTTGCAATAGAACGTATGAATCGTATTTTTAGCTATCGAAAACACTATAGGGTTTTCCCACAAGACAAATCTTATAGCCAAATATATTGGTTGATTTATAAAACCGGAGATTTTCCAAGTTGCAGTCTTCGCGTATATGACCAATCTTGTCAAAAAAAAAAAAAAAAAAAAAAAAAAAAAAAAAAAATTGGTAGTTTGTGGTGTTGGATTGTGAACTAGGTTTAATATGTAACGTTTCTCATTTATACGTTGAGGCCCGTCCGAAGAGGCTTTGACACGTATAGCGTGACTCGCACGTAATCAAATCCATCACGGCTTCTATTGTTATTAATATTAACGAAGTTATACCTGAAAACCGAGGTTCAAGTTTAGGTCATCGTTCATAAACAATGTTTTTAGGCACGGTTCAAGCTATTTTTGAGACCTAAAACATCTTTATTTTTTGAGACTTTTTTAATCTATCTAAGTTTATCATTAATCATTGGAGTCCTAAAGCAGTTGATCAACCTTCCTCGAGGTTAGGCCGGTCCTGATTATTGTCTCATCTTCATTTGTGATGTTCATCTCACCCCACCTAATGCATAGTTCATCTATAAGATTTTATCGAATAATTTGCACTAAACATTGTCCTAGCGAAAGATATTCAAAACTGGTATTATTTCTCACAAGTTTAGCTTGATCTGTCACTGTAATTAGAGTAAATGAATAATTCCATGACTTTGTAAGATAAATTTAATTTTTATGTGTATAAATATATTAGAATTAAGTTTGTATATGTACAAAATGGCATAAATTTAAAAAACTATACACATGTTTACCAAATTGCCGTCAAAATTAATAAAATCCTTTAATACCACCACATAGCACCGCATTAATAGTTCAAGTAACTTTTATTTTATTATATTTTTTAGGGAGTACCGTTCAATGCGATGAAGTGATGTGAGATTCAATGAAACAATTTTATTAATACTAAGGATAATTTGATAAAAACATGCATAGTTTATATTTTATATGATTTTAGACATATAACATTTTAATTTGACCTATTCTCACACATATAAAATAAAATTTATCTATTTTAAATGCATATTTCGTTCTCGACATAAATCATCAATAAATGACTAGTAATCGTTGGGAAATATTGAACAACTATTACAATGGCTTTTAACTCAAAAAGGGAGTTTCAATATTTCAGGTTACCTACTAGTCTCGGCGAGAATTCTAATGCAATGTTGTTTTTAAATTATATTTAGCCATGTTCTTTGGTGAATTTATTCATTTTTTTTTTATTTTGGTGAAGTTAAGTACCAAATATTACACCAAATTAATAACTAAAACCTGTTAGATTTCATAAAAATTATGGATTGAAAGTTCGAACGGCATTTAAAATGCAATATTGGCCCTGTTTGGGATAGTTTTGTTTTAAAAAAAATGATTTTAGTTTTTTTTTTCAAAAACTAACAGGTGTTTGGTAAACTGCTTGTAATAAAACATGATTTAGCGTTTGGTAAAATATATATATTATAGTAAAAAGACTAAAATAGACATGTTCTTAAAAACTAAATAATATTTATGAATAATATTTTTTTCTTAAAAAAAATCAAAGAGAAAAAAAGATAACGTTGATAGGTGCATGTCGTACGTAGAAAATTCCTAACATCCCAACTAAATCCGAACATGTTCTTGAGTAGTTTTGAGGTTTAACGTGTGTTTTGAAGGTTTTCAGGTCAAAAATGGGATTTCTATGATACTTTGGGCAAATCTGTACAAATCGAGGCATCCGGGATCGAAAACGAGTCAAAAACGAAGGAGTCAAGAAGACATCCAAACCTCGCGCCGCGACCCTCCTATCGCGCGCCGCGAGGTCTGGAAATCATCCCGAGTCATCTAAAAGCAGCTTGCGCGTTCCGCGAGGGTGTGGAAGTGTAGACCTCGCGCCGCGACCCCCAGACCGCGCGCCGCGAGGTCAAATAATTTTAGCGTCGAAAGTCTCCGAGCGTCAATCGCGGAACGCGACGTCCCGAAAGTATCTACCTCGGGCCGCGACCCAGGCACCGCGCACCGCGAGGTGCGCCAAAACCAAAAGAGTAAACGCATTTTTTTAGTCAATCTGAGCCGTTGGATCAAGTTTTATTACCCAGTCTGCTCCGAAAATTAAGAGAAACCCAAGAATTTCGACCTAGGCCTATAAATACACTTCTCAATCTCTTGTTTAGGGATCTTAGCACTTTTTTTTTTATTGTTTTCACAAAGTGTTTAGGAGAGATAGAGAAAAAGAGGAGAGTCGTTCTTCATCAATTCGCGCCAATTACAGTTTTATTATTTTCCTTTACTCTTGAACTCCCATATTTTAATTTGCAATTGAGTTTTTAATTATGGTTTCTTATTCCTATTCACTTATTCTCTTTTTGTTTTCTCGCTACGCTATGAACTAATTTTCATTAAGGACTATGGCGTAGCGGGTTTAGGATTCGGTTATGGATATGATTTAATATATTGAAGTTCAATTTTCATTCTCTACTACTTTGCTTAATTCAAATCCGTTTTAATGCTTGATCGAGAGTAGCTACCTTGTTCATGATTTTATACTTCAACTTGATGCTTTAGAAAAATTAGGTTGTTAGTGTTTTGGTTTGAATTACTATGATGCATGCCTAGGCTAGAGATAGTTAGGTTGTCTTAGAATCGTGTGAATGCTCTTGATATTAATGCATGTTGTTGTTAGGGATTGAGATCGAGAGAAGATTTTCCTAATTTTGACATAGGTTGTTAGATGCTCGAGAGAGATTTAGCCATATTATTCTGTGAGTATGATTAGCAAAGAGTAGTGAGTTGATTATTGATTGTGCATGAAATTCGTGTATCAAAACCGTTGAATAAACCCGTGAAGACTTGGTCCTTAGCCTCTTCGTCTGCTTACAACTGTTATTTGAGTGTTTTGCTATTTAATTGCTTTAGAACTTGTCAATAATTTGTGACATCTTTCCATCTCCTCTTTAGTTCAATTCCTACTAGTTGATTTGTTTGCTAATTAAGATTTTTCCTCGTGGGATCGACACTCGTACTTAATTCACTATATTACTTGAGCGACACGTGTACTTGCGCGCGTAAAAATCACAACAAACGTAACAAATCATTTTTTTTAACAAGTTTCACTCTTAGATAGAAAAAAAAGATGAGGCAGAGAAAAAAGTTATGTATTACGGTACAAAAATCCTCACAATTTACGAGGGGAGATAGAATTTAGAATATCATACTGGCCAAAGTACATATGAATTAGAAACACTTTGTACGATGATATTACAGTAATTTGTATAGCAAACTTAAAAACATTTTTTCCAAAAGCTAGGAATCTTAGGTTGTGTTTGGTAGTTAACTCAAAAAGTTTTTGTTTTCTGTTTTCTAATTTTTGTAGTTGTACTGAAAAAATGTTTTGTAGTTGTTTTCAAAAAGCTGTTTGGTACAGTTTTCATTTTTGTTTTTGAGAAAGTAAAAAAACGGAAAAAAGTGTTTGGTATAGTTTTCATTTTTGTTTTTGAAATAATGAAAAGAGAAGATGAGGAGAAAGATGAGAGAAGAGAAGAAATTTTTTTTCAAAAACACCTTTTATTTGTTTTTAGTTTTCTTTACTTTTTTCCAAAACAACTTCAAAATTTTTTGAAATTTTTTTCCAAAAACTTAAACCAAACATGTTTTCAATTTTTGTTTTCAATTTTTTCAACTCAAAAACTAAAAAAATTGTTTTTGAGAGGAAAACCAAACATGGCCTTAGCTTTTCCATCTCGTGTACAAAATCTAAAATCGTTTTTGAAGTTTTTTGTATAAACAATTTTGCCAAACACTGAATAAGCAGTTTAGTTTTTTCTAAAAACAAAAATAAGGCTTTTTAATCTCAATCAAATACAGCCATTATCCGTTTTCTTTATAATCATTTCTTAACCTAAACAATAATGATTAAAACTCTTTATTTATGTATTGTGAATTTGTGTAATTAATTGATCAGACTCGTTGCCAACTTGCCATGCCTCTAAAATGCAGGCCCCCGAAAAAAAAAGGGGGGTTTAGATTAACATTAAAATAAAATAAAAAAAGGAAAAAGAAAACAGAAAAGATGATTTTACACTTCACTACGTCACCTTCAATAAATATATTATAAATCGTAATCAGCTCTTTATAATTTATCAAAACAAAAGTAATCAAAGACTTTTCTCTTCTAATCTTCCACAACTTCTTGGTTGGTTGAGAGCTTAGGTTATGGACCCATGTTCCTAACCTTGAATTTTATGAAATTAACTGTTTGCAAAAGTCTTCTTGAGTGGGTCCAATAACATGATTTTGCCTAGTTCTCCCACTTTATTTTATAATCTAAATATCTAAGAAAAAGTAATTAACCGAAAGTTTTCCATGATCATGGGAATTATTATTATTATTATTAAAATATGAAGGGGCAAGGGATGAGCATAGGAAAAATCGTTAATCAAAGTAAAAAAAAAAAAAAAAAAAAAAAAAAAAAAAAAAAAAAAAATTACTTGATGTTCAATTTAAACTTTTAAGAAATCGTAATAATAGTGTTTTTTGAGCGCAGTGTTTTTGAAATGGTGGTCGTTTTAATTTTTTTTAAATAATATTTTTTTTCAAAGTATAAATAAATATTTAAGATTATTTTTTCTTATAAATGAAACTGTAAACAATAAATAAAGTCAAATAGAATACAAAATAGTAAAATTAAGAAAAGACTAATTATTTACAACGTGAAAAATATTATTTTCTTGATGAAAATTATAAACATATTATTTTTACGATGAATTTTAAAAACACGTTATTTGAACTTCATCATTTATATGGCTATGCCATCCCCTAAGTTGCTGTTAAATGGAAGGATCTTTATTTTGGTTATACTTTCTATATTTTGTGTTTATTTATGAATATTATGTTTAATGTTTCAGTTTCATAGGTATAACTTATTTAATATTATTCGCAATTTCTCTATTTTATTTATGCATATATTATATGTATTTTTCTAGTTATATGCTTTTATATTATTTCATCCTCTAACCATTTTGGACACTTTTTTTTTTTTTTTTTTAATTCTATCATACGTGTAATTTTCACGATCAAACAACATTTAAAACAAAGGTTAATTGCCACCACCTCGAGTTTGTTTTTTGTTTTTTTGTTTTTTTGTTTTTTTTTTTCGGATACCTCCACAAGTTAAATCAAGCTGATGATGGTTATATACTTTTATATATTATTTCATTTTCTAATCATTTTGGACACTTTATTTTCGAAAAAATATATGTTTTGAATTAGATCATACATGTAATTTTCATGACCCCGACAACATTTGAAACAAAGGTTAATTGCTAGTGATGGTTATATAATTCTATATTATTTCATCTTCAAATCATTTTGGTCAATTTTTTTGTTTTTGTTTTATATAAATATTTGAATTAGATCATACGTGTAATTTTCACGACTCGAGACAACATTCGAATCAAAGGTTAATTGCTATTGACCTCCACAAGGTACACCAATCTGGTGATGATTTAGTAACAATGTTTATATTATGATTTGAGCCCTAAATTTAACTTAATAAAAAAAAACCCAAAATAAATCTTAATACAAGAAGTACATTTACTTTATCGTTGTAGATTTTGACTATAGCTCAAATTAAAATTGTGTTTACAATTCTCTTTTGCACTCTCTAAATCAATGACGAAAGTATAAATAGAGAAAAACTATGAGTAAACCATACAAGTTCGAAATTTCCAAAAATATTCTCCATTAAATACTTTTACAATATAGGACATGTTTGGCACAACTTTTTTAAGTCAGTTTTTGTTAGTAAAAACCAAACTGCAATTCGGGTGTTTGGTAAAACCGTTTGTAAAAAAAATTTCAAAACCGCTTTTTGAAAACGTACGTGAGTGTAAAAAGCTAGGAATCCTAGCTTTTAGAAAAATCGTTTAAGCCTCCTGGTATACAATTACTTAAATGTCCTCATGCATTTGTCAAATCCCGAAATTAATCTCCTAAAATCTCTCTAACTAATCGGACACATCTATGGAAACCCAGTCGCAAAGAAGAAAACGTGAACATATCCTAAATTTTCTCAACAGAATTCTCACATCAGATGAAATAGTGAAAACGTGAACAAATTTCATATTCATAATTATTAGATGATAATTTCACATAAGGTTCTGAAAACGTGAACATCTCCTGAAAATTTCACATCTCCGAACTTCAGAAAATACAGAGCCACACGAAAAATAAAACTTGTACAATGCTAACTCCAAGCTATTTATCCTAATCACTCTCTGAATATTTCTCGTGGTGAAAATCCTGAAAAGAACAAATCCAGGTTAGTAGTTTCACATTATTGCTCTAATATTTCTCCTTGTGCACTGTTAATGGTGGAGCCTAATTTGAGGAATTGGAAAAAGTCTCACATCAGAATTCCAGAAGAGGCGTGGAATGGGAAGAAGGTAAACCTTTCTTATTTGAAAGTGTTTGGTTGCTTGTCTTATGTTCGTATTGATGATGCTTCTAGAAATAAACTTGATCCGAAATCTAAGAAGTGTGATTTCATTGGTTATGGTGACACTGAGCTCGGCTATCGTTTCTGGGATACCGATGCAAGGAAGATTGTTCGGGGCAGGAATGTCGTCTTCAACGAGTAGACGATGTATAAGGACGAGCTGAAAGGGAGCTCGACGAGCAAAGCTCATGAAGGTGAGAAGTCGACGATCGATCTGAGAGACTTCTCGACGACCTTGCTGAATGAAGATGCTTCAACGACCGAGGAGAGATCAGTCTGAACTGAACATGGTCGTGAAAGTGAAGACGATTTTGGGTTAAAAATTGACGATCGATCTGAGAGACTTCTCGACGACCTAGTTGAATGAAGACGCTTCAACGACCGAGGAGAGATCAGTCTGAACTGAACGTGGTCGTGAAAGTGAAGACGAGGTTGATGAGGATACCGAGCTCGAGGTGAATCAATGGACTCCAGTGACCGAGCTGCAGAGATCGAGTAGAGTGAGAAAACCGGTGCACAAGTTCTCTCCGACTCTCAACTACATCCTCGTGACAGACAGGGGAGAGCCGGAATGCTACGAAGAGGCAATACAGGTCGATGCCTCGACCGAGTGGGAGCTCGCCATGAAGGAATAGATGGATTCGCTGATCACGAATCATACTTGGGAGCTGACAGGGTTACCAGCTGGGAAGAAAGCACTGCACAACAAGTGGGTGTACCAGATAAAGGAGGAGAGCAATAGAAGCCAATGGTTCAAGTCGAGGCTGGTGGTGAAAGGTTTCCAGCAGAAGGAGGAAATCGATTTCACAAAAATCTTCTCTCCGGTCGTCAAGCTCGTGACGATCAGAACCGTGATGGGGTTAGTTGCTAAGGAGAATCTGCATCTGCAACAGATGGATGTGAAGACGACATTTCTTCACGGTGATCTCGAAGAAGAGATCTATATGAGGCATCCCGAAGGCTTCGAGGTGAAAGGAAGAGAAGAGCTCGTGTGCAAGCTCCAGAAGAGTCTCTACGGGCTGAAGCAAGCCCCACGGCAGTGGTACAAGAAGTTTGACAACTTCATGAAGCGAGTTGAGTTCGGCAGGTGTAAGGTCGACCACTGCTGCTACTTCAAGAGATTTGAAGACTCTTATGTGATTCTTCTGCTCTACGTCGACGACATGTTGATCGTAGGTGCCAACCTACACGAGATCGACGAGCTGAAGAAGAGATTGTCCGAAGAGTTCGCGATGAAGGATCTAGGAGCCGCGAAGTAGATTCTCGGGATGAGAATCAAGAGGACGAGAGAGAGCATCGAGCTCTCACACAACGAGTACGTGAAGAAGGTGCTCCAATGCTTCAACATGGAGGACGCCAGGTTGGTCAGCACGCCAACTGGACAGGCACTTCAAATTGTCCAAGCAACAGTTGCCAGTGACAGAGGACGAGCTAGCGTACATGGACAAGATCCCTTATGCTTCAGCCATCAGAAGCTTGATGTACGCAATGGTGTGCACGAAGCCGGACATTGCTCATGCAGTGGGAGTTGTGAGCAGGTTTATGAGTAACCCGGGAAGAGAGCACTGGGAGGCTGTGAAGTGGATCCTCCGATACTTGAAGGGCAGCTTGAGTTCAGCGTTGGTATTCAAGAAGTCCGAGCTGGGACTTAAAGGTTACGTCGACGCTAACAATGGGGGCGGCATCGATAGCAGCAATAGCACGCCCGGGTACGTCTACACATTTGGAGGGACAGCTATTTGCTGGATGTCAAGGTTGCAGAAGATTGTCGCCTTGTCGAGCTGCGAGGCGGAGTATGTGGCCATCACCGAGGCCACGAAGGAGATGATATGGCTGCAGACGTTTCTGCGCGAGCTGGATCAAGACCATGACGGGAGTGTGCTGTACAGTGACATCCAGAGCGCCATTCAGTTGGCGAAGAACCTAGTGTATCATGCGAGGACGAATCATATACAGCTGAGATACCACTTCATCAGGTCGGCGTTGGAAGATGGTGTATTGGTGCTTGAGAAGATCGCAGGGAGTCATTGAATGTGAACCACTATAAATCTTTTGTGTCTTTTCTTTGTTATTTTTTTATTTTTCGTTTTTCTGTTTGTGAGAGGGGTTTCGATGAAGGAATCCCAACATGCACAACTCTCTACTAGATCAAAGAACAGATCAATTAAAATTCTGAAAACATCTCTGTATTAGCAGCTTGTTTAGCAGTTTCACATTTTCGCTTTAATTTAAATTTAGAGCTAGTTTAGCAGTTTTACATCGCTGTATTAGTAACAACTTGTTTGGTCAAATCATAAAAGATTTATATTGTTGGTATTAAATTAGATTCCATAATTAAACATGTTACACATGCATTAAATCTTTATAGTGTTAGTAATAAATTAGACTCCATAACTAAACTAAACATTTTACGCATGCGTTAACACTTTAAAAAGACATTCAGTCTCATAATAAAATCATGTTTAGTTTATTTACTTTTACCTTTTGTAGTCATAGACTCACAAGTCATAATGTTATTTGAACGTCTCATGAAAACGTTCTATAATTGGATTTCATAATTAGTAAAATAAAAATATCTTAAACATAATAGGTCGAGTGGCCCGAGATTTGTACTATTGATCTTTACTATTCTTTTACTTTATTTATTTATGAAAAATTATACGAACTAGGCCACTTGAAATGTAAAAATTTCAAAATAGCCAACGTTTAAAAAATCTTAACAAAAAACCCAATTTTAACATATATGGTAATTTAAAAAAAAAACATTATACCAAATTTGCCTTGTTAATAAAATGTATACTTTTAGAACAATTAATAAAATCTGATATATATATATATATATATATATATATATATATATATATATATAGATACACATACATACATACATACATACGGATGACTTGATTCTTCATGACTATAATGCTAATTATATATGGCATTTTTCTTCCTTAATATATTCGCAATATTGCTATACAGTTATGAAGAATATATTAAGGAAGAAATATATTAATTCAAATCTTGCAAATACATACGCATAAATTTACATGAGAGATATTGATAGTTATGAGAGGTCTCTCTATGATATATTTGTAATATTTTCAGACTTTTGAGGGTTAAATTTGTATAGAGATCTCTCAAAATACATTGTACAGAGATTACATGTTAATTCAAATCCTTTTTCCATTAATTCATTTGCAAATCTCTCTCTCTCACCACTTCCATGAACATTTCTCTCTCTTTGTACATGTCGTGACGCGTTTTCCGACGAAAAAGACCTCAGACCTGGACGGCAACAATGCTGTTTTTGACCATCGGTTCTCTGATCACATTTTTCGCGATCGAAAATTAAAAACCTATTTTCGGCTCGATCTCATCTTGGGTGACATCGTCGCCACCCATGCCCTCTCGTTCCTCATCCCTAACAAGAACCCCAAGAAGGAGAAGCCCTCGGGTCTGTGAGAATCAAAGAAAAAGAATGAGATATTGACTTGGAAGAAGAAAGAACAAGGTTTATTTTGAATTTTGAAAAGTTAATTAATGTAAATTTTCGTTAATTTTTTGTCAATGATAGTTGATTATTGTTAATATGCACTCGTATTCATCTTCGTCTACATATTTTTTCTTGGTTTTTTTTTGCAGTTAATAATGGTTAATTATATTAATTTCGGTATACTTGTGTTAATTATGTTTCAGTATATTTTTGTTTATTTTTGTTAATGTCGTTAATTTTTTTTTGCAGAAACGCAACTTAACTAAATCTGGGAGAGTATGACGTAGCCTTCAGACCCCACAATGAATGACAAAAATCGGAGCAATGTTAATGGAGAGAGAGAGAGAGGAATGAAAAACATGGATATGGTCAACTAATTTAATTACTTATTTTTATTTTTTAATTTTGAAATTTAATAAAGGGTATTTTGAATATTTAATTATTATTAATTTTTGTTAATGGTTATTTTACAAAATTAATAAAATTTTGACTATTTAGCAAATTTAAGTTTTGCTTTTGACAAGTTAGCTATAGAGCCATTTATTTATCTATTTATCCAATATTTTTTTGGCGGTCCTATAGAGAATTATTGCTTGATCTATATAAGTGGTTTTTATACAAGTTTAATCTTACAATGCGAACCTTCTTAATGAGTGTTTAATCATATTTTAATTATACCTTACTTTAAAGGGGATTTTTCTTTCTTTCTTTCGTTTACCTTCTACCAAACAGACAAGAATCAGTAGATATATACATAGGAATATTTTAAAAGTTAAACGTAAAACTCGTTCTCAATTAAGCCAACGATTATTTTCAAGCACGTAACTTTATCAAGATCTTCATTAGGAAACGGATATAGGAATTTATTGAATTGTAAGTTTATAACCGCGTGACGTTCAAGGAATCAAATTGTCGTGACATACAATTGCGATAAGGATAAAAGAAAAATAAATTTAGATAAAATCCACATTATCCAAATATGTCCAGATATATACCAATAGTAACAATAATTAATATTCATAGAATTAATGAAGGAAGTTAGGAAACTACCTACACATAAAATAAATAAATGTTATAATTATACGCTGACATATCTTAATAAAATACAATAATTAGGAATTTTTAAGTTTAACCTGCTCTAGAATTTTTAACGAACAAAAAAAAAAACTCTCTCTCTCTCTCAAATAGCTAACGATAAATTTTCTTAAATTTTGTTTTTAAAAAAGGAAAAAACAGATCTCAACTCGAATCGGAGTCTTAAAACTCTCTGTCACTGCCATTTCGTTTTTTTAAGCTCAGATCTGAAGATTCTCTCTCTCTTTCTCTCTCTCTCTCTCTCTCTCTCTCTCTCTCTCTCTCTCTCTCTCTCTCTCCCTCGAGTCTCGCCACGTAAACAAGTAAAATAAATAAAATAAAATAAAATACAGGCCTGTCTCTCAAGTCTCGAGCAAAAACAAGAAAGAAGAACAATCTCTCGCCTCTCTCTCTCTCTCTCTCTACTCGAATATGGAAGCTTTTGGTGGTGTTGAATGAGATAGAGAGAGAAGACGAAAGACAGCAACGATGAGCCACCGTAACACCAGGGAGTCGCTGATCGGAGCGAGGAATTACCCGGCGGCGGTGCTCTCGCAGCACCGCCGCGGTCACAGCATGACTCTCGCCGGAGCAAACAACAGAAACCCGGTCTCCGACGAGAGCCACCTCGACCTCTTCTCCAAAAATCGCCGGAGTCTCTCTGTTACTTCCTCCGACGAGTCCTCCGATGGTACATTTCGCTGCCTCTGTCCGATTCGTCTTTATATTGACCAAACTGCCCTCGGTGAATCTGTACGGTCATCGGACAGCGTCTTCATTGGGCGGCGATAATACGTTTATCCGGAGAATAAGAACATCCGATAAAACGCGTCGCGACTAAAATTGCTAATCCGTTTGATTATTATTTAGTTAATTTTTTTTTTTTTTTTTTTTTTTGTGGTATAGTTTCAGTAAAACTGGGAAGATTATCAGTTGGATCGGCGAAGATATCGAGAAGTGGAATTGACGATCTGTTATCTGCCGCTGATGGAGGCAAACACGACTACGACTGGTCAGTTTCTTTCGTATTATTCGTTTCTCTTTCATTAATTTTACTTTTCTTTCAATTTAGATCTGTTTTCAAGTCTTTTTCACTCTAATCCTTTTTTTTCTTCTCAATATTCATTTTGGATCGGAATATATTTAATGTAGATATCTAGCTAATCTCGATTCTATAATTAATGAATAAAAAGAAAAGAACCAAATGAAGAACAAATTTATGATCTGATCACTGATTTCAACTGAGATTATTCTTGGATATGGATTTGAAAAACTGGACCGGTGATCAATTGTGTTCTTTTATTATATACGGAAAAAGGCAAAATTTAAGGATAGGAAATTTTCAGCTTCTAGATGTGGACTTCTCAAACAGCGACATACATGATCATATTACATGGTCCAATACTAAAAAATATGAGTGGAATAATTTACAAGTGAAAGATTTTCTTCTTCGATTGAACACGCTGTGTTAAAAGCAAGCATTGTAAGCAAGCATATACTCAAATTCCAGTCAAACCAGCAGATTCTTAGAGATCTGATGAGATATTCGTCATCTCTGCTCTTTGTGTAAGAGTGACTGATATAATTATGCTTGAAATCGACATATCTGATCTGTTTTCTTTGCTCTAATTTACGAGTAAGAGTAACACTTTTTTTTTTTTTTTTTTTTTTTTTTTTTTTTTTTTTCACAGGCTTCTCACTCCTCCTGGAACTCCAACAATGTTTCAGTCATCGGAGGGAAATGAGCCTAAACGAACCGTGGTGGCTCCGAGAGGAAGTTCTCTTGCTAGATCAGCATCTACAACTAAGGCTTCTAGGGTATGTTTCAGATTTTAT
Source organism: Urtica dioica subsp. dioica (assembly GCF_054948205.1). Lineage (NCBI taxonomy): Eukaryota > Viridiplantae > Streptophyta > Magnoliopsida > Rosales > Urticaceae > Urtica > Urtica dioica. The sequence goes on along the minus strand of NC_142757.1, from coordinate 49,098,673 downwards.
TAGAGTATTTTGAGGGCATAGGACAAATATATAATTCCGAAACGGACTAAATAAACTCTGTTTTCAGCTCTCTGTTTCGCACTCGGAGAACAACCATCCGTCAAGACCGGCCAGAAGCAGCTCAGTCACTCGCTCGTCGACCTCGAACTCAATGTACAGCGCTTACACTTCAAACAGAGCCTCCACGATACTCAACACGAGCTCGGCCTCCGTTTCGTCTTACACAAGACCGTCCTCGCCGATGACCCGCTCTTCGTCCACGGCCCGGCCTTCGACCCCGTCGAGCCGGCCATCGCTTTCACGGCCCACCACTCCCTCGAGGGCACGCCCGGTGGCCCCGGTCAACGCCCCGTCCGAAAGAAGCCGGCCGGGTCAGCAAAGCTCGAGGCCTTCCACTCCGAGCTCGAGGCCGCAGATTCCGGCGAACCTGACTCCCCGAACGGCCTCTCGCCCGTCGACTCCGACCCGCCGGAGCTCCGTTCCTTCTCTCTCCCCGGCGTCGAGCCCGTCGCTGTCGACCGGGAGTCGAGCCGTGTCGTCGAACGGGCGTGCCGCGGCCGCTTCGTCGCGGCCGAGCTCGCCGAGCCCGCGCCTCCGTCCTCTTCCCCACCCGGTGGTCCCGCCGGATTTCCCTCTCGACACGCCGCCGAATCTCCGGACCTCGCTGCCGCCGGACAGGCCGGTCTCGGCCGGGCGGTCCCGACCCGGCGCGGCTTCTTCGGTCACGCCGAGAGGGCACTCCGAGCCCGCCGCGGCTTCTTCCAACCCGCCGAGGAGACATTCCTCGCCGATAGTCGCGAGAGGAAGAGTCACTGCGCCGGAACCGACCGGAAGGGCTCGTCTCCACGGCGGGAACGGACACCTGTCGGACCACGAGCCTCGAAAGGGCGGCGGCTCTCACGGCCCCGATATGTCCCTTAGGAAGCCTGCAAAGTCGGCAGCCTCGCTGTCGGTCTCTGCGGACGCCACGGGATTCGGGAGGAATATCTCCAAGAAATCTCTGGACATGGCTATCAGACACATGGTACGCGAAAAACTCTCTCTCCTTAATTATTCTTGTAAATTACATGTCATAGAACGCAGACAAAGGCAAACAGCTTATCTACGGTATGTTTGGAATCTGGGAAAAATGTGTGGAAAAATTGAAAAATCCAAGCAAAATTCGAACATGTGTGGGAATACCCAAGATTTCCTTAGACTTTCATACATGATTGCAAATCTTGATTTTCCCTCGTATTTTCATTCCAATTTTCATTTTCCATCGTAAAATTGGTTCATACATACCCAAGTGTATAGAGCTTTTGTAAGAGAGTTACCATTTAAATTTATATTTTCTCTAAAATGATATGATAAAAAAAAAAACACGTCTTCCTGGTGGAGATGCTTTAAACCCTGATTAAAAAAAATTTACTTGCACAAATTATACGTATGGTCTTAAGAACCGAGATTCTGTAAACTCTGATACAGGATATAAGAAATGGAGGTAGTGCGAGGCCGCTTTCGGGGACGACCTTGTTCCCTCAGAGCATCCGGTCCTCCGCGGCCCCAAAAAGCCATTCCGTCCGCGGCTCAAACTCTCTGAACGCTGCCAATGGAGGCTTACATGCCAGCTACAACGGGCTCGTCCTCGAGAACGGAAACGGGAACACGAACGGCGTTCATAGGCCCGGGATCGAGAACGGAGCCGAACCGGACCGGCGAAACGGAGCGAAGCTGAGCGAAGTGGACATATACGAGAGCTCGAGATACGACGCGATTTTGCTCAAAGAAGACTTGAAGAACACAAACTGGCTACACAGCATCGACGACCAAACCGATTCGGGCTCTATGTTTGATCACGGGTTCGAGTCTCTTCCGGAGCCTTTCGGACTCTTATAACCTCTGTGAAAGTTAATGGTGTTCTCTCGTTCATTCCCTGTGTTATTTTTTCTCTTTTGGGCTTCTTCTTCTTTTTTCCAAGTCTTTCATTAATATTTAATTTTTTTTCCCCTCCCTTTATTGTATGCTACGGTACCATATCCACGAAATTATTTGGTTTCTTTATATAAAGAAGAATGGAAAATCTGGCGGGTCACTCCGAACAGAATGAATGAAAACGCAGAATGTGTTTCAGCTGAGAGAATGTTTGTTCTAGTTTTATGTACTTCTCAACTTAAGCTCCCACTTTTAACTCTCATTTCTCTCTCAAATACCCAAATCTCAATCAATATCATGTCTCACAAACCTCAACAAAGTCCACTATCAGTCCAAAATCAACCTTATTATCATCAATATAATCTTCGAAGATGTCATCTTTATGATTCGATCGTCTCCGTAGACAACTACAAGCATCGGACCAAGATGACAAAGTTGTTGGAGAACAAACTATCGAAAATGTTCAAAAACAGACCAATTTGTAGCCTCGTCCATCCAAAATTGAACATGAACTTTAAACCCCCAATGAACGTAGAAGAAAAACTGTTATAAACACAATTTTCTCTGATTCACCGTCAAGTTATTGAAATATTTTTTTTTTTGTTATATATGCTGTGTTAATTATTTTCTCCCGATACTGCTATAGCTTTTCGACAAACGTGACAATTTTAAATATATTTTGAAGAAGAAAAAGATAAAATTGATGAAAGTATATGTTTGAGAATTTTTATCGGTCTTTTCTTTCGATATATGTGGTCGTGGAGAGCTAAAGTGAATCACGTCAGCGTCGTAGTTCATGATAAAGATAGCGAATGCAAGTTGATCAAATAAATAAGGGAAAATAACACATTTATACCATGTGTTTTAGTGAAATGTCGAGTTTAACCCTCAGTTTTCAAAAAAGTCGAGTTCATACCCTCTGTTTAACTAAAATAACGAAATTATACCCTCTGTTTAACTAAGATGACGAAATTATACCCTGAAATAGACAACAGTGCCACAAATATTCTTTTTATTGATTTTTCATTGACGTTGACTATAATATTTATATATAAACACCAATTATCTTTATTCATTCGCGCCATATATGTAATTTATTTAAAAACTAAAAAATAAACAACAATCTCTTAATCGTGAAGAACACAGAAAGAGGCAAATGGGTAAACCTCGATAGTTGATAGTCATCAAAATCGCATATTCGAACAGAGAATCCATGATTTAAAGTTACAATTCGAACGCGGAATGAAGTCATTTATTAGGAGTTACGAGTTTTATTATTTAATTTCAATTTAAGACTATTTTTATTTCAAAATTGAGAATTTGGAAGTTAGAGCACTGATTTATATTTGATTTGGTTTTTCTTATATAAGAGTTAATATCAATGAAAGGGAGCTTTGTGACGCTGTTATTCATTTCAGGGTATAATTTCGTCATTTTAGTTAAACAGAGGGTATAATTTCGTCATTTTAGTTAAACAGAGGGTATGAACTCGACATTTTTGAAAACCGAAGGTTAAACTCGACATTTCACTAAAACACAGGGTATAAATGTGTTATTTTCCCAATAAATAATTATTTCTTTCTGAGTGTACATGAGATAATCATAGTGCCAAAACTATTTTTGGGAGTTATTTTAGGGGGAATTTCCTTAACTAGGGCAATTTTCCTATTTTTTTAGGAGGAACAATGGAAAGTACCTAGAAGAATTATTCAACAACATTGGATCACGCAACCTCAAATTCTCAAATGATTAGTCTATTATCAGATAAAATAGAATGTTTAGAAAATCTTTTGCACTCACCAAAGATGTGCCACACATCATAAACAATATGTTAAGTTGGGAATTAAGAAGTTTGAGCCTCGCAATTGTAAAACTTCGAGATTTTGTAGGCTAAATAAAGGGACATTTCCTTAATTAGGACTAAATTAAGGCCCATTTCCAATTTCCTATTTTTTTCAAAAATTTACCAAATTAGGACTAGTAAAAAAAAATATATTTTACTCGATGGGCTGAGCGGGAAAAGAGAAAGAAAGAGAAAAAAAAGAGATTTTATTGGGGAAGATGGTAGGTTGGTAATTAGTACGAGGGTATAATAGGTAGAATTTTGTGTATCTCTCATTTGACTTTTTTTTACTAGTCCTAGTTTGGTAAATTTTTTAAAATAGTAGAAAATTGGAAATTGACCTTAATTTAGTCATAATTTTGGCAATTTTCCCTGAATTAAATGGTTCAAATGCAATTACATAATGGACTAAAAGGTAGAGTAGTTCAAGTCCATTTTCCATATATTTTTCTTGGGGAAATTACATCCTTACCTCGAATGAGATTCAAAATTTCCCAAATGCCTCCTTTTTTTAATCCTTCTTTGAATACATGGCGAGCTAAATATTAGAATAAAAATACTCTCGAGATTACAATTAATATCTACATAAACTCTGCTTCGTTTTCTCTAGTAGTCTATCTCCTTTATTCTCTTTGCAAAATAAGAATGAAGTGAAGGAGCGTGCTATTCTCGGAATACGAATGAAGTGAAGTTGAAGCCTAGAAATAAGGGTAGCATAGAAAATACAGGCAGAGAATAGTGTATTTTTCGAATAAAAATGAGTACAGTACTGAATGAAATAGTTTTAAAAACAAGGCAAGTAATATCCACTATTTTTTTGCACTCTACTCACAAGTCACAGGTGATGCCCAAATGGAAGAATGAGAAAAACTCGGCTAATTGGTGTATGAATCTGGGCATTAGCCCTTTTATGTAAAGGGTTATACCACAATTATGACCCTCCCCTCTCTCTCTCTCATGGCTATTTTTTTTTTAAGTTGCTGAATTCTCACAACGTTCATTTTCGTTCTCACAGAATAGTTTGAAGATTTTTTTTATTATTATTATTTGAAGTATCTGAAAATTTGTTGGGAGATTTATTGACATTTTGTTAATTTATTGACATGGATATCACTAAATCGTTTGAGAATTTCTTTGAAGATTTATTGACATCTTTGTCTATAAATTTTATAAATGTCAATAAATCTTCAAGAAATTCCCAGATTATTTCTGAAGAAATTCCCAGATTATTTCTGAAGAAATTCTCAAAAATTTTAAAGATTTATTAACATTCATGACAATAAATTGACAAAATGCCAATAAATCTTCAAACAAATTTTCCAACTTCTTCAAATGAGAAAAACAAAAAAAATCTTCAAATGGTTCTATGAGAATGAAAATGAACTTCATGAGGATTCAGCAACTCAAAAACAAAAAAATGCAGCAGAGAGAGAAGAAAATAATTTTAAAAAGTAAATATACAAAGTAAATAGTCATATTTTGAATTAAAAGAGACCATCGAATTTTGGTCCAAAAATAATAAGCTGGGCTTTTATCGCACAAATGCCGGCCCAAATACGAAACACACAGTAGGAAAGACCATCTTCAGCAAAAGTAAAACATGCAAATATCACACAATCACATGCATATTTTTGGCATTATCGGACACCTGGCGTGTTTTGCGTATGTATAATTAATCAATCTCTCTTACTAAAGAGTATCTTTAATGGTTTCTTGCTTAAGAATTATAGGGATTTGCTTGTAAATATAAAAAATGTTTAGCTAGTTGCTTAACCATTGTTTTGCATATTGGCTATTGATTTAACTAAGCAAATCTAAGCAAATTAGCTAATTTAAGCTAGTTGCTTAACTATTTAGCTCTAGAAAAATCTATGTGACAAAAATACTATTTAGCTAAGCAAGACATTTAGCTAAACCATTAAAGATGTTCTAAATTATTGAATTCCTTTTAGTGATACCCGGTTAAGACTTAGGACTAAGAGTTATTATATAGTGTATTTCTGAGTGAAATATTAATCTCTTAGTTAATTAGACCAACTCCACCCGATAACACAATTTTCTACTCTATTTTATAGTACATGTCACATCAAACACTACCTCATCTCCAACCGAATTCTATTTTTTACACCAAATTGAAATATTAATTTTATATTCAACTTTCTCTTATTTATTTCTACACCCTTATATTTATTTAATATCTTTTAATTATACCACTTATTCATTATTTAATAATGAAGTATTACTCCATAAAATTATTGAAAATACAAATTAACACAAAGTAAACTTAATATTTATTAAACACAAAATACAATACAAAACAAATAACATAAAATAAAATAAAAAAAAGTACAATTACACATCTGAATTAGAATATCTCTCCCACAATTGGTCGATCAATGCATTTCGGAGCGTGATATGTGCATCTTTGTCTCTTATTTGTCTGTAGCGGCTGAAAAACTCATGAAATCGTGTATCATCATTCTCCGCTAATTCAACCCTCAATGGTGGCGTTTCTATGTTAACTTCAATGGGCACGTTGAGATCACGCTCATCTTCTATTATCATGTAATGCATAATTATGCATGTAGTCATTATATCTTTTAAGACATCTTTTCTCCAAAATTTTGACGGTCCCGCCACAATTGCAAACCGTTCTTGGAGAACTCCAAAAGCACGTTCTACGTCTTTTCTACAGGATTCTTGCTTCATTGCAAAATATTGTTTTTTTTCGGCCACGGGGTTCTCCAATAGTTTGAACAATAGTAGACAATTTTGGATATATACTATCAGCCAAATAATAACCCATATTATACTCATTTAATTTCCATGTATGATATAATGAGCGGGAGGAGCAATACCTTGAGTGAGATTGGAAAATAGGTGAGAAGACTCTAACACGTTGATGTCATTGTTGCTTCCCGGCATGCCAAAATAAGCGTGCCATATCCAAAGACCATAATCAGCCACAGCTTCTAGAATAATTGTAGGTTTTCCGCTACGACCCGTAAATTGTCCGACTCACGCGGTCGGGCAATTTTTCCATTTCCAATACATACAATCCAAACTACCCAACATTCCCGGAAAGCCACGTTGTTGACCTACATGGAGAAGTCTAGCAACGTCATTAGGAGTTCGTGATCTTAAATATTGCTCAGAAAATACCTCCACCATTGCTCGGCAAAACCTCTTCAGGCTTTCAATTGTCGTGGACTCTGCTATTTTGCAGTATTCGTCTGTGGCATCTGCCGAAAGACCGTAGGCCAGCATCCGAAAGACATCAGTTATTTTTTGAAGTGGTGACAACCCAAGTCTGCCAGCACGATCCAACCGTTGTACAAAATAGTTGTCGTGACTTTTAACAGCATCCACTATTCGGAGGAATAAAGAGCGAGACATTCGATACCTCCAGACGAAACATGGCCTCGTTGTAGAGCGGAGATTCTGAGAAGTAATCATTGAAAAGTCGCCGGTCTGCACTCTCTCGATCCCGATTGATGAAAACATGTCCTGGAATCGAGCCTTCTACGTTGGGCTCAATGGTTTGGTCGGCGGCATGTTCGTTGAGAATTTGCATGACCGTGATTTTATTTTGGATAATTTGATGACATATAGCATCCTCATGCTCATCAATTTGAGCCATTTGAAGTTGAAAATCATTATCAGAGGAAGAAGATGAAGAAGATGATGAATTAAAATTCATTTTGAGAGATGAATGATGACAGATGAAGTGTGTTAGAGAATGTGAATTCAAATTCATTTGAACTGAGACTATTTATAGGGCGTTGAGTGTAGATGCCGATTTGGGAAGCGTGAGATTCTTGATGGGTGATGGCATTGAGTGGTCACATCACGTCAGAACCCGGAAAGCGTGAGATTCTTGATGAGTAGTGGCATTGACTGGTCACATCACGTCAGAACCCGGGAAGCGTGAGATTCTTGATGGGTGATGGCATTGACTGGTCACATCACGTCAGAACCCGGGAAGCGTGAGATTCTTGATGGGTGATGGCATTGACTGGTCACATCACGTCAGAACCGAGAAGCGTGAAAGCTTTGATGAGTAGTGGCATTGAATGATCACATCACGTCAGAACCCGGGAAGCATGAGAGCTTTGATGAGTAGTGGCATTGAATGGTCACATCACGTCAGAACCCGGGAAGCGTGAGAGCTTTGATGAGTAGTGGCATTGAGTGGTCACATCACGTCAGAAGTCAGGAAGTGTGAGAGCTTTGAGTGAGAAAATATTCTAGAAATAGTATCTTCCATAAGTTGTGTTTTCATCCAAAAAATTACTGAGCCTTGAGTACGATACATTACAAGAAAATGACAAGTCGAGCTTCCGGATACTCTCTTGAAGAAGACCGACTTCTTTGTCAAGTTTACATGGAGATTTCTCAAGACCCTATCATTGGTATATACCAATCATCTGATAGGTTTTGGAGCCGTGTTGAAGACAGCTATAACAATGCAAAAAAAACCAACTTCGGAGATGCGTTCGAAGCGATCAATTCAGTCCAGAATCCAATTAATTGAGAAAGCTACAAGGAAAATGCATGCATGCATTCGGAAAATTGAGAATAGACACCCGAGCGGTGCTTCAGCTGAAGATATTGTGAGTATTTTAGCTATTTGTTTTTAATATTATGTTATTGTAATTGGTTATATCGACTTGCAGATGGATCAAGCTAAAGTGTTGCTTTCAGATGATGAAAAATTCAAGAAAGGTTGGAAGTTTGATCATGTGTGGAACATCATCAAGAATTTTGAAAAATTTCAAGACGGAGCCTCAAGTGCGAGACAAACATCTCGAGGTTCGTGTTCTTTTTCGGAGTCCGAACAACAAACTCATGAGTCGGTTAGACAACCATCTCCTTCCGAGCGACCGATTGGAGTGAAAAAAGCCAAATTAAAAATGAAAACGGATGACAAAGTAGCTTCCTCCATCAGCAATCACTACTACAAAATACCTTTTTAGAGTCGCTCAAAAAGCGACGCGTTATATTTTGGGCGTCGCTTTTTGAGCGACGCATATGTTAGTGACGCCCAAAGCTTTGGCGTCGCTTATGACCGAGCGACGCTCCACGTAAGCGCCACGTTGGATTGGCGGGTACAAGCTAATGAGAGGCTGAAAATATGTACCAACAAATTTAATAAAATGTTTATTAAAAAAAAAAAAACTCTACCGAAGCCGACGACGGCGACCGGACGAAAGAGGGGCGGAGGGACCGGCGGCGACTACGGGCGCGGAGACGGATGTAAATAACAACAAATGCACATCCTTCACACCGAAATCAATAAAAAAATAACCTAAGAATCTTTACTCATAATATCATGAAATAAAAAAAAAAACAAAAAAAACCTAAAAAAACCCTAAAACTAACCTCTTACCCGTGCGTCACGACCGAAAACGTTCACCAAAACCACGACGCCGGCCGGAGTAGAGTGGTAGAAATATGTAATGGTGGTGGAGGTGGTCGGTGGAGATGTGTTAATGGTGGTGGAGGTGAGTTTCAATGGAGGTATTTGGGGGTTTTGGAGAGAAAATGTCGAATGAAGAAGATGAAGTGTGAAATAACTGTTGTGCGAAATACTTATGCATTTTTTTTAAAAAAAAAGGGGGGGCGTCGCTCGTTTTTTGAGCGACGCCACGCCACGTGGCCCAATAAAATTAAAATGGCTTCATTTTAATCTTTTCCACGTCAAACGAGCTCCAAAAAATAATGTTATGCGTCGCTCAAAAATGTACCCGACGCAAATATAGCGACTTCTAATAGGTATTTTGTAGTAGTGAATGTTGATGAAGGAAATAAACTACTTCTTGAGCAAATGAAGAAGTCAGGTGATATGAGGGAACGCCTCTTAGAAAGTATAGATAAGGCTAATAATTTGAAAACAATCAGAGAAGAAAATAAAATAATGAAAATGAATTTAAATAAAATATCAGATCCTCAGGTTCGTGCATTTTGGGAAGCTGAACAAGCCAAAGTTTTACAAAAGAGAGCTGAACAACAACAATCTCAAACACCATTTTCCAATTCTGATTCATATTCACAATATTTCACCGGTCTTGGAGGATCCGGCGCTAATCTTCCCGACTACTAGTTTATGTATTGTAAATTTATGTTTAATTTTATTTTGTTGTATTTTTATTTTTATTTTTTTATTTTAATGTTCTTTTTTTTTTTTTACATTTCGATGTCGTTGTAATGTTATTTTATTTATCTTTTAATATTAATGTCGTTTTAGTTTTTTCCAAACTCCAAATATTAATGTTGTATTTGAAAATAAATTTAATTAATAATTTAAGGATAAATATGATATAATTTTATAAATCAATACAAATATATAAATTATAAATTTTATAGGGACTAAAAAAATATTTTGGGGTAATGAATAGTATCACACCATATTTGGCGTGACACCAAACTGAATAAGTATCCCACGCCATAATGGCGTGAGATAAAGGGTACGATTGGAGTAGATTCATACGCTATTACTATCTTTTAACGTCCGGGTGGAGATGCTCTTAGTGATACCCAGTTTTAGTGATACCCGGTTACGATTGAGAGTTATGATACAGTATTTCTATGTGAAATATTAATCTCTTAGTTAATTAGTGATACCCAGTTTTAGCGATACCCGGTTAGGAACTATGATATAGTATTTCTCTGTGAAATATCATCCACTTAACTTATACTATAAAAATCTATCTGACCTTGTGTATAACTTGAACCCAATTAATTTTCTATCTTAATTTAATTCCTTAATGAGGTCGATATTTGGTTTAAAGAAATTGAAACAAACAATTCAAGCACTTTGAAGATACGTACATCCGGGGGACCAGCTCCTTCCATATATTATATATACATACACATTCTGTATATATATTTATATTTTTTACTATTAGACGTTATAGTGGTGTATGACACACATGCAAGTAATGAATAGAACCTTACAAATTTCAATTATGTAGTGATGACTGATATATATATATATATATATATATATATATATATATATATATATATATATATAATGCCATAGTCAACTAACTTTCACATCAGATCTTTAATTTAATTTTTTTCCTTCTGTAAATCATCATCCAGATTTTACGGACATATAAAACTTAGGTATTTGTATAATCTCATGCACATTTTCAGGATCCACATCATTCCGCAAGAAAAGCTTTCTGCGATTTGTGATTTAACAACTTGAGCTTAATATATGAATATTATTTAAACATGGGGGTAAGAAAATAAAATTGCAAGTGTACATTATACTTAATAATATGAGTAGAAGGTAGCCTAGCTACAGAAAAATTCTAATTATATATTTAATTACTTTAACATTGTTGCACATTACAGGAAGGAAATGACCAAAATATTGTATATGATGAAAAATACAAGAAACGTTAATCAATTAATTGATTAATAAGCCACCAAATTTAAAAAAATTGTTAAATAGTCAATTTTTTTTAAGCACATAGTCAGTATGGTGATGTGTCATTGTTTAGACGTTTTTAGCATTTTATTTATGCCCTTAAAGTCTGATGATTATTTACAATTATTAACAAATATTTACAACTATTAATGTCTTTTTGGCGTTGTTAATAAATTTCGTGGCTATTTACTTAAAATTTACCGAAAGTTGACTATATGATAAAACTTGAGTTTTCATATGTCTATATATCTAGAGAGCCTAAAGATTAATGCATGTAAATGATGAAGTTATGTTGTTTATAATGTTTATTTTACTTTATTGTTTCTTATTTATTATATATATATATATATATATATATATATATATTATTGTTGTTTTTTTTTATCAACATAACCGCACGTCGATTGATTTAGGATCGACCTATGATCGTACACTAGTTTTAGGGTGGTGAAATTCTCGTATTTGTCGTCTTTGTCTCGTCAGAAAGTGATTTTTGGGTTTTCGTCACATGAGAAAAGAGAGAAATGTGAACTAACATTGTAAGAGATTTTTACCAATGCACGCTTCAACACTCAATATTTGTTTGGGGGTCTAAGTGGGGTTTGGGGTCAATCATCTCGTTGTTGGGAAGAATGAGAGGAAAGTAGTAGTCGTTCGCGAAGTCCACTGCGAATATGCTTGCATCAAAAGGTAAAGCCACATCCTTCACTATGGCATGGACCTCGGGGGTCAAGGTTTGAGCCACCCTCCTTAGTTCTTGGAATCAAGTCATTATGGTGGCGTTCCCACATGTTTGAGCAAGTCACATTGTGCGACCTCTTTTGTTGGACGCCTAGTCGATGAGAGCGATTTGTCGGGGAGACGAGTTGGCAAGGACCAGCCCCGTCCCAGCTAAGGGATTCGCTACCTCAAGAGGGTGTACAATCGCTGGATTCTCCCAAGTGTGCATTAGGTTGTTGTCTCAAGTTCTCGTTGTTGCGATACGTCGATCCTGGGTCATGGACGCGCATTGGTTGAGAAAATCTTCGTGTGTCACTGCTATACGTTGTGTTTGTTGGGGTGAAAAATCACTTCAAAGAAGTCTCGATAATTCGCGATAAAAAGGTCGATTTTAATTTAGAGATGAGCCTCGCAATTTCGTAACTTAGATTAAATCCAATTATGAAATTGAGAATAAATGAAATGAATGAAATAGAGTAAATTGAATGAATGAAATATGGCTATGGGTCTTTTATTAAATTGAAATGACAAATGAAAAAGATAAACAATTGAAATGGTGAATAATAGTAGTAAATAACAAGATAAGGCGAGCTCGAGAACAGTATAAGCGTAAAAGATTGATAGGCTTAATGTAAAACGTGCCAAAATGTGCTCATTAATCCCCTTTTGAAGGAGTTGAGCGAGCTGACTTTCGCCAAGGTGAGATCGTGAGATGCGGATGCGGCTGATCTTCACCAAGGTGAGCTCGAGCTTAAACTTTGGGTTTCAAGATCACTCCCTAGGCCTGGGCCATATTAACCTAATTTAGGCACAAACAAATAAGAACTAATAGAGGATGAAGTCCAACACCAATAATGTCCTCCCTAATTCTTAGGTGAGCAAATGCGGATTGGTGGGATAATTACGTTTTTGCTTCGAAGATAGAGCAAAATTTCTGCGAGGTGGCAGGACAATTTTTGTGGCCTTGACCTGATCGCCCTATGTGCCTCATGGAGTTGGTGAGATTCATGAACCTCTCTCCTGCCCGTGGAATTGATATATATATATATATATATATATATATATATATCACGTCTCGATGGCATCATCGCTAATCTCGTGGCGGGATTTAGGGTTTCTCCCTCATTGTGGTTGTCACAAAATGTTTGCTCCAATTATTGTTTGTCATATCCTAATGAGGCATACTCCGGGGAGCCTTGTTTGTTGACGACGTCCTCTAGGTTGTGCCCTCCTATCCTCACTACAATGTCGGTCTCGATTTGTTACATTCCAACATCTTGGTAGCCGCGAATAAGGCCATAGAAGGCACCCGCTTGTGAAACATTGTTTTCTTGGGCCAGTTCAAGCCTGAGTGTCGACTGTGACACTTCCTGCCGAATGGGGGCCTATCTCAGAGATAGCTAGGTGGCTCGCCACCATCGTAAGAACGCTTTGAATGGAGTTTGACCGTCGGTAGACCGTTATTTTTCTATAAGGGGAAAATGAGTTTTTCGGTGGAGAACTTATGGTGTATTCACAAGCTTCCTTCTTCTAGTGTCAAAATATTGATGTTGTTTTTTGTTCAACATATGGTTCGATCTAGGTCCGGACCCTATGATCACATACATGTTAAATAATAATGAAATTCTCTAACTAACTCCTAGTTAGCTGATAAAAGAGAGAAATATGACTAAAAGGGTGCAGATGGATTTCACTCGACGCGCTCTGACGCTCAATACTAATCCGAGGATCTTAGCGAGCTGGGGGGGGGGTTCTATGTCTCGTTTCGAGAGTAGAGATAGAAGTATATTTTTTTAATGAGGGAATGTGAGGTGAGAAAGATGCTGATTATTTCTAAGGTTAGAGAACTTACTTGTCTTGTCTAGAATGATGAGTATTTTTAGGAGTCAACAAGGCTAAGAGGGCTTGCTAAGTCTTGGAGGCAGTTGGGCCAATGAGGCCTCCCATTTGACCGAGGACCTCCATTTGGTCAAGGATCATATATGATCGAGGATCACATTTTTTAGTGTCTTTTTTAGTGAGGAAATTGAGGTGGGAGAGAGACATAGTGATGGGTATTTTTAGAAGCCTAGGAGGCTTCAGGGGCTTGATGAGCTTTGGAGACAATTAGGCCAAAGAGGACTCCCGTTTTGCCGAGAACTTCCATTTAGTCGAGGATCACATTTTGGTCAGGACTCCATTTTGGTCGACAATCCCATTTAGGTGTTGGTTCTAATTTTTTAGGACCCCATTCTGGTCGAGAACCCCATTGTGGCTGAGGATCACATTTTGACCGATGATTTCAATTTGATAGAGGATCCCATTTTTGTCCTGGCTAAGTCTTGATACAAGCGTGAAATCAGGTTGGTGCCTTTGTCTTTGAACTTTGACCTTGAGCCCCTTTTTTTAATAGGAGTGTTATTTTTCCATTATGAAAAATGATGCCATAACTATAGCAAAAAATACGATTATATTTCTATTTATTGTATAACATATAAGCACGGAAGGAGCTAGAGGAAGAAGTTAGGAGGCTATTTGAAACAAATCCTTAATAAAGAAAATCTAAAATTGAAAATCCATTTATGAAGAACTTGCCCAAAAGATCTCCATCCCTGCATGTAAGGTAGTTTTCTTAATCTGTCACTTTCGTTTCTCTTTATTAAGGATTTTACAATTTTAACATGAATGGTATAAAAAATTATAATGGGTCTAGTATAAACAATATAAATAAATAAAAACCAGTATAATGAGAAACGCAACCAAATATAAATACAAATATTTCATTAAATAGACTAAAACAATAGCAAATAAAAATAGTTTACAATATATTGTCATAATATAAAACTTAAAACATTTTGGAAATAGCCTTAATCTCAAATAACACAAAACAAAATATGCTTGCCTCCAATTTTATCCCAGAAATTTTCCTGTCTCGCTTATTTTATACAAAACCAGGTTATTAATGATAAAACGAAATTATTATATAAAAAAAACTATCAAGCGTATCATATGATGTCAAATCAAAATTTATATGTCCTATGTTATATTACAATTAGTCATTCGAAACAATTTATGTAGGATCATGTATTATCGAGCGTTATAAATGCGTTAATTTAATTTTTTTTTTTCTTTTTTCTTTTAAACATGACTATAAAGTATAAACAATTCTAGCAATGAAACCTTCATTCTCATGTAGGAGTAGGACCACAGGCGTTTGAGAATTTATTCATTTACATTTAATACGCAGTTTCGTATTTATCTACCCAACTGTAATCAATAAAGTTTCATTTACATGACATGGCTGGATTTGATATTATAGGATAAATAAATAAATAAAAGTAAGAATAGATCGTTTGTCGGTGCTACTTCAATCTTGATTTTAGATTTTAATTTGACAATTTACAGATCTGTTACTAAATTAGATAAACATTTGTATGACTGAAAATTTACTTTCCATACAAAAGTATAGAAATTGAATTTTAAGTTCTTATTTTAAATTGAGACTAGTTTCAAACAATGTCGAATTTGATTAAATAGTAAAATGTACCGAATTAAATAAATATAATTTTAGGAAGGAGATTAATTCATATGCGTATATAGAATTTCTGTAAATGTCCATCATATGTAGAAAACATTAATGCCTAACAAAAGTAGTTGTGTATATATACCAACCACCTCAATTATATATATATATATATATATATATATATATATATATATATAAGTGATATTATTGGTCAAAATTACGTAATATAGGTGACACTATTGACCAAAATTATATAATTTAGTACAAAACATTAAGCATTAAGCTGAAAGATGATAAATCCTCCACTTGTAAGGGAGTGTGCATTTCTGCAGCTTAGGAGACTCGAATCCAAGATCTCTCAATCAAAATATGTGTGAAATTATCACTAGACCAAGCTAATTAACACAACCTCAACTAATTCTTGCCCGTGCATTTGTTGCCTTGTGGGGCACTGCTTCTTCTTCTTATTATTATTATTATTATTATTATTATTATTATTATTATTATTATTATTATTATTATTATTATATAAGTAGACAATTTCTAGTGGTAGCTAGCTATGTGACTATGTCTAGTGGTTATCTCTCACATATTTCGACTGAGAGGTTTTGGGTTCGAACCTCCTAAACTGCAGAAATGCATATGTCCTTACGGGTGGATGATTTATCTTCTTTCAGCTTAATATCTTCGTACTAATTAATTATGTAATTTTGATCAATAATACCACATGCACTTGCACTGCTATAATATATCATGTAATCTTGACTAATAGTGACACTCTTAAAAAAAAAATTAAGTAGAAAATTTCTAGGGACCTAGCAAAACAACATCTTATAAAGTGTGAGGAGAGGATGAATCAATCCATGCAATTCGTTTTTTTCTTCTATCATAAATCTCGGTGAATCGATTTTTTTTAATATATTTTTTCTTCTTCTTTCCACTTTTGTTTTGGTTGAATCTGGTTTGATTCATTCTTTTATTGATTTTGTTCATTACCTTTTCATTGTTTGTTTATGTGATACGTAAATATCAATTAATGCTAAACATAATTTACAATGTTAATTTAGGATGAGTGATTATTTTTTTTTTATTTATTAAAAATCAAATTAAAGAGTGCACCATTTTTTTTCTTTGTTTTTCTCCTTTTATAATGTACTATCATTTTTAGCTTTTATATGTATGATTCGTAATAAATGTAGATTATTTTCGCTAGAAATTTTGAGTGTTGTTACATGTATTGGTTTTTTTGTATTCTGGCAAAACTGTCTCGAGATGTTCTCAGAAATGTTATAACATTGAGTTGTGACATGTGCTGTTTTATAAAAATCGTGACAAATTCGATTATGTTGATATTCTGTGCAAGTATTTATTTGGTTTTATTCGCTTTCGATTTTCTCTCCACCGAATTAGAACTTGACGATCTAATTGGAAAACTTTAGCAATGCGTCAATTGTTAGGTTTTGACTCCTATAAAAGAGAAAGTCTGCCCATATGGATCTTTTTACGCACTTAGAATTTGTGTGAGAGTTCTTGAGCGGAAGCACTTTATTATTTGTGTGGTTTAGTTCTATCTTGTTCCTTATTGCCGTTGTTCGTGCAATTGACAAGATTGAGTTTTGTAATCGTGGTATTGTAGACCGTATACTGTTATAAACGTTGATCAACCAGTTGGTGAGTGTGTTGAGAGTGGAAGAGAGGAGACTCGGTCTCATGGAGAGCTTGAGTCGGGATTCACTAAGGTACTTTTTAAGTAGAGTATCTAAAAGATGACCATTTAGATTGGATCGGTTGTACTTATTCTACAAGTAGTGAAGTTCATTTTCACTGGGATTGCATCCATCCAGACGTATGCATGATTTGCCGAACTGAGTTACCAATTCATTGTCTCTTGTTTTACAGGTTTAATTGTTATATTAATATAGTAAATTAATTGGTGTTACATAACAAGTTTAGAACATCATTAAGACATCAAGAAAAAATAGATATGCTTTTTCATTTAGCATATATTGTTGTATCGTTTACAATATTAACAACTCTAAACACTTTTACAAGTTTATAGATTTCAACTTTATTAACCACTATGAACATATCTAAATCTAAGTTTAGGGGTCGAGAGGATTGTTCCGTATTTTAGTGAGTTTACTTTTATTAATTGATTTGTTACCATATTTGAGTGGTTTATCTCTAAAATTTTAGGGATTTGAAATTAAAACGCGTGTTAGGTGGTTTCCTTATTTTTTTTAAATTTTTTATTCAATTTTTCGGTAAACAATAACCTAAAGGATAAATTTATCAATTTGAGGATGTATATATTAGTTAATGGATAACTTACAATATAAACCAATCTTTTCCTATTTTGCTAACTCAATTACGTTACCCACATTGGTTGATGTGGAGAGATCTAAGCAATTGCGATCCGTTGACCATGACAAATATAGTTCTTTAAATTACATAAACAAAAGTATAACAATATTCTCATAACAAGATAGTGCGATGTTATCTATATCCAGTAAAAAAATGATGCCCATTTGACAAAAAAAGTGGCGACAAACATAAAAAAAAACATAGAAAAATGTCAACACCGTTATGAGGACGATGTAGAGAAAGTGTGAGACACATAGATATTGTGTTAATGAGAAATCTAACGCCTCGTTAATTTTGATCATGTCAATCGTCGATGACACTAGAAAAGATTATACATGCTACATTGTCGACCTCGTCGTCGTTTGAGCTGTCAATCCTGACATTTCCTGTTGGCGACGATCCACGTATGACCATCGTTAACAAGCGACTCACAACCAACCACCACCATCACAACCACCACCATCACCACTATCACCATCACCACCATCAACACCATCACAACCACCAACACCACCACCATCACTGGAAACCCACATCGGATGGAGTTCTGCCATTCCTTGCCACAACTGCCCTCCATCGTTATGCTACATTATGGTCTCATCACCTCTTCCGAACTCACGCGTACCATACATACAGAATTTGTATTTATGTTTTTTTTTTTTTTGGGAATTTTCTTTTTATGTTATAGTTAATTTTTTTTAATTGGTAGCTAAATATTGTCAGTATTATTTTTTTTTAGTAAAAGGGCTCTTCAATTGTTATATGTATTCAAAGTTAAAAACGCTTAAATAATAAATAAACTTAAATATTTTTTTTTTTCAAAAAAAGATGAAAAGTGGATCACAAAGACTCAAATATAGTAAATAATTGTGAATCACTCGTTTTAATTGTGTGCTTAATATTTTTTTAGTTAAAAATTTAACATAATTAATCGTAGTTAGATGAAAATGGCTCTACAATTTTTCTTCATTAATTTTTTTTTCTTCAATGTTTTTTTTTCTTTCTATTTTTTTCCTTATTTTTGTTTCCTTAATTTTTTTTGGGAGAGTTAATCATATAGACCATTTAAAGTTTAAACCACTTATCTTAAAATTATAGCTGAATTATTTAAAAATTAAGAAAATAACCCAAAATAAAGTAAAATACATGCGTCATATAATATGGATATCTAGACATAAACTGAACTATTTGTTTTAATATATATATATATATATATATATATATATATATTTTTTTTTTTTTTGCTTCAAATTTGTTTAATATTTTAATGGTTGGAGACTTGGAGTATAATTGTAATAGAGGGTAGTCAATTACTAGTTACAATAATTGTTTTTCTTCAAATTTTTTTCTTTTCTATATGTTTTCTTCAATACATTTTTTCTTTCTCATTGCATTTACGTTATATAATTTATATGTTTAGAAAATATAGCAACAAAATAAGTGACACCACCTAGACATTTAATTATGTCACTTTCACATTTACAATTTCACACTCACTCCCAGAAGTGGAAGCCTTCACTTTGCATTCAATTGTGTCACCTAGCCCATTCCAATATTCTCTCTTTTTTCATTATTTATTTAACAAAAAATTGGCCAGATAAGCCTTAAAAGCAGTGGCAATTGTGTTTTAGCCAACGTTTGGTTAATTTTTTGTAAATGGTCATTGCGCCTACGTGGCAGGAAATTAAATGTTTTTTTGTTACTGAATTGCCCTTATTAATTGCGCATTCATTTTTAAATTGAGGCAGTTTTAATTTGAAATTTGAAATGTACTAAAATGGTTTTTATTTTCGGAATAAACTTTTTTTTTTACTGTAGTTATTGCATTTTAGTTATGTTGGACGTGTGTTTTGGTTTGTGTATATCGGCATTAATGGTAATGATTCCCGAAATTCTGGACGTGTAAATGGAAATTTTCACGTTAATTGATTTGTCAGATTATTTACAATACAAATAACCTGTAAATAAATTTTATATTTATTGTCCATTAACATCAATTTACATCTAAAGAAAAAAAAATTAAAAATGAAAATGAAAATATTCTTCACCACACCACACCGGTGAGGTTAGTGACAGTTTGTTTGGAGTCCAAAAATGGCGGCCGCGATCATCTGAACCTCCTCGATCCCGAGCCGCTCGACGCCGAGGAACGCGAGGCAATCGTCGATCGATTCCCGCCGCACCGATCCGTACGCGTGGACGCACTCTTTCTCGTAATTCGACCGGTTCATCCTCTCCGTGATCTCTCGAAGCTTCTCCACCGCCGCCGGCTCGACGAGCTCGACGCTGAAATCATCGCCGAGGCTCGCCCCGCGCTCGTGGAACCTTCCGGAAGGGTCGTCTTCGTCCCCAAAGGCCTCTGAGTTATCGTCGTCGATGTCATCATCGCCGTCGTTGGAGGCGAAGGAGAGAGGGACACCGCGGCGGCTCAGGACGACGTCGTTCTTCCGGTCCCACCGTGGCTCCGACGGTCTGGGCTTGGGGTTCGGGACTGTGACGGTGATCGACGACGCCTTGACGGCCCGGCCATAGGTCTGGAGTAGAGTCTCTGGTTCTGCTCTTTTTTTTTTTTTTGGGATTTCGTTTGAATTTTGTGGTTGAATGAGAGAGAATATTTGTGTATCTTTGGTATTAATTAAGGAAGAGCGTAATTATGGCCTTGATAACCGCTGTAGTTATTAGCCGAAATTTTGATTTAATTAATTTATTTTGAGGCTGTATGGGCGGGAACGGTTATGAGGACATTTTGGTATTTTTGTACGTGTAAATAAATTGGGCTGGCCATTTACCCAAAATTAACAGAATGTTGGCCATATCCAAAACTGTATATTTATAGTAGGCTATTTAGCTATAATACCCTTTATTTAATGCGCAAAAACAAATTAAATTAAAACTAAAATAATTTATCATAGGGTATAAAACTAATTAATTGTGGAATTTAAGACAAACACACGCGGAAAGTGATAGATAAAAAGAAAAAAAAAAGAAAAAAGAAAAAAGAAATGGAAATGCTTTGGAAGAAGAAGAATAATAATGATGACACGACGAAGAGGAAGGAGTTGAAGAAGAAGATGAAGGGAAAGAGAATAGTATCGAGATCTGTGTGTGTATGAGTCCACTGAGTCACGTTGTTGTTGAGAAGCTTGCTTGAAGATGAAGCTTCTTCAATGCCGGTACATTATCTGACCGTTGAATTTAACACACCCAGAGAAAGAGTTTTTCTTCTCCTCTTTCTTTTTTTCTTTTTCTCTTTTTCTCTTTTGGCTTTTTTTTGATATACTTTGCTCGGAGAGTATTAGTGAAGATTTTCCGTTAAAGCCATTCCTTCTTCTTCTTCTTCTGAAGTTCTACGATTTGTTTCTTCTGAGACGCCATTTTCGAGGTCCGAGTTCTGGGTCGTCGCATTGTTCGTTTATTTTCAGACATTTCATGAATTCTAGGTTTTTCTCATCTCTCTCTCTCTCTCTCTCTCTCTCTCTCTCTATATATATATATATATATATATATATGGCATTTTGGAAATTTGTTTTTATTCTTAGGAAAATATTGAAAAAAATTAAGCTTCTCTAAGAAGAGTCAGTTCAGAGGTTGGCTTGCTTATCTTTGTCAGCTTCTTTAACTCGTCATTTGGGTTCTTCCAAAATTGAAACTTTTTTTTTTATTTTTTATTTTTTTTGTTGAGATAGATAGTTTTTCTTCAACTATGGGGATGATAAATAATATTAAATTTTTATTTATTTGTTTTACCTTTCTGGAATTAAGGCGTTTCAATTTTCAATGCTTTTGACATTGTTACTCATGTTTTGAAAGCATAGTCATTTGTGGTTTTCCACACACAAAAATTGGATCTTTTGAGTAGTTCAATAATCAATTCAATGTATCAAACTGTGAGAAAATAAATAAATTTTAGAGAGTGTCGATGGTTTTGTCCGCCAGATATTATTAGATTAATTATTATTATATTTTTTTTAGAAAGACAAATTATTGATTGCCATCTCGTCTCTAATCTGTAGATGATCTCCTCTACTTGGAATTTGAACAATTAATTTTTCTAGACTTAAGTGAGTTGTCTTATAGTTCTTTGCAGATTATTCAGTTATGGCTTTAATTAGGCAAAAGCAATATAGTGAGACCAAATAATAGTATTTTGAGATATACTATTGCTGCTTTTTTTTTTTAGAAAGCTCAAGTCATTTGTTTTTCAAATCTTCTGGTGAAATTATATTTTTAACTTCTAGCTATGTTTTCATGGATGATCTATCAGAATTGGATGTAACAAGAACGCTTTGGATCTATGTTGAAAAAGCTAGTCTTTCAACATTTGTAATTATATGCTTTTTGAACCTCTCTCTCTACTCTCTAGTGGAGTAGAATTATGCTTTCACTTTAGCAATATTTTTTTTGTGTGTGTGGGGAATTTTGCTTTCAGTGTTTGAGATAATGTTAATTATGTTAAAAATACTATCCCTGATACTTCAAAACTACTTTGTGGTAGCTATAGTCATTTAAGCAAAAAAAAAAAAAAAAAAAAAAAAAAGCGTCTTCCTTTTTTCTAAGTTGGCATAGAGATTTTTAATTTTTTTTTCCTTGCTCAGATTCTATCATTTACTGGTTAGTATTGTTACTGATTTCTTGAGTACTTCACAAGAGCATTCTTTGTCACAAAGTGTTTTGTTTTGGGTTGAAATGGTTTAAAAACGAATGCTGTACCAAAAAAAAAACTACATTTCAGGGAAAGAAGAACGCTGAGATGAAGAAGCCAAGCTCATTCTACACAGCTTTACTTTTCCTCGCATTCACACTCATCGCCGGAACACAAGGCGACATAGAATCGGACAAAGAATCGCTACTCGACTTCATCGCCGATGCCCCTCACGGACGCAAACTCAACTGGGACCCCGACACTCCGGTCTGTGGATTCTGGGTCGGAATAACTTGCAGCCCAAACGGGTCCCACGTGATCGCGGTCCGTCTCCCCGGAATCGGATTGATCGGTCGGATACCACCCGACACTCTCAGGAAGCTCGACGGCCTCGAAATCCTGAGCCTCAGGTCGAACCGGCTCAGCGGGTCTCTCCCGAACGATCTCCTCTCGATTCCTTCGCTCCGGTATGTGTACCTCCAAAACAACCGATTCTCGGGCGAAATTCCTTCGTCTCTGTCGCCCCGGCTGACCATATTGGATCTTTCGTTGAACTCGCTCACCGGAGAGATACCCGAAACCGTTCGGAACCTAACCCATCTGACCGGGCTCTACCTGCAAAACAACTCTCTCACCGGGCCGATCCCAAACGCCCCGAGGCTGAAGCGACTGAATTTGAGCTACAACCAATTGACCGGTCCGATCCCACAGGCCCTCGGAGAATTTCCCGCCTCGTTTTTCGAGGGAAACCCGGGTCTCTGCGGAGCGCCTCTCGGGCAATGCATATCTCCCTCGCCTTCCCCGGAGCCCAGTCGAGTCAGTCACGGGTCGAAACGGGAAAAGCTGAGCGTCAAGGCCATCGTGGCCATAGCGATCGGGGGCTTTGTTCTTCTCTGCCTCGTGATCTTCCTCGCGATTCTCTGTCTGAAGCGGAGGAAAAGGACCCGAGAGCCAGCGACAGTGAAGGCGAAGAGCGGGGATTCATCGCAGCCGGCGGCGGCGGCGGCGAAGAAGGAAGAGGATTTCGGGAGCGGGGTACAAGAGGCGGAGAAGAACAAGCTGGTGTTCTTCGAGGGGTGCAATTACAACTTTGACCTCGAGGATCTTCTGAGGGCCTCGGCGGAGGTGCTCGGGAAAGGGA
Source organism: Urtica dioica subsp. dioica (assembly GCF_054948205.1). NCBI lineage: Eukaryota > Viridiplantae > Streptophyta > Magnoliopsida > Rosales > Urticaceae > Urtica > Urtica dioica. The sequence continues at coordinate 49,075,103 of NC_142757.1, read as the reverse complement.
GCTACGGGACGACCTACAAGGCGATATTGGAGGACGGGACGACCGTCGTTGTCAAGAGGCTCAGGGAAGTCGTCGTCGGGAAAAAAGAGTTCGAGCAGCAGATGGAAAACGCCGGGCGGGTCGGTCAGCAACACGAGAACGTCGTTCCTCTCCGAGCCTATTACTATTCCAAAGACGAAAAGCTTCTCGTTTACGACTACGTCCCTGCCGGGAGCTTTTCCGCGCTGCTACACGGTATGATTTTTTTTTTTCTTCAAAAAATTAGTCAAATATGCCACTGAAAGTCTAAGAGTTGCTAGATAGCCAACTTTTTATAAATTTTTTGTAAATAGCCACCTCAACTTATTTACGGCACTAAAAAAACAAAAATACCCCCCGTCTATTTTGGGTTTTTTTGTCTTTTTGAGTGCCGTAAATAAATTGAGGTGACTATTTACAGAAAAATTAACAAAATATTGACTATTATACGAAACGAGATAAGTCAAATGACTATATATCTAAAAGACTCCTTTTTTTAAGTCTCGTTCGGGTTTACATTGTTGTCTTTTCCTATCTCGGGATATTATATGATTCCTTGCATTACAATCAATCTTCTCGCTCTCTTTTTAATAGAAACTTTATTATTTCAGTAACATACATTGAATTTGCTTATGCAGAAGTCTTAGCTTAGCTAGTTCTTGATATTAATATGCACTACAATTTATGCATTGTGCTCATGGAAATTTTGATCACTTGAAAAATTAAGTAACCATCCATTGAATGTGCAGCGACATTGAAGTCTTTTGCTAGGTCATGATATTACGACACCCTGATTTTTTACTTCAATAATTTCCATTTTGTATTGAAGTCTTTGTTACTACTAGCTCATAACGTTATGGCTCCCTTGTTTTAAATTCAATAATTTCCATTTTGTATTCAAGTCTTTTCTAATACTATTATGATTCCTTGCACGAAAAGTTACCTTTTCCATTTTATTATATTAAAAAAAAAAGAGTTAGTCTTTTGCTAGTTCATAATATTACAATTCCTTAAACTAAAATTTTGAATCTTTATCAGCAAATTAAAAAATAAAAACAAAAACTCTTGCTAAAGCTCATGAAATTTCATTTCCTTGCATCACAAGTCACCGTTTTTTTTCTTCTTCTACTTTTCTTGGACAGGAAGCAAAGAGAGCGGAAATCCGGCGCCGGACTGGGAAACTCGGCTGAAGATCATCCTCGACTGCGCGAGAGGGCTGGCCCACATCCACTCCGGCAAGCTCGTCCACGGAAACATCAAATCCTCCAATCTCCTCCTCTCCTCCGGCGACCCCTCCACCGGCCGAGTCTCCGACTTCGGCCTCGCCCCGCTGGCGAGCTTCCCGGCGGTCCCCACCCGCAGCACCGGGTACCGGGCCCCGGAAGTTTCCGAGACCCGAAAGTTCACCCAAAAATCCGACGTGTTCGGGCTCGGCGTTCTCGTCCTCGAAGCCCTGACGGGGAAGTCGCCGGCGCAGGGCCCGCCCGACGAGGCGGTGGACCTCCCGAGGTGGGTCCAGTCGGTGGTCAGGGAAGAGTGGACCGCCGAGGTTTTCGACACCGAGCTCATTAAGTTCCCGAACATTGAGGAAGAGCTCGTTCAGATGCTCCAGATCGCCATGGCCTGTGTCGCTAAAGTCCCCGATATGAGGCCGAGCATGGAAGATGTCGTTAGGATGATCGAGGAGATTCGGCCATTGGATTCTGGTGCTAGCCGGCCCTCGCCCGAGAACAACCCCGAGCCCGCCATGTGATCCGAGGGTTTTATTTATTTATTTTTTTATAATGATGGTGGTGATGAAGTCTAATTGTGTGATTCTTTTTCACTGCCGTGCCGGTTTTAGAGGGTGACATGTTAGATGTTAACTATTTATTTGGGGTTATTCTTTTTCATGACTGATAGGAAGGAGAAGAAGTTTGTTTCTAAAAGAACAATTGTCAAAACTTTTGCTGTATTTGTGCTTTCTAAGCTGTCCTGTGGAACTAATTATGTACTTTTGTGTAAATGTGATATTTTATCAGTGAGCTATTTATTTTATTTTTAGACCTTGATTGTGACAAAATGAAAATATTTTTTTTTGGGTAAATTTGAGCATTAAAAATTACACGACGTAAGCCACATGAGATATTGGAATTGCATTTTAGCCAACGTTTCTAAAAATTGTGTACTGATTATGTTGGTGGTTTTCGGAAATTATTAAATTCCTCGTGACTTACGAAGAATTTCGTGTCAAACCCAAATTCGGAGGTCCAACGGGCCGAGCCACGAAAAAGCCCATCAAGGCCCCTCCCCCCCCGAAGGAAGCGCGCAGAAGAAAATGGAGTGCTGCGCCATCCATCCGGCGCGGCGCACATAAGACATGGTTTCGGGGCGCGCACGCAGCAAGCAAGAGCACCGCGCGCCCGCGCATTGGATGATGCGGCGTGCCAGTGCGCGGCCGCGCCGCACGCCCGCGCAGTGCTCCCGCTTGCTGCGTGCGCGCCCCGAAACCATCTCGCGCGCCCAAAACCTGCGGCCCGCTCCCCGAGGTGCGACCAGAGGCTCTCCTAAGCCTCCTCATTCGCTATAAATACCCCCTCTCAGTGAAGGGGAGGGGCACATTCATTCTTCCTCAAGATTAATCGTTCTCAGAGTTCTGAAACGCTGCCCGAGACTTTCTGAGCACAATTTCCTGTGATCGAGTGCTTAATCTAGCGAACAAAGTTGTGTCTGGGATTTTCTACTGAAAATCCCCTACGTCTCTAGCGCACAAGTTGCACCCGGGATTTTCTACTGAAAATCCCCTATGCGTCCAACGCACCAGCTGCGTCTGGGATTTTCTATTGAAAATCTTATGTCCAACACACAAAGCTGCGCCCGGAATTCTCCACTGAGAATCTCCTACGTCTCTAAAGAGAGAAAACACACATTCTTTCTTGGGTTACTCGATCCTAGAGTCCTGAGACGTCGCCGATGACTCCTCTTTGCTTCGTCTCCTCTGTCGAGCACACCCTCCAGGCTCCGCACCTCACACAGCGTATACACACTTTGAACTACGTTCTGACTTGATCCTGCAACACGGGTACATAGGCAGCTCACAAGAAGCACAGTCACACCCCCATTCATCCTCTTCTCTCCTCAGGGAACGCCTTCGACTGGAGGAACCTCAACTTGAGACTTTCGAGTTCACACCCTTGGCTCGGGTTATTCACCAAATACTATTCCAAAAGATTAAGTGTTTGAGTGATTTGGGTTATGTGTTTACGTGATTGAAGATTCACGTGCATTGAAGACTGAAGTCGTCCAGGAATTGGCGTGCGATTGAAGAATGGAATTGAGAGGGGTCTCAAATTCAGGGGGAATCCATGCACTAGGTAATCACTCATGGTAATAGTTTCTAGGGCTTTGATTTTTTTGTTGTAATCATATAAGACATTGCTTGTACTATTGACTACGTGATAGTGAATTCATTTCCACTGACTGTGAGCCCCCAGACGTAGATGACATTGCACCGAACTGGGTAACCATATTGTGTCTTCTCTTTGTTGCACTTATTGTTGATTATCCATTATCTGGGTTTAAGCAAGTTGTCGGACACATTGTCTATACATTGTGTGTGACATCTTGTCATTCTAACTAAAAAAAAAATTCTAAAGTTATGTTTTGACTTTATTTCCTTATATTTCTTCATTTCTCTCTTACGCATTCTATTTTTTTTTCTTTCCTTGATTCAGAGTCGAGAATTTGTTAATGATATATAGTTAGTATTGATCTTTTTTTATTGTTTATAATTATTTTATAACAAACATGTGTTTATATTAGTTGGTCTTTCCCCATGTTTAAAGGGATTTATAGTAGTTTACAACACTCATTTTTATTGAATATATTAGGAATTGAACGTTTATCATAAATAATCAAAACCATCCATAAATGTAAAGTGTTTATAATGGTTAATATTGTTAGGAATATTGCCCACTTGAAGATAATGAATAAATGATTACTAAATTCGATAATAAGATTACTTTATTAGCATTATATGATTAGTGGGTTGAGTTCTAAACAATTAGAATCAATAACAACTATCTTCCATAGTCTCCGTATTAAACTGAGTCACGTGCTGGGCATCTGAGTTCGGGCGGTGAGCTAAAACGAGGTCGATGACTGATATACGCCTGGAAAGCTATATCTAAAGTCATATATGTGGAACACATAGGTGAAGGCTGATCACTATGTGGGAGCATTCTACACTTGTGGTAAGTGTACGACTTGGACATGTCTTGGTGTAGATGTGTCGTTTAAGGACCGTTACGACACACTAACCGAGGCCACTATGATGGTCACAGTGAAACTTGATCTAAATCCTGAAGTGATCAGGGACACTGGGTTATGTTACTGAGCTCTTTGACTCATTCGCTAAAAGGCTATTCATGCTAATCATAGCTTATGTCTTGGGAGTTTTCTCAGAGCATAATTCGAGTGGGAAATGATTTACAGATACGGAATCCAGCCTTCCTGAAAGAAGGTTAATGTTCACTCACCTAAGGGTTGATTCCATAACCGATAGATTGCTAGCACTTTCGAAGTAAGTAACGTTCGAAAGAATCTTTCGCTGGGGAAGCAACAATGCTTAGGGCTAATATGTATCAAGAGAAGTATAACGGAAAAAATTGACTTCTCTTGACACGGGTTGAACCTGGAGGATCTTGATCACGAACTGACTATATCAGTGGACACTCGTCACGATGAGTAAATATAATTCTAGTATAAAGGAGAGTTCAGTCTTGGCTTACAAGGTGGAGTATTTGACCAAGATTAGACGAATCGATGGAAAAAGAGAAAAGGACTATTTCGTCTTTTTCATCGGATTTGTTGAGCTTCTATTACTAGGTCTATAGTCCTCGATCCGGCTCCGATAAAGGCGGATAAGAACTTTCGTATAATAATGTTTATCATTATTAATCTCACTTGCTGTAATTGTGATTGACAGCATTAATTCTTCAAAACGGGTATTCGCAGAATTAAATAAATATTTATGGTAGAATTGTTTATTTATTGTTTGATCAAGTAAATAAACAATTATTAATTATTTGTTTATTGTTGGACCAAGTAAATAAATGATTAATTGAGTTTTAAGCAATTGGGCCTTACACACAAGGAAAAGTCGAATTAGGTTTTTTGGCACTAGGGTTTGCGCAAATCTCCTTGGCCGTGTGCCATCAAGTTCGAAAATTCAAAATTGGTATTTACCAATATTTTATCTTTAGTTGTTTAAATAAAGGAGAGAGAATAATATAAGATACAAAAAATTGGCTACGTAAGTCACCTAAACTATAGGAATTGTAAATTAGCCAACTTTTGGTAAATAATTTGTAAATAGCCAACTTGCATACGTGGCAGCCTATTAAGTACCTAAAATATATGTTTGGTTGTGTTAAATAAGGCTTTTATTAATTTGTTAATAAGTTTACTTGGCTATTTACAAGAAATTAACCAAATGTGGGCTATATCTCAATCCACTATATCCGTGTGGCTATATAACTTAATAACCCTATAAGATATTGTCATATATTCTCTCCTTATTTAAAGGAAAGTATTTAGGAGAATATATGAGAATATATTTAAAGGGAAATAATATATTCTCCTTTATTCTCTCACTAAATAAAATATCCTCTATTTAAATAGAGAATAATATCTCATAGATATTGATCTGATGGATGAGAGAAAAAATATGATTCACTTGTTGAGATCCAAGGGCCTAGATTAAATCCTCTAGTGTGAACACAATAAAAATAAATAATATATTCTGGAAGATTCCATGAATATCTCCTTTTACTACTATAAATAGGGGTTCATTAGAAGGCAAAAATTAATGATTTTGAATATCTCCTTTTACTACTATAAATAGGGGTTCATGAGAAGGCAAAAATTAAGGATTTTGACCTAATAATTTCGTGGTCCTCCCTTGGCCGTGCGAAATATTCTGTCTCTCCCCCTCGGAAATTCGTTTCCATTCTTAATAAAATAAGAGCGAGATCTCGAAACACCTAGTTTCGTGATCTAGTGAGATAAATACTGTGCCCACTCATCTTTCTTATTCGTCTCGGAGATTACGTTTCGGAAGACTAAGGTGTCATCCTCGAGTAATTCATCAAGACGACGCAAGGAGTACGCGATTGGTTTGGGAGCGTTCTGTAGCTGAACCGAAAATCAATGTAAGTATTCGTTTCTCGCTCAAATCGGTTGCTTGATAAATATGCTCTCGTGAATTAAATTAATTAAACATAACTACATCTTGTTAATTATAACCATAATTTAATTAGCTTATGATCAGCGTAATTAATTATTTTTCCGCATTAATATGGTTATATGGTGGAATCATCTCAAACGAGTAGCATCAGAACGATTGTTCGTGTCTGATGCGCGCCTGATTCTCCAACAAATATCAGTTAAACACAATTCGAAAAAAAAGTAGAAATAAAAAACGGGAGAGTGAGCATACTAGCCCAATCAACCCACCAATATTAGGAGAATAGCCCAAATTTGAATAAATTAAGTGAATAGCCCAATTAATATTTCACTACCTAAATTACCTTCATATATAAGAGCAAAACTCAATTTTCCGCCTAAACCTAAACTCGTTCTCATCTTCGTCCATTTCACGCCACCGATCCACTTCACGCCGCCGATCCATTTCACGCCGCCGCGTCGTCGCCAATCGTCATACATCCTCGTTGCTGATCCCTAACGTCGCCGACGAGATCCGCCATAGACGCCGTCAAGATCCGCCATAGATGGCGTCGATTCCGTCGAGCTCCGGCGGCAGCGATGCTCGGAGAATCGACGGCTCAGATTGACTCGAAAATCGGCGGGGGGAGAGGAATCGGCGGCGATGGAGGGGATTGAGGAGATGCACTTTGTAAATTCGCGAATCGGTTAATTTAATTAACCTACTGGAGTGAGTTAGGTTAATTAATTAACTGATTCGTGAAGGATTTGAAATTCACAAAAAATTTACAAAAATCATAACTTAAGTCAATTGATATTCAAAGCATTCAATTAATTAACCTAATTCCGAATTCAATCATTTAGTAAATTAACTTTACTAAAAAAAAATCAAAACTTAAACTAATATTCAACCAATAAGTTAATTAATTAACCTAACTCACTCCAATAGGTTAATTAAATTAACCTATTCGCGAATTTACCAAGGGCGTTATGGTCGGAGCCGAAAATATGAGCTATTTGCTTAATAAAATGAAACTTGAGCTATTCCCCCAATAAGAATGACAAACTTGACTAGTTACAACAAATTTCACATAAAAAACAAATATTATGAAATATAAGAGACATCCAATGAAATAATTTGTGAAATCTATGATACTACATAATAAAAATCAGCGTAAGCACCTTCTTCTTGAACTCTCTTAATTTATCTATTTATTATTTTATTTACAACAAGCCCAACGCAATTAAGGTTTAATTGTCCAAATAAGCAATTCAGTTAATTTGAATTCCATTGCTCCCAATAGAAGCATGTATATAATTGAATAGATTGAAAATGTAGTAGATCTTCTTAGTCTAAATAAAAAAACACAACTAATATTTACAAATATAAATTTATCATCATAATATTTAAAAATATCATGCATTTAATATTTTTTTTTCACATGTTTATGTATTTCATGATTAAGAACGTACCATTTATATATATTTATTATTCGATTCAATGATTTTTTTTCTATTTTTATATTAACGTTTTTATTTTATTTTATATGATCTTTGTTACTTTTTTTTTTTCATTTATATATATATATATATATATATATATATATATACACACACACACACACACACATATATATATATATATATATATATATATATTAGATGAAATATACAGTAATAAAGAATTACAAATTATTATAAGGATATATCTGTCATTTTTTTCTAGACATTATATTATTGTCAAATAAAACGCAATAATGTAATACTATAAAGAATCTATTTAAAATATTTTATTTTACAATAAAAAAAAAAATTTACTGAAATTTCGATGTGATTCATATAATGAGATTTTTTAAAAAAAATTGTAATTATATTGGAGTACCTCATTATTGGCATTTTAAAGCAACCATAAATAGATGGGATCACTAATTAAGCAAAGATTTAACTTAAATAATATAATATAGAACAGCGAATTCAATTAGTGAATCAATGACTAACTTTAAAGGTGATCTTGATGTATCACCAAATGTTGGACAGCTGTAACCTCTCCAATTATCATTGATCACCACTACACTGATTGAGTGTACAGTAAGACAGGCATTTTAACTGTTTAACATTTACTGCTCGACTCATTAGTAAGACAATAAAAATTAAATAATACCGATATTTTTGGTCTTTGCGATAAATTTTTTATTCAACATATATTTTTGGGGTAAATTTCTTGATGTTTACATTATCTGCGATATATACGATTTCTATGCGGTTTTTGAAGCATACGTCGATGATCTCCTTGTAAAAAGTCAAAAAACAGCCAAACATACTGAGGATTTAAGAAAATCTTTTGAGATTATGCGACAATATCGAATGAAGCTTAACCTAGTAAAATGTACTTTTGGTGTCTCTGCAGGAAGATTCCTTGGATTCATCGTCCACAAACGAGGGATAGAAGTGAATCTCGGGAAGATCACCGCTCTATTGGACATGAAACCACAACAAAATATAAAAGGAGGTCCAAAAGCTAATAGGATGCATCGTAGCGCCAAGCCAATTCATATCTAGATCGACGGACCGAAGTGTCAGCTTCTTCGATGCGTTGAGAGGCTCAAGAGAGTTTGAGTGGACCGAGAAATGCAACAAGGATTTTGAGTCCTTAAAGGAGCACATCGCTTGGCCTCCGACCTTAAGAAAGGTGGAAGAAAGAGAGCCTTTGAAAATATATATGGCCGTCTCGGAACACGTTGTAAGCTCGGCCTTGATGAAGAATGACAGAAAGCATCAGCTTCCCGTATATTACACATTTAAGCGCATCAACAATGCCGAAGGAAGATATCCAGAGCTAGAAAAACTAGCCTTTGCTCTCATAACCGCCTCCAGGAAATTAAAACATTACTTCCTGGCACATCCCATTATCAGTACTGACAAATTTCTCGCTCCGACAAATCCTCCAGAAGCTAGACGTCTCGAGAAGGCTCATGAAATGGTCAAATGAGCTGACTCAGTAAGACATCCAATTCAAACCTCGGCCAGCCATTAAAGGGCAGGCTGTGGCGGATTTCATCGCTGAGTTCATGTACAGACCAGTCGAGTACCCCATCTCGAAAATACACGTAGACGACGCCGCAAATGAGAAAGGTGCTGGAGTAGGAATTGCTCTCACCAGACCAGACGGATACAAGGTAAAATTTGCTTTAAAATTTGTTTTTAATGCATCTAATAACGAGGCCGAGTACGAAGCCATGATTCATGGACTAGAAATAGCTAAAGATTTAGAAATCAAAAGGCTAAAGTTGTACTCGGACTCCCAACTGATAATTAATAAAATAAAAGAACCAATTTCACGCAAAAGGTAAAAAGATGTCGTAGTATGCCGAAAAAGCTCATAATCTCATACAAAAGTTCGAGAGCTGTGAGATCACTCAGATCCCCCGGACAATGAATGAAGAGACAGACGCCTTGGCCAAATTAACCACTCAGGGGTTAGCCTCTAACCTTGTTCTGTCATCTAAGTCCAGCGCCCAAGCATCGATGAAAGAGACCTAGCCTTTTAGATAAACCAACACACATCTTGGCAAATACCGATCAGGGAAAATTTGAAAGATGTGACCTTACTCGAAAGCAAGTTTGAAGCACGGTACATCCTGGAAGGAAGCACACTCTATACGCGAGGGTTCTCTAGTCCTTTGCTGAGATGCTTAGACAAAGACGAAGCAGAATATGCTCTCAGAGAAATCCATGACGGAATTCGTGGGAGTCAAATTAGGGCAGAAGCGCTGGCGCAAAATAATCCGACTGGCCCACCGTGAAGAAGGATGCTCGGGACATGGTACAAAAATGCCAAAAGTGCCAAAAATTCTTGAACATCCCACATCTCCCCTCATTTCATTGACATGCCCGACACCATTCGCATTACCAGTGGGAGAAAGAGGTTACAGGTACGCCATTGTAGCTATTGATTATTTTTCAAAATGGGTCGAGGCCGAACCCTTGAATAAAACTACTACTCACAATATAGAAAACTACTCAACAGAGGTAAATACCAAAAACCTTTGTTCAATTCTCGATTTACTAGAAGAAAAACGAGAAAAAGCTTGATTAAGAAATCTAGCTAACCATTAAAGAATTGCTCAGTACTTTAACAGGAATGTCCGACACCGCAAATTCGCGATCGATGACAAAGTCCTTCGAAAGATTTTTCTCCACACCAAAGTGCCACAAGAAGGAGCACTCGGTGCAAACTGGGAATGACCGTACATTATCAAAGAAGACTTCGGGAACGGGGAGTACCAACTACAATAAATGAAAGGAAACATGGAGAAAAATCTATGGAATGCCGAGCACCTTCGCCGTTTCTTCATCTAGTTTATGTTTTTCAAAAAATTTAAAAAACGGCTTGGTCACAAAGTTCTGTACTTTTCATTTTCAAATAATGGCATGACTCGTACATTACGATGTAACTTGACATATCAATACATCGTTTTTTTATTTTTTCTTTCTTTGCTTTCACATGAAAAGTGTGGTCATATGACAATGAGGCTCTATCTTTTGTAGGTGAGCTCTAGTCGTATAGTAACGGCTGCCGATAACGTCCTTATGATGTTTATTTCCCATTAATCCATGGTTACAAACCGTTCAAAACGTCCAGCCTTTTAAGGCACCGGATGTTACAGATTATTCAAAATAGTCTTAAGCTTCTTCCAAAATGCTAAAACGTTTAGTTATGATGAACATTTATTACTAAATAAGCCATTATTGCAGGGATTCAAAATAGTTTGTACCGAACTATTTTAGAATTCGCAAAAATAAAATTTAACACTTAGGCAAGACAAGTATATAAAGAGTTACAGAACTCACTTTATCAATTCATGTGCGATTTGTTGTATTTTCCATAAAAACATATTTTTTTAACACAATTTGAGTATCAATTCTCATTTTTCACGCCGCTTTTTTCAAGCACCGTGAAAAGCCTTTAACATCACCATTTACTACAGGTTGTAAGAAATAAATAAAGGTGTTTTTTTTAGTGCGGTGGAAAATCGCCGTAGTAGTGAAATATTTCACACCCCTTGCGAGGAGGAATAACAATATATTTTGAGACATCATGTGTCGATGAGTGCACTCAACTCAGATATTTGCTACAAATAGAACCCTCAAATTAAAAACGAAATAGTTTTTTTATTTTAAATTTTTCCAAAACAGGTTGAAAGCAAAGTACACCTACAATCACATAACAAAATAATGAGAGCAGGCAGGCCCTGTAACGAATTGAATGAAGGCACGTGGGGTTAGAGGCTACACACCACAGAATGCTGGCCCCAAAATAATTCATCAACGCAGTGTTATACAGTATCGAAATGAAGTGAATTGAATGAAGGCACAATGAAAAAGTCTATAAATAGAGGCTGGATGATGAGTCATAGCATAGCAAACGCAAACGCAAACACAAACACAAACACAAAGCGATGACGATGAGCAAAGGAAGTGCGGTGATTCTCATGGTTCTCATGGCGTTAGTGAGCTCGTCGGCTGGGGAGACTGGTGAGATCAGCGACGGAGTCGTCTTCGGCGGGAATAGGAAGCTGGTCCACCTGATGCTGCCACGTGAGCAAGCCAACTGTAATGTTCAGGGCCAGCCTTGCACTCCCCTATATTCTTCTTGCTGCCCTAACCTCTGGTGTATTATAACCCCTGCGCTGGTAATTGGGATTTGCACTTAAACAGCCTGTGTTGCTGATATCACGGTCCAAGAGCACTAAAACAACATGGTTTGGCTACTGTTTACGTCTACGTTACTTAATTACTGTATGTGAAAAATAAAATGGCCGACTATGTCTACTCTTTCCACCTTCGTATGCTTCAATGTTTTAGCTATTTCTACTCTTTCTATATTTTTATATGCTTCAATGTTTTATCACCCATGCTTTTAATGAGAAATAATGCTCTCTCTCTCTCTCTCTCTCAATAAAATATGATTTGAGGAGATGGATTCCTTGTTTAGCGATCTCCAACCTGGCTTTAAGACGGACTCTGATGACGTGAAACTAACATTTCAATAGTCTTGTTATAGAACGGCAATTCAATAATATTAGGTCATGGAAAACAAAGAAGATACCAGTGGTGGAGATGAGTCACGATTAAAAGAGATATGAAGAAAACGATATCTAACGATGAGGACAAAATAATTTACAGAAATGTCATACTGACGTGACGTACTTAATTCGGCATGCTTAAGGGGGACTGTTTTATATCACTGAATCACATATTTTTAACTAATGTAGTAAAAAATATATTAAAACATGAATATACCAACTTTATATGTGTACGTGTGGAAGTAAAATATCCGACCATATCCACTCTTTCTACTTCCTACCTGCTTCTATGTTACATCACGTTTACATTAAAAATGATTTTTATAGCTATATCTATGTGCTCCTTTGATATATAAGCCATTTTTCGTATGTTGTTTACCATCCATGCATGCACTATTGGCTACAATCAACTTATCGGGTTACATTATGATAATATTACCACGTACGTGCGTATCCCATGATTACATCATTTGCATGTGAGTGAGTTTTACTTCGTTCATTAATTTGGTCGTTAACAGAAAAATACAAGAACAACGTGTACGTCAGAAGAGATTGCGTAATTATTTACGTCGTCGAAACACCTGAAAAGTATCAGCTCTTTTTTCCGTTTTCTTCTCAAGAGGGACATGGAACGAAGAGCTCCAATAGTCGTTCGGATGTTCAATGATGACAGTTTAATGTAGGACATTTTATGTTCAAGGAAAATTAAAAATATAGGACAGATATTATCAATAAAATATGATTTAATGACAATCGATTCCTTGTTTAGTGATCTCCCTGTAGGCTGTATGACGGGCTCATGACGTGAAACTAAATATTCATAATCTAATATTGAATAATGATGTCGTTGTAGAACGGTACTTCAATAATAATGTATGCGAGTTAGCTAAAAATAATAATTAATCATATTAAAATGTTATAAAAATTAATAGAGACCAATAATAGGTTATCAGATAATTACAAAACTAACATATTTCTTCTACTTTAGTTACTAATTCAAGGATCGAAATACCGTTACCATTACCGTTCCGAAGTTCATAATTTACTGGTAACCCCCTGGTACCGTAAATGAATACCGGGAAAAACAGGAAAAAAAAGGAAACCGATACCGTTGAGCTTACCGTTACCGTTGAGAAATACCGTCAAATACCGTATTTATCGAGGGAAATCCAGAAAAGAAATATACAAAAACATACAAAGTACGTAGGATAAAATTCATAAAATTAAAAATAGTGTACAATGTTTCAACATATTACCAAATTACAAACACAACAAAAACTAAGTTCAATAGTACAAACCAAAATGATAAAGTTCAACACAATCAACCAAATATTATAGTTCAACAAATTCAACATAAAAGCAATATAAATGACTACTCATAGCGACCGTATGCAGCGATCATACAGTAATCATACCAACTCGTGTAATGAGCACATGCACGAAAGTACCTGTCCAAGTGATAGTCGTACTCATATTGAGATGCAGCAACAGACATGGAGTGGATGAGATAACTTGGAACTGGTCGCACCGTCTCGGGAGCTTGACTTGATGGATAGTAGTCCTGGTTGTAACTGGAAGACCCGTCATCATACGAGGACTCCATGCCTTGAGGACCAATTGATACCGATCCGAAGTTGTAGGACAAGTCATCAACGTCATTGCCCTTCAAAATTACACACAGGGAAACCTAGAAATAACAATTTCGTCAATGTATTATTTTAGTTGTTTATCTTATCTTTTATGTGACAATTCAGTTATCTGAAATCTATCTTATTATGCTGCTTTTTTACTAGGTTTATCTATCTAACTTCTTTTTAGCTCGACTAAAATTGTAAATAAAACTTATGATATTGTTGACATGAAACTCGGATAAGTCTTTGTTAGTTTTTGCTATCCATGCTCATCTTATCCATATATATATATATATATATATATATATATATATATATACTGGAAAATATTCTGGCTTACAAATCTACAGTGTATTCGCTTTTTTTTTTCTTCAGTTGGAGACTGTACTACTTATTCATTAGAAGCCTTACCAGTTGTAAATTGCATGGTATCTTGGACCACATCATTAACTATTCTTATCAATTATTGACTCCCCACCATTTATTGATTAGCAGTACCACTACTGAGTGTACAGCCTAGACCGACACATATTTGTAAACCTATCACATCATCTATTGTCATTAGTCCATCAATGACTGATTCTAGAGTCTGCGTAAGAACGACATAATGCCACCATTAATAGTATATGAGGCAATTTAAACCTGGGCAACCGAAATGGCAGAAGACCGGATTTCCGGTTCCTTCCAATCGCCAGAGAGCCGCAGAAGGCTTCCTTCCGGTCGTGATGCCCCGCGGAAGGAAATGCTTCCGTCGGTGTTGTGGAAGACGACGGAAGCGCACGGAATGACTTCCTTTCGGTGCTTCCGTCGTTTTCATATGCTATTTGTTTTTTTTTCTTTTAATTTATGGCCCTTGGATTTGTGGCCGTTGCAAATCCAACGGCCAGGAATGAGTCAGACGAAATGAGAGGATTTGTAAACATTATACAGTATACAGTAACGTTAAGAAATTGTAACGTTGGTTTAGTTTTTTTATTTATTTAATTTTTAACTCCTCTTTTTCATTCTCCTATATATATCACCCTCATTCATAACATTTTTTTTACTCCTCACAATACAATTTTCTCATACTCTCTTCTACTACTCAAAATCTTATAAAATCTTCTCAAATATTTATAATATATATTTTTCACATGTATTTCTCATAAATATTTTTCATGTGTTTTTCTTAAAAAATATTCATAATTATTCTTCATATATATTTTTCATATGTATTTGCTATAAATATTTTTCATATGTAGTTTGTATATAATTATTTTTCATATTTATTTTTCCTATATAATTTTCAAATATATTTTTAATATATAGTTTTAATTTGAAAAAGATGTCTGAATCTCATCGAGCAAGTTCTTCTCGTCGAAGTTCTTCTCGTCGAAGTTCTTCAAACACACCATCCCCCGAAGATCCACAACCAACTCACGAGTCTCCCGTGAATCAATACCCTAAAAATTAAATTGGCTCGGTTTATCAAAATTTCCGAATTACGAAAACACCGAGTACAACCCAACCCAGGTACCATCAACTTCTTACATACCTCCAAGTTACCATCAAACCAAAAGCCAGTTCGACCTAATATCTCCATATGTTCCGAATAATCCACCACCATATTATCCATATACCTATTATACACAACATCACCATCCACCTCAACCTCAACCTTAACCTTATTATCCACAACAAAAATCTTATCATTCTGAACACCAACCACAATATCAAGATCCAAACCAAGTGTACCAAGAGCAATTACAAAATTATGAAAATCAAATCGACGAAGATGAGGTGGAGGAGGAGGAACACTCACCACCACCACCATCACCACCACCGCCGCCACCGCAACCACTACCACCATCACCACCGCCACCATAACATGAGGAGGAAGAAGACCTACCTCCTCAACATGAAGGAGGCCCGCCGCTCCCCAAAAAAGGACCGAGATCTAAGATGTGGCAATACTTTGAAGAAATTGGTGACGGGGAGGATAAAGTCGGGAAATGTGGGAAATGTGGAAAATTAGTAAAAGCTGGCAACAACAAACACGAGACTTCATCGTTAATACACTACTACAAGAAGTGCATTTCATCCGAAGTTCACCAGGTAACTTCTCACGACCCCGTTGAGTTTAGGAGAGAACTTGTTAATTATATTGTTTCTACAGACCAATCATTTAGTTATGTAGAATCCGAGGGATTTCTTAGATTCATATATTATTTAGTCCCTGGTATTCAAATGATTAAGAGGACTCAATTACGAAGAGACATACTTAAATTTTTGGGTAATTAAGTTAAATGGTCTCCCGAAAATAAGCAATTTTTTTTAGCCCACCTTTCGTTAATATGCTGTAAATAGCCAGTGTCATTTATTAACAGTCAAATTTGGACGGGATTGCCCTTTGTTATTCCCGCCCATTATTTTCAGCGTAATAATTCAAATGGCAAGAAAAAATTCGACCATAACTACCTTGCATAAATCAAGGGAGCATTTAAAACTCCATAAATGCATTAACAAACGAATTTAAACATCACGCACCACAAAATCGCCTCCTTCCTCTCCTTCATCTCCTTCTCCTATCTTCGTTTTCATTCCTTGCGCGCCATCAATGGCCGAGACCGAGCACCACCCTCGCATGTTCCAGCCGAGAAAACGAGGACAGCCACGAGCCGCCGAGGATGCCGGACCGAGAGGAGACACCGGGAAACGACGCAGAGAGCACCGGAGAGTTGATTTCACAGCCATAAATGGTTCTGGCCGTGCGTGCGTGTGAAATGGTTCTCCCCGCCTCCAAGCTCCGCGAGAGGCAGCACATCCTTCAGGCCGCCGCCACCACTAATAATCACGACCACCACCACGTCACCACCGCCGTCAAAGCGCCACTTCGTCCTCCTCTCCGTGATCTGCGTCCAAGGTCCCGATCTGGGACACCGCGAAGAACAGTTTTTTTTTTTGGTTGTTGCTCATAGAAAACATATTTACAATATATTCGTGTAAATAAGAAGCATATTTACAGTATATTCATTGTAAATACAAAACATATTTACAGTATATTCATTGTAAATACAAAGCATATTTACAGTATATTCGTGTAAATAAACTGGAAAAAATTCTGGAAATTTTTGGACGTTCTAAAATTATGAATATATGGAAAACAAAATTAGATCAATAAATGAAGAATATTTTCCAAATCCACACGTCCAAAATTCAAAAAACTAGGTTAACTACTTTCCTAATCGGTTTGATTAAAAATTAAAAAAAAAAACTGCCTAAATGAAACAAATTAGTTAAGTCAACGCTGAAATTTCTCCATATCCACACGTCCAAAAATTCAAATACTTGCCGAATTCATTTTCAAATTTTAAACAAAAAAACTGCCTAAAATAATAAGTTACTAATCCGAGTATGCAAGGGCAAATCTGTAAAAAAATTCTTCATAAATGTGCAGCCACGTAAGCAACTAGGCTATTTACGGATTATTAACAAAACGTTGGCCAAAAATAAATTGCTACACATTCCGTGGCTTAAGCAGCCAATTATTTGTAAAAATTTTCGTGAAGAAACTAAAAAAATGAAAGCCATATATTTATGTCGGGGATCTTTAGTGTAGCTTTAACCTCATACCTATGGTCGGGCAATAGTAAGATGAATTTCATGAGTGTGATAGTTCACAACATAGACGACTCGTGAAATTTATGCAAAATAATCATAGCTTTTAGGAGAATTGAGGGAGGCCACACGGCCGATAGCATTCTACAAATCCTACTTCGAGTGATGGAAGAATGGTGTATACGTGATAAAATAATTTCCATAACTTTAGACAATGCCACAAGTAACAACGCCATGGTCAGAGGCTTAAGACGAGAGATACCTTGTGAGGACAACCTTCTACATCAAAGGTGTGCAACCCATATTATAAATCTCATAGTCAAAGCCGGTTCCGAGACCTATGACCCGTGCATTGCAAAAATTAGGGACGCCATTGCTTGGGTCAATAGTTCAAACCCTAGAGTAGATGAGTTGAAGAGACGTTTTTTTTACTAAATGGCCTAAATGAGAGGACTTTCCATCTTGACAATAGAATTAGATGGAATTCAACGTACTTAATGTTAAGGAATTTTTTCTCTCTGGGTTATTACGAGGTCATAGTACAATTTGTGAACCATACGGGTAATGCTAACATAACCGAGGATGACATTGCTATGGCTAAAGTTTTTTGTGAGTTCCTTCACCTTTTCTATGATGAAACTTGTGCATTATCTGCTGTGTATACACTTACTTCGCATTTAGCAATTCATAGCATAACAAAAATAGCACAACATCGTCATATGATGTGAACCGTTTTCCACTTTTTCAACCATGCATTAGAGCAATGAAAGAAAAGTATAACAAATATTGGGATCCAGAAAAAAAATTCCTTTTCTATACGGGTTTGGGTGCATTTTAGACCAACGAATCAAATTTGAAGGATATAGAGACTTTTTGCAATATTTAGTGGATATGACTGGTGATGAAAATTACATTTTAAGTGATCACGCCAGAGTCGTGGAAGGTTTTTATTCTCTTTTTAGGACCTATCAATCAAGGACTGGACCACAACCCGAGCCGAGTCCACCACGCAACCAATCCACAAGCACATGCATATTTCAACAACTATATCAACATGCACGAGGTGCGCATAGATCTCCAAGTCCATTGCCATCTTCTTGAAGAACATCTCAAGATTCGGCTAGCAACGAGGAGATCGCACTATACAACACGTCCCGATTTGTTTCCACGCAACAAGATACACTTGACGTCCTAGCGTGGTGGAGGCAACGCGAAAACATGTTTCTCATCTTGTCAATAATAGCTCGTGACGTACTCTCGATATATACCTGTCTCGACCGTTTCATCCGAGGCCGCATTCAGTAGCTTCGGTCGCATTATCGATGATAGAAGATATAATCTAGCTCCCGAAATGGTTGAAGCATTAACTGTTGGAAAAGATTGGCTTCTACATGATAGACGAGCTCAAAAGACTTTTGTTAACTTCGATCTCGTGGGTGATTTCGATTTCGATGTTTCAAGTTTGAATATTGATGATTAGATTTATATTTGTAACTTTAAATAATTGTGAATATAAATAAAGGTACTCTTTCCTCTACCGACCATCGGAGAGGTTTTAAGGAGGCCGTTTTCAATATATTATTTTTTATTTATCACTTTTACATTTTAGT
This sequence comes from Urtica dioica subsp. dioica, assembly GCF_054948205.1. Taxonomy (NCBI): domain Eukaryota; kingdom Viridiplantae; phylum Streptophyta; class Magnoliopsida; order Rosales; family Urticaceae; genus Urtica; species Urtica dioica. The sequence continues at coordinate 49,055,957 of NC_142757.1, read as the reverse complement.
CCTTATTTAAAAAAATACTACATTTTAATCCTTTGAAATTGTATTGATTTTAATTATGTTTTTTAAATGTATGGAAGTGGAAATTTCCGGGTATGGAATGAAAATTTCCGTATCACTACCAGTGGAATTTCAGTCAACACTAGAAGGAATAATTTCTTCCAGTCAAAACCGGAATTCCGTGCCCAGTGGTAGTGGATTTCCACTTCCTTCCAGTAGCCCAGGTTTATGAGGCATTCAGGAAAAGAAATTAAAAATACAAACATGGTTTTAAGAAAATTACCAACTTTTTTTGTACTGGGAGTTCATGATTAGAGGATCAATTTGACAAGGGACGAAACCGGGAAATATCTTCAATGGGATAAAAATAAGTTATCGGGGTAATTAGTTTTAAAAATAAGTCACGAGATTTGAGGTTATAACATGAAATTATTTTTTATAATGAGTAATGGCGGTGAATTATTTTTTTGAAATAAGTTGGGAGGGTCTAAAGCCCCTCTTGGAGTCCACATGACGAATTTGTAAACATAAGTTTAAACACTCACGTGTAAAATATAACATTAACAGAGACCACTACTACAAATACAGTTTTCCGGTGCGGTTGACTTTTGGGTGCAACTATTCGCACCTAAAAGTCGCACCAAAAAGACTTTCAGGTGCGAATAGTCGGACCCAAAAATCAATTAAGCGTTGGAAAATTTTCGGGAAATTTTTTGAATTTGGGTGCGACTAGTCGCACCCAATAGTGTGGTACTACTATTGGGTGCGACTTAGTCGCACCCAATACTGTCTCCAAAGTTATAGGTGCGACTAAGTCGCACCTAAATGTCCTAAAAATTTTCGCGGCCAAAACTTCCCCCTTTTTTTACAAAATGTCATTGGGTGCGACTTTGTCGCACCCGAAACCATTGACACAGGTCATTGGGTGCGACTTTGTCGCACCCAAAGGTGTCATTGGGTGCGACAAAGTCGCACCCAAATTTAAAAGTCTTTATATATAAAGCATGCTCGATGGGTTTTCATTCAAACACCCAAAAAAACCTATTCGCCCAAAAAAACCTCTGCGCCTCTCTCTCTCTGTCTCCGAGTCTCTCCTTCTCTCCCACCCCGTCGCCGCCGCCACTACCACTCTCTCTCAGCCTCCGAGCGCCACCACTACGCTCCTCCGACCGCCGCCACGACCCTCTCTCTCTCAGCCTCCGTCACGAGGACCGCCGCCACTGCCCTCTCTCTCTCCCACCCCGTCGCAGCCACCACTCCGACCGCCACCACTACGCTCCTCCGACCGCCGTCACTACGTACCATCTGTCTCTCTCAGCCTCCGTCACGAGGACCGCCGCCACTACCCTCTCTCTCTCCGGCCACCCCGTCGCAGCCACCACTCCGACCGCCACCACTACCACAAGGTGAGGATTCTTGACCTAGAGTTGATTTTGGATTTTTGAGCTCCGAAATTCAAATTTGGTGTTTCGGATTTCAAAGATGATTTTTGTGAAATTGATTGGTTTTGGTTGCTCATTGAACTCGATTAGTGATGGTTATAGCTTGAATTTGTGGATTGAGTTTGGATTTCCTTGGTTTGTTAGTGATTTGGCCGAAATTTGATGAACTAGGGTTTGAAGTGTCGAATTTTGGGGCTTTTGATTTCTGCGTGTTGATTGATTCCGACGAGCCCCTCCGCTGCTGCCTCTCCGACCAGCTCCTCCGACTTGTCCCGAGCCTCCGACCAGCCCCTCCGCTTCATTAGGTATTTTTCATAATTTGATTAGTATTTTGATTACTAGTTTAGTTTGATTAGTAGTTTAGTTTATAATTAGTTAGTTAGTTTGTAATTGATTTGTAATGAATTAGTTAATTAGTTTGTAATTAATTTATGAAATGAAATTTGTTCTAATTAGTTTAGGTTAATTGAAATTGTCAAATTGAAATTGTAATTAGTTTAATAATATGTTTAAGTTGTTTAGTTTAAATTTGTTTAGGTTAATTGAAGTTGTTAAATTGAAATTGTAATTAGTTTAATAATATGTTTAGGTTGTTTAGTTTTGATTAGTTTAGGTTAATTGATAGAAATTGTCAAATTGAAATTGTAATTAGTTTAATAATATGTTTAAGTTGTTTAATTTTAATTTGTTTAGGTTAATTAAAATTGTCAAATTGAAATTGTAATTAATTTAATAATATGTTTAAGTTGTTTAGTTTTGATTAGTTTAGGTTAATTGAAATTGTCAAATTGAAATTGAAATTGTAATTAGTTTAATTAATAATATGTGTTAAATTGTTAATCATGAAATTAAAATTAGTTAAGTTATTGTATAAATGAGTTGAGAATATTGTATTTTTGTTGTAAACGAGCCACAGAGGTTCTGTTTAGGGTTTAGTTGATTATTATGATAGTTTTAGATGATTTGGATATGCTTTTAAATGAGTTTGCAGGTTTTTGGTTTGCTAGTATTATAGGGGAAACTCTGCCGAATTTTAGATTGAGTTTCTAGCATATTATTCTCAAATAACATAAAATTCATAATCTCATCTTCATTCATTGATCTTCGTCCCGTAGCAATAAGTAATCGACTTCATTCGTCTTCGTCACTTAGCAACAACTCTTAATAATTGTTCTTTTTTCATTTCGTTTAGCGAAATCAATGTCCAATCCTAACTAGTGGACGTATAACATAATTTTTATCCTAACTATTTAAATCTAGCTCGACATCCATAATTCTATTAGAGATGTAGACATAAATTGGGCTATATTTTTATAATTGAATAATTAAGTTATAATTTTAATTGAGGATATACCACTGACGAAAATAATCTCATATTTATTGGCATGGATGCGTGTTCTGGAAACTTTGGCCAATATTGGCCTTGCTATAGGAAAGCCTCCTAATGCCATGTTCGATCCAGGTTTGTATCGATTGTCCAATTAATTGATTTAAAGATCCATGGACAAAGTCTGATTTTGACGTTCTTATTTGATTTTGGGAATATATATGAAGATTTTAATCGATTTTAATATCCTTGAACAAAGTCCGCTCCGTAAATTTGTGTTTATGTAATCAGATTGGTGTATATGTAAAACGGCTGTGTCTCAAAGTTCTATGAAGTTTACTATTATTTTTGTATTTATTTGTATGAATGTTGGTATGCGTATGTAAATTTGTGTTAATTTCGATATATTTTGGTTGATTTGAGCTCAATTTTTTTTCCCTTTGATTTCATGATATGTATTTCTTTTATTCTCGAGAAATGGGTCAACATATGATATATCTTTCTTTTAAAAAAAAATCGTGTGCTATTTTGTATACATTTTGATGTATATGTAGATATGATATTCTTGTTTTTGCTTGAATGGTGGTTTCTTTAAATTTTTCTTTTGGTATGATATGATATTCTTGTTTTTGCGTGATTGTTTTCTAAATATCGTTTGGTATTAATGGAGGTTATTATAGTCTGATTTTTTTGAGTTAACGTGAGTTTATAGTTATTATGTAAAATATGTCAAACGTTGACTATTTAGCTAAAATTAAGTTTCATATTGACTATAATACTGCTAAAAAAATGATGAAATGTCATTATTATTGAAGTTAAGCGATTTTTTTTTATCATTTGTATTTAACTTTTAATGCAGTCAATTGTAATATAATAATGCTCAACGACATGAAAAATATTTTTAATTATTCTCAATATAAACATCAATGTAGTCATATCGAAAGTCTTATTTTATTTCCTTCTTCCGCAATTAATTTCGTTGACCTTCGTCCCATTAATTCTCTTCCCTAAGTTCTACATGAAATGCACTTCGACAATATTATACGACGATCTAAAAGATAATACTTGCCCTCCAAAACTTAAGACTCAATTTTTGGAGAACAAAGATATATAGCTCAAGTTCAAACTTCTTATAAGATCATCAATTTTTTTTCACTCATCATCGTGTTAAAAATAAATAATACTCACTCATATCCTGCAAGGAAAAAAATGATTCTATACTATAATATTGAAATGTGATTAATTAAAACTCAGCTAACCAAGTACAAAAATCAATAAGAAAAAAAAAAGAGTAATAAATTATTGATTTGTTCTAGTAAAAATTACAAAATACGTACATGAAAGTTTAGTGAGGTCTAGACTCGAGACTCTTTGAATGTTTTATTTATTTGTTTAGTATTAGCTTTAAAAAGTATTTTAGGAATCTATTTAAAGTATATCATTAAAGGAGGTATTACTTTTGCAAATCAATTAGTTAAGCGGTCGGTCTGAAAAATAAGTCTGCTTCTAGTGGACTTGATAGATTTATAAATAAAAAAAAAAAAAAAAAAAAAAAAAAAAAAAAAAAAAAGCTAGTGACTAGTCCACCCAAAAATAATTGAAACAAATTTTGGGTGTTAGGGTTTGTTTACACTGTCAAAGAAATTCTTCTCCGCAAGTCAGCACCAGAAACGGAACTCCGATCATCGGAGCGTCCGTGAACGGAGTTACCTCTTCTTCCTCGATTTTCTCTGAGATATCTCGCCGGACTCCATGGTCACCGCAATGCTAATTCCGCTTCTTTCTTCTTTGACCGGTAGGTATAGTCGTTGATGTAAAAAAAAACGTGGCTCCAACTTAGAAATGGGAAGAAGATTATCTTTCTTGTTTTCAATTATGTTTCCTAGCTCGAATTCCATTTTTTAATGATCAATATTGTTATTGATATCTTGAGAGAACTCTGTCTGCTTCACTAGCTTATTATACTACCTAAATGGTCAATCTTTGAAGCTTTCTCATTAAGAGTTTGGGCTAAAATGGTTTCATGAGTGTTGTACCTCTTTTATATCATATTTCAGGGAAAGAAGAATCCCGAGAGAACAATGAAGCCGGGTTCGTTCACCACGGCTTTACTTTTCCTCGCGTTCATACTTGTCACCGAGACAAGAGGCGACATAGACGAAACACACAAGAAATTGCTACTAGACTTCATCGCCGATGTCCCTCACGGGCGTAGAGTCAATTGGGACCCCGAAACTCCGGTCTGTGGATTCTGGGTCGGCATAACTTGCAGCCCAAACGGGTCCCACGTGATCGCGGTCCGTCTCCCCGGAATCGGATTGATCGGTCCGATTCCACCCGACACTCTCGGGAAGCTCGACGGCCTCGAAACCGTGAGCCTCAGGTCGAACCGGCTGAGCGGGCCTCTCCCGAACGACCTCCTCTCGATCCCTTCGCTTCGGTATCTGTACCTCCAAAACAACCGATTCTCGGGCGGAATTCCTTCGGCTCTCTCGCCCCAGTTGACCATATTGGATCTTTCGTTGAACTCGCTCACCGGAGAGATCCCAGAGACCGTTCGAGACCTGACCCATCTAACCGGGCTCTACCTTTATAACAACTCTCTCACCGGGCTGATCCCAAACGTTCTGAGACTCGAGAGCTTGAATCTGAGCTACAACGAATTGACAGGTCCGATCCCGGACGCTCTCGGAGAATTCCCCGCTTCCTGCTTCGAAGGAAACCCGGGCCTCTGTGGGCCACCGCTGGAGCGATGTGTATTATCTCCCGCTCCTTCTCCTTCGCCAGAGCCGAGCCGCGGTTCCAAAACGAAGCTGAGCGTCAAGTCCATCGCAGCCATCATCGTCGCAGGTCTCGCTCTGCTTTTCCTCGTGATCGTAACGATCGCGATTTTTCGTCGGAAGGGGAGGGAAAAAACCCGAGAATCCGGCGGAGCAGAGAAGCCCAAAAGCACCGAGGGCGATAAGGAGGGTTTCGGGGGCGGAGTACAAGAAGCGGAGAAAAACAAGCTGGTGTTCTTCGAGGGGTGTAATTACAACTTTGACCTCGATGATCTTCTGAGAGCCTCGGCGGAGGTGCTTGGGAAAGGGAGCTACGGGACGAGTTACAAGGCGGTATTGGAGGACGGGACGGCAGTGGTGATCAAGAGGCTTAAGGAAATTGTGGTCGGTAAACAAGAGTTCGAGCAGCAAATGGAAAATGTCGGGCGGGTCGGTTGGCACGAGAATGTCGTTCCTCTTCGAGCGTATATCCATACAAAGGACGAAATACTTCTGGTTTATGATTACATCGCTGGCGGGAGCTTTTCTGCGTTGCTACATGGTACGTTCGAAAAAAAATCCTTGTTTTTTTTTTCAGACAAAATTTAAGCTAGATAGGAATTGTTAAATGTCTAATTTATAACTCCCATTCGGGTTTAGTAAAGTCTTAGATTAGTTCGTGATATTAGGATTCCTTGCACTACAATTTAGCTTTTATATTTTTTTATAGAAACTTTGATCCATTAATCTGCTTATATAGAATTCTAAGCTAGCTCGCTTTGATCACTTTGCATGTGTGCGTGAGCGTGTTTTTTATGGAAACTTTGAAAAAATTAGTAACATCCATTGAGTGCTAAAAGGCATTGAACTCTTTGTCAGTTCAGTGATATTGTGATTCTCTCTTTTAATAGAAGCTTGAATCTCCCAACGAATTTAAAAATCTTCATGAAATTAAATGTGCTTTGCATTGAAGTCCATCCTCGCTGATCCTGAGTTGACTTGATCATCCTGAGAAGTTCCAACCACAATGTGAAGAGCTCGGGTTCGGCTTCCCCGCCCGGAGACTTTCCATGGATCTTCCCACAAGGTGTCGTGAGTTTGCCATTACTTTTCACGCCATGGCTTTTGCTTCTTATTCGCGCTTTTGATCTTGGCCACGAGTCATCGGGCCGTTATTTAACGAGTCGTAACCTTGCTCATATGCCTTTGAACTGATCTCTGATGAACACTCTATGCTCTGATACCATGCAAAGTATCATTTGTTTCATCTAAATACCTATTTGGCAATGAGAGAAGTAACCAATTAACTTATAACCTTCGTTAGTTTCCGTCCTCTTTTTAACGTGGGATTCGTAGCACGTTCTATTACTCTCTTCAACAACCCTGAAAAGTCTGTAATCTCGCCCAAGCGAGAAAGAAACCCGTTCGATATCTTGGAATGTAGTGCGTAAAAAAAAAAAGATTTGAATCGCTCACACCCATGCTCATATAGTTAGATACAAACCTAAGCATTTTCCTCGTAAAAACCCAGTTTTCCCGTTGATTCTTAACCTTCAGTGATAAACCTGTAAAAAAAAAAAAAAAATTACCATCTCTACTCACTGCACACGAGATTAAGATTGCTTGCATGATAATTCACCTTCTTCATTCCGTTCCCGATTATCAATTTTATTTTCCACAGGAAACAAAGAGAGCGGAACTCCCTCGCCGGACTGGGAGACTCGGCTGAAGATCTTCCTCCACTGCGCGAGAGGGCTGGCCCACGTCCACCGAGAAAACCTCGTCCACGGAAACATAAAATCATCGAACCTCCTCGTCTCCGCCGGCACCGGCCGAGTCTCCGACTTTGGCCTCGCCCCTCTGATGCGATTCCCGGCAGTCCCGTCCCGGAGCATCGGGTACCGCGCCCCCGAGGTCTCCGAGACCCGAAAATTCACCCGAAAATCCGACGTGTTCGCGTTCGGCGTCCTCGTCCTCGAAGCCCTGACGGGGAAGGCTCCGGTGCCGTCCCCGGGCCGGGACACGGTGGTCGACCTCCCGCGGTGGGTCCGGTCGGTGGTCTCCGAGGCGTGGTCCGAGGAGGTTTTCGACAGAGAGCTCGTCGAGTGCCACGACAAGGTCGAGGACGAGCTCGTCCAGATGGTCCAGATAGCCATGGCCTGCGTGGCTCAAGTCCCGGATATGAGGCCCGAGATGGACGAGGTCGTCAGGATGATCGAGGAGATTCGGTTCCCGGGAGAATGACGAGACCTGCCCCGAGGCAACTCCGTTATCGAGGCCATTTGTATGTTTGTTTTATTTTGTGATTCTGAGTTACTTTCTTTTTTCATAATCAAGGTTTCGAATGCCGTTTTTATGCCGTTTCGAGCCTCCCATGTCATAATGCTAATGCTGGTGGTTATAAGCCTAAATTAGAGGGTGATATAACAACATTAGCTTTTAATCTATTTGAGGTAATTCTTTTCATCACCAGAAGGAAGAATTATATTTATTATTATTATTATTATTATTATTAATTTTTTCAGAAAAATTGTCAAACTTTTGTTGTTGAAGCTGTTCTGTGGAACTAATGTACTTTGGTGTAAATGTATTATTATATAAGTGAGTTTTGTTTTGTTTTTTCTATTCTTTAAGCTCTTCATTCGATTAAAAATAGTGTATTAGAACTTGGAAGAAAACCGTACAAATTTTAGAAGCTATATTTTTCTATAAAAAAAAAAAAAAAAAAAAAAAATAGGCAAGTTCAACATTAGATAATTCAACCAAATTACGTGTAAGATGTTTGTAGTGCACTTTGAGTTTGCATTAAACACAATAAATGGTTAGGTATATAAGTTGGATCATCCTCGCTGTACGTGTCTAAACATTCTATACATGATATTTATTTTTTCCAGCCATTTTTATTCAACTCTTTAAAATGACAGAAACAGCCTACTTATACCACACTCTAAATATGCAAGCATTGAAGAGGTCACGTGGGCCATGATCTCAACTTCAGGCGTAAACATCGCTCGTTGCCGTATATGCCAAGGCAGATACTTTGAAACAAAAATAATGGACTTCGCTTGTGATACTTGTGACATCGATTACATTTTTTTATTATAAGAAAATCATAATTATTACATTAAAACGAAAGAGAATAGCGATGGGAGATGCTAAAAAGACCGGAGTCACAACTCAAAGTCGAAATAATCGTAAGGGCAATATAATGTCAGTTCCTAGACAAGTCTTCTAACCAGAGCCGACTTTGACTATATGCGAACAAGTGAGCAACTTAGAGCCCCGATTGGGTTGACCCTAAAATTTTAAATGTATATATTATATATATACTCAAAATAATTAAATATATATAATTTTGGGCGAGTTCAGGCCGGCCATGCTTCTAACCAGAGCCAGCCCTGACCAGGGACGAAGCCAGGATTTCACTTTAGGGGGATTTCACTTTAGGGGGGCTAATGTGTAAAAAAAAATTCAGGGGGGGCTAATTTTTAAATTTTAAGGGTAAAAAATTGTAAAAATAAAATAAAAAGTGGGTAAAAAGTGCAAAAAAAAAAATTTGAGGGGAGGCTACAGTGTAACGTGGCTTCGTGCTTGGCCCTGACTATAGATGAGCAAAACCGGTGTCTAGAGCTCCCTATTGAGCTGGCCCCAAAATTTTAAATATATATATTATGTATATACTCAAAATATTTAAATTTTATATTTTTTATTATTGAAGGGCCCAAAATATTAATTCTCCTAAGGCCCTAATGACAAGCCTATGAAGGGTTACCGAGCCGGACGAACCCCTTAAAGTCTAAGTCCGGTGCTACGAACTACTAGCTGACCGAGCTCCTTTAGAATAATCTCGTCTTAACACTGTTAGCATGTGTGTTATCTCGGTCATTAATTTGACAATATGCTCCTTCAACAAATGTTAGCAGACAGCCAAGACGCCGAAGACTGTTCAGGGCACGATCCACTCAACTGTCTCTCTAAGACCAAGTAAAAGGTGGTATGTTAACCCTCTTATCACTTCAAGACCCTCTTGCGAAGCTTCCAATTCTTTTGAGTCCATGCCACTTGATGAACGCCTGAATTTTCCTCTCTCTCTCTCTCTCTCAATGCATTAGGTTAGATCCCGAGAAGTTCCTCGGGTTCTACAATCATCTCTAGGTCAACCGAGAGTTGGTAAGGAAACCGGCTTGGAACTTTCATGTGCAACTGTATGTGATGCTGATTGATCTTCATGTTGTTGGTCATATATAATCACATTCCACTAGCTCACGGTAGATGTATCAGAGAAGAGGTGGTAGATCTTGGTCATACAATGAACAAGGCCCAAGAGAAAAGAAAGTTGACGAGAAGGTCAACCCACCCATCATGGAGGAAGAAACTAAAAAAAAATCATAAGTCGGGTCTTCATCCTAATAGGGCAAAGCTCCCATTACTTCCAAAACATGACATATATTGCTCAAGCTCTAATAAAATCACTTTCCTCTATCATATATTTAATTCCATTGTTTACTTTTGTATTGTATTTTATATTGCACGACCAAATGTTCATCTACCATCGCCCACAACACGTATCTTGATGCGGAAAAATATGCGAACAAACAAAGGAAACAATGACATTGACGGTGAGTGATGCCCTTAGGAATTTATTCAAAAAATTCAAACAAATATTTACTTTAATTTACAGTATTCAATTCAATTTGGCTGTCATGATCATGATAGGTGGTGTGGTAGTGACTATTTTTTCTCTTACTTTTAGAGTATACTCTATTTATGTTGGCCTAGATCGACATTATCATATATCAACATTATTACGTGGATAAATATTTTACTGACATATGTTCATTGCCTGATTTAGTATGAATAATATTCACCAACAAAGAGCCTCTCTAGAATTTTTTTTTTTTTTTTTTTTTTTTTTTTTGTAAAGGAATTGGATTAATTAAACGCAGCCAGGAGTGGCCAAAATCACTTATTAATGAAGCTTTAATAATTCAACCGCTTGACAAATAATCTGACTTTCAAGAGAAGACTGGTTCATCATCCACCTCTCTAAAATCTCCCTCGCTCCGGCGGGGTTTCCGACCAACTCCTCCATGTGAATGTACCCGTACCAGAGCTGTCTCACATTCGGGAGAAGCGCGACGGCGCGTTCAAAGACGCTTCGCGAGCGGTCCACGAACCGGTTTCGCATCTCCATCACCGCGTAATTCAGCCACGTCGCGTGGTTCGCGCAATCCACTTCCAGCGGTCGTTCCCACACCGACCGAGCTCGATGGAAGTCTCGCTGAGACTCTTCCCACAGCGCGTACTTCACCCACGCGCCGATCTTCCGCGGAACTCGACGGACTCGGTCTTCGAACTCCATGCGCTTCTTGAGCCGATAATCGTCGAGCTCCGTCTTCGCTCTGGTGGTTCGCCGGAGGAGCTTTACTCCGGTGTTCGCCGCCATTGTTAGGTCTTCGATTGCCTTGCGCTTGCAGAGACGGTGATCGCCGAGCTGATCGGAGTCTGTGTTCGTCGCCATTGTTAGGGCTTCGAGTGTTTTTGTTTTGAGAGAATTGTTTGAGTTTCTGTTTAAGCGTAAGTCGAATTTGTTTTGCCCACACCCGAGCCGGTATTTATAGGTTAAGGTCCATGTAAAATCGTATTTTATTTTATTTTATATTTTTTTTACTATGACTAAAATAAAATCATAACCAACCGTATTATTGTAATTAGAATTATATTTTTATTCATTTATTAGTTTAGTGAGGTGAAAGAATTGTTTTCTTATAATTATACCTTTTGTATTAAATTTCCTTTCATGTTTCTCTGTCGCATCTGAACATCATTTATCTCATAAATTAGATTTTTTTTTTCAAGTTTCTCATAATAATTCATGAAACTCTCATCTAGTTTATTTAAAATCTAGCTATATTTGATGATGTACTAGGGTCATGAATAGGTCATCAGATGATCCATTAATCCAGACCAGCCAAGAGCATGACATTGATGATTTCCGACCAACCGCGCCAGGTCACAGTCCCGGCGTTGGCCATTCAATCCACAATTGATTATTGCATCTCTCTTCTTTTCCGCCTTCACTCTTCTACTAATTGTATATATATTTATCCATCGCTTTATATTAATTATCTTCTCTCTCTCTCTCTCTCTCATTTTTATCCATTTACAATACTACTAATTATTATCACAACATCACACGAGATACTGCCTAACCCACAATGGTATTAAGGATGAAATTTTTAAGAGTATTCTTAAAGATAATCAGGGACTAAAATGAAGATTAGGGATTTAAGTTCTTCCAAATAGAAAGATACGTGGAGATTATGGAATTATTTTTAACTAATTTGTTTATGCATTCACAAGAACATCAAGAACGAGATGAAGAGCTCAAAGTGATGGAGGCCGAGCTTCTTGGAGAACCATCCACGACTCTTCTACATCGCTGTTGTCGTGGGCTCAAGTGGGACGCTGCTCGGAACTGGATGCGACTCTAGGCGCTAAATATTCAAAGACTTTGCTTCATATGTAGTGCTAAATATGTGTAATGATATACCTCATTATTTGACAAAGTAAATTGTGTGCATTGTTTGCATGTGTTTGTAAATTGTAAGTGACTTTTATGAGGATTTTATTAAATATGAGAGTATATATTGTATTTTGTTTTGCTTTTTGAATTTATTTGAGCATATATTTTTATAAAAAAAAATTGAATATTTAAATAAAATGTATATAAAAAAGAGATCCATAAACTACTATTTATATATGTAATCTAAAATTACAAGGAAGTAAACTCTACAGATAATCAAAGTAGTCGTACGATACAACTACAACAAAAATTGGTAGTCTATATAGTATATAAATTAATTAAACCATAAAAGACTATATTATAACCATGTAGTCATATAGTATATAAATTAATTAAGCAATAAAAACTACATTGTGAAAACGTAGTGATTCAGTTTTAACTACATGTAAATATCGTAGTGATATAGTTTCTCTATGGTTTCGGATTGTATAAGAAACTACGGCAAAAAACTGAAGTCTTATGCAAAGTGGAAAGACTACGGTGCGATAGACGCCGGAAAAAAAAAACGTAGAGAAATTATATAGACTACATTCAAATACTATAGTTAAAGGGCCTTTTTGTGGTAGTGAACCAAGACGCCGAAGACTGTTCAGGGCATGATCCACTCAACTGTCTCTCTAAGACCAGGTAAAAGGTGGTATGTTAACCCTCTTATCACTTCAAGACCATCTTGCGAAGCTTCAAATTCTTTTTGAGTCCATGCCACTTGATGAACGCCTGAATTTTCCGCTCTCTCTCTCTCTCTCTCTCTCTCTCTCTCTCTCTCAATGCATTAGGTTAGATCCCGAGAAGTACCTCGAGTTCTACAATCATCTCTAGGTCAACTGAGAGTTGGTAAGTGTTAAAGTATCATGGGGTTCCATCTTAAAACCAATTGGCAATAGGAGGAGTAACCCATTACCTTTACAAGGAGCACAAAGGATACATCCCCAATCGATGTGGGACTTCCTGATACACCCCCCTCACGCCCAGGATTGAACAACTGGTGCGTGATGTTTGTAGAAACGGGTGGCCCAACATCAAGAATGAGTTTGGCTCTGATACCATCTTAAAGGTGTGGGGTTTCATCTAAAACCAAGCTTGGTAATTAGAGGAGTAATCCACAAACCTTATAAAGAGCTCAGGATCGTAATACCCAGTCGACGTGAGACTATCCTTGATAGTAAGGAAACCGGCTTGGAACTTTCATGTGCAACTGTATGTGATGCTGAATGATCTTCATGTTGTTGGTCATATAATCACATTCCACTAGCTCACGGTAGATGTATCAGAGAAGAGGTGGTAGATCTTCGTCATACAATGAACAAGGCCCAAGAGACAAGAAAGTTGACGAGATGGTCAACCCACCCATCATGGAGGAAGAAACTAAAAAAAAAAAATCATAAGTCGGGTCTTCATCCAAATAAGGCAAAGCTGCCATTATTTCCAGAACATGACATATATTGCTCAAACTCTAATAAAATCTCTTTCCTCTATCATATATTTAATTCCATTGTTTACTTTTGCATTGTATTTTATATTGCACGACCAAAATGTTCATCTACCATCGCCTACAACACGTATCTTGATGTTGAAGTTGCAGATGCGGAAAAATATGTGAACAAACAAAGGAAACAATGACATTGACGGTAATTTATTCAAAAAATTCAAACAAATATTTACTTTAATTTATAGTATTCAATTCAATTTGGTTGCCATGATCATGATAGGTGGTGTGGTAGTGACTATTTTTACTCTTATTTTTAGAGTATACTCTATTTATGTTGGCCTAGATCGACATTATCATGTATCAACATTATTTTTTTGTATATCAACATTATTACGTGGATAAATATTATACTGACATATGTTCATTGCCTGATTTAGTATGAATAATAATATCTATTCACCAACAAAGAACCTCTCTAGATTTTTTTTTTTTTTTTTTTTTTTTGTAAAGAAGGAATTGGATTAAACGCAGCCAGGAATGGCCAAAATCACTTATTAATGAAGCTTTAATAATTCAACCGCTTGACAAATAATCTGACTTTCAAGAGAAGACTGGTTCATCATCCACCGGTCTAAAACCTCCCTCTCTCCGGCGGGGTTTCCGACCAAATCCTCCATGTGAATGTACCCGTACCAGAGCTGTCTCACATTCGGGAGAAGCGCGACGGCGCGTTCAAAGACGCTTTGCGAGAGGTCCACGGACGGAACTCGACGGACTCGGTCTTCGAACTCCATGCGCTTCTTGAGCCGATAATCGTCGAGCTCCTTCTTCGCTCTGGTGGCTCGCCAGAGCTTTACTCCGGTGTTCGCCGCCATTGTTAGGTCTTCGATCGCCTTGCGCTTGCAGAGACGGTGATCGCCGAGCTGATCGGAGTCTGCGTTCGTCGCCATTGTTAGGGTTTCGAGTGTTTTTGTTTTGAGAGAATTATGTGAGTTTCTGTTTAAGCGTAATTCGAATTTGTTTTGCCCTCACCCGAGCCGGTATTTATAGGTTAAGGTCCATGTTATATAATATTTTATTTTATTTTGTATTTTTTACTATGACTAAAATAAAATCATAACCAACCATATTATTGTAATTAGAATTATATTTTTTTCATTTATTAGTTTAGCGAGGTGAAAGAATTGTATTCTTATAATTATACCTTTTGTATTTAATTTCCTTTCCAAATTTTTCTCTGTCGCATCTGAACATCATTTATCTCATAAATTAGATTTTTTTTCTTCAAGTTTCTCATGATATATAATTCATGAAAGATCTCATCTAGTCAAGTATATTTAAAATTTAGCTATATTTGATTATGCGGTCTCATTAATTATATAGCCTTTTACAAGGTTGTCCTTAGCATTTTCATAAATTAATTTTGATAAATAGCTAATATACTAAAATAATTATCTAAAATAGACGAAAAGTTTGCTAGTTCCTTAAAGTCAAGTTTGAAATTGGTTAGATAAGTGTTCATAATTTATTGGTAATCACGTGGTATTGATTCATTAAACCTCTTTTGGTCTAATTTTGAAATATGAACAGTTCTCAAGATTTTCAGAAAAGCACTAGCGTACTCGAGAAAAATTCTAAACACCGCTACTCGGGGCAATAGCGTACTCGAGTCTCATGTTCAAATGAGCCAGAGCTTCTTATTTCGGTTGGTCAAAACCTCTTTGAAGCTAAGGCTATTAACCACTGCGGATTACCCTGCCATGAACTCGTCAAACTCGGATCTTCCACTGACGCAGATGGTGCGAATTCTTTTTCCAATTCAAGTAGTTTCTTAAAGCATCGGTAAGTGTTTTCATCCTCACCTGAATCCATTTTCTAGTACAAGAATAATTTTCATGTTGCTCTGAGCATTCTGATTTATCTTCCACTTTTACTTTCCGAATAACGACGAATAACGGTTGTTTTGCTTACGTGATTTCGCATGTCATGTCGTTAATCCATGTTGGTACCTCCCGTTAGACAAAGATGCTTAACACCTTGTCATCGCACTCCTCCGATATTCTCACTATTCGACGGTCCTTCCTGAAGTCGCAGTAAAACTGTTTGCTGTCGAGCATAATTAGTAAAACTGCTACTCGGAGCAAGCGCTGCAGGTTGATGATCTGAACGAGGACTTCAAGATCTGAACATAATTAGAATTTTGGTGGGTCGCTCCAAAAGACTAGTCCCCAGGATTATTACGACTTCCTCAAAAGGGCACAAAAATACATCAACGTCTAGGAGGCCAGGCTGGAGGCTAAAAAAGTCGAGGTCCCAAAGCCTCGACAAGAAGAACAGAGGGGACATCGATCTGAAGACGTGTACCCCCCAAAGAAGATCTGGTCAGGAGCAGGACCGCAAAAGTCTTCCACGAGTAAGTACGATAAGTATCATCCTCTGAACACTTCAATAGAAGAAATTTTCAGTCCAACTCAAGATCAAGAGGATTTCCCAAAGCCAAACCGGATCAAGAAAGGTATCTCAAAAAGAGATAAAACGAAATACTGTGCTTTCCACCACGACATCGGTCACAAGACCGCAGACTGCTTCAACTTGAAAGAAACAATAGTGGCTCTAATCTGTAGAGGAACGTTAAAGAAGTTTCGAGCAGATCAGAAAGAGCCTGAGGAATAGAAGATGGAAGCATACAGGGAAATATCCCTAATCGTGGGCGGACCACACATAGGAGGGAACACTCGAAGTTCCCAAAAGAATTACGTCAGGGAGGCTGAAGCGGGGCATCGACAGATCCTCTTCACTACCGAGCAAAGGCCAAACAAGATCATCAAGCATAACTCGGAACCAATCACCTTCACGGTGGGTGATATTCCCGCACAACGACCCTTAGTCATCTCTGCCTTCATTGAAAATCAGAATGTTCATCGAATCCTGGTGACGTCAAACTTTCGACAGGATGGGTCTTAAGAAAGATTCGTTGGCCTCCTCTCCAGAGAACCTCTACGGATTCACAGGCGATTCCATAAAACCAAGACGTATCATCTCAATCCCACTGACCATGGGAGAGAAGCCGAGGACAAAGACTATAAACACCCGATGGGTGGTAGTCCTGGGTAAGTCTTCCTTCAATGCCATTATCGGAAGACCCGCCTTACAGGCGCTCAGAGCCATAACTTCGGAGAAGTACAGGGCAGGCAGACGCTAGCCAGAAGCTGCTATGCCGACTACCTCAAGAGCAGCCAGGACAAAGATTCCCATAAGGTGATGACTATCAACGCTGACTTCGATCCTCGCCTTCCGAGTCGAGGGGTCATCGGTGCAGGTGACGAGGTCGAGGAAGTCATTCCAGATCCAGACCAGCCACATAAAAAGCTCAAGATTGGAAAGTATCTCGACTCAGGTACCAAAAAATATCTTCTCTCTTTTGTTAAAAAATTTGGATATCTTTGCATGGTCTCAAGCTGATATGGTAGGGATAGATATCGAGCTAGCATGTCAGAGGCTAAATATAGATCCTAAAGAAAAGCCTTGACAAAAGAGGAGAACGTTGAATACCGAAAGGTACATAGCTTTAAAAGAAGAAGTAGATAAGTTAATCTCCAACAAATCTATTAGAGAAACCAAGTATCCAAGTTGGGTCGCCAATCCGGTATTAGTTAAGAAACCCAACGGGAAATGACAAACCTGTGTGGATTTCACAGACTTAAAAAAAGCCTATCCAAAAGATAGCTTCCCAATACCGAGAATAGATCAATTAGTAGATGCTAAGGCCGGACATGAACTATTATGTTTCATGGATGCCTACTCGGGATATACTAAAATCCCAATGTATGGCCTCGACCAAGATCATACCGCGTTCATAACGGACCCTTTACTGTTATACAATAATTCCCTTTGGATTAAAGAACGTTGGGGCTACATATCAAAGGCTACTAAATAAAATGTTTGTAGATTTACTCGGAGTCACTATGGAAGCATACATCGATGATCTCCTTGTAAAAAGTAAAAAAAAAAAGCTAGACATACCGAGGATTTATTAAAAAAATCTTTTGAGATTATGCTACAATATCGAATGAAGCTTAACCTTATAAAATGTACTTTTGGTGTCTCTACAAGAAGATTCATTGGATTCATCGTCCACAAACGAGACATAGAAGTGAATCCCGAGAAGATCACCGCTCTACTGGACATGAAACCACCACGAAATAACAAAGGAGGCCCAAAAGCTAATAGGATGCATCGCATCGCGAAGCCGATTCATATCTAGATCGACGAACCGAAGTGTCAGCTTCTTTGATGCGCTGATAGGCTCAAAAGAGTTTGAGTGGATCGATCAATGCAACAAGAATTTCGAGTCCTTAAAGGAGCACCTCGCTTGGCCTCCGACCTTAAGAAAGGTAGAAGAAAAAGAGCCTTTGAAAATATATTTGGCTGTCTCGGAACACGCTGTAAGCTCGGCCTTGATAAAGAATGACAGAAAGCATCAGCTTCTCGTATATTACACATTTTAGCGCATCAACAGTGCCGAAGGAAGATATCCAGAGCTAGAAAACTAGCCTTTGCTCTTATAACCGCCTCCAGTAAATTAAAACATTACTTCCTGGCACATCCCATTACGGTACTGACAAACTTCTCGCTCCGAAAAATCCTCAAGAAGCTAGACGTCTCGAGAAGGCTCATGAAGTGGTCAAGTGAGCTGACTAAGTAAGACATCCAATTCAAACCTCAGCCAGCCATTAAAGGGCAGGCTATGGTGGATTTCATCTCCGAGTTCACGTACAGACCAGCCGAATACCCCATCTCGGAAATACACGTAGACGATGCCGCAAATGAGAAATGTGTTGGAGTAGGAATTGCTTTCACCAGGCCAGACGGATACAAGGTAAAGTTTGCTTTAAAATTTGTTTTTAATGCATCTAATAACGATGCCGAGTACGAAGCCATGATTCATGGACTAGAAATAGCTAAAGATTTAGAAATCAAAAGGCTAAAGTTGTACTCGGACTCTCAACTGATAATTAATCAAATAAAAAAAAACGAATTTCACGTAAAAGGCAAAAAGATTTCGCAGTATGCCGAAAAAGCTCATAATCTCATACAAAAGTTCGAGAGCTGCGAGATCACTCAGATCCCCCGGACAATGAATGAAGAGATAGACGCATAGCCAAATTAACCACTCAGGGGTTAGCCTCCAACCCTGTTTCATCATCTAAATCCAGCGCTCACGCATCGATGAAAGAGACCTAGCCTTTCAGATAAACCAACACACATCTTGGCAAACACCGATCAGGGAAAATTTGAAAGACGGGACCTTACTCGAAAGCAAGTCTGAAGCACGGAACCTAAGGTTCCGAGCAGCGCGGTACATCCTGGAAGGAAGCACACTTTATAAGCGAGGGTTCTCCAGTCCCTTGCTGAGATGCTTAGACAAAGACGAAGCAGAATATGCTCTCAGAGAAATCCATGACGAAATTCGTGGGAGTCACATTGGGGCAGAAGTGCTGGCGCAAAAATAATCCGACAAGGGTTATACTGGCCCACCGTGAAGAAGGATGCTCGGGACATGGTACAAAAATGCCAAAAGTGCCAAAAATTCTTGAACATCCCATGTCTCCCCCCATCTCCCCTCATTTCACTAACATGCCCGGTACCATTCGCAGAATGAGGGATAAATCTCAGCGGAGCGTTACCGGTGGGAGAATGAGGTTACAGGTACGCCATTGTAGCTATTGATTATTTTTCAAAATGGATCGAGGCTGAGCCCTTGAATAAAAATACTACTCACGATATAGAAAAATTCGTCTGGAAAAATATCATAAGATTCGGGATTCCAGTTAAACTATCTGACCACAGAACCCAATTTGATAGCGATTCCTTCATAAATTTTTATAAAAAATATGGTATTAACAAAGTATTTTCTACCCCAGTCCGACCACAAAGCAACGGGCTAGTCGAAGCTGTCAACAAAACCATCAAACATGGCCTGAAGACAAAATTAGACAGCCACAATGGGCTTGGGTGGAAATGCTCCCATAAGTTATATGGTCGTATCGAACAACCAGCCACTCCACAACTGGAGAAGCGCCTTTCTCTCTCGTATATGGTTCCGACGCTCTAATCCCAACGGATGTCATGATCTCGACAATACGAAGAGAAAACTACTCAACAGAGGTAAATACCGAAAACCTTTGTTCAATTCTCGATTTACTAGAAGAAAAACGAGAAAAAGCTTGATAAAGAAATCTAGCTAACCGACAAAGAATTGCTTATTACTTTAACAGGAATGTCCGACTCCGTAAATTCGCGATCGATGACAAAGTCCTTCGAAATATTTTTCTCCACACCGAAGTGCCACAAGAAGGAGCACTCAGTGCAAACTGGGAATGACCATACATCATCAAAGAAGACTTCAGGAACGGGGCGTACCAACTACAACAGATGAAAGGAAACATGGAGAAAAATTCATGGAATGCCGAGCACCTTCGCCGTTTCTTCATCTAGTTTATGCTTTTCAAAAAATTTAAAAAGCGGTTTGGTCGCAAAGTTATGTACTTTTCATTTTCAAATAACGGCATGACTCGTACATTACGATGTAACTTGACATATCAATACATCGTTTTTTATTTTTTCTTTCTTTGCTTTCACATGAAAAGTGTGGTCATATGAGAATGAGGCTCTGTCTTTTATAGGTGAGTTCTAGTCGTATAGTAACGGCTCCCGATAACGTCTTTATGATGTTTATTTCCCATTAATCCATGGTTACAAACTGTTCAAAACGTCCAGCCTTTTAAGGCACCGGATGTTACAGATTATTCAAAATAGTCTAGCCTTTAAGCTTCCAAAATGCTAAAACGTTTAGTTATGATGAACATTTATTACTAAATAAGTCATTATTGCAGGGATTCAAATTAGTTTGTACCAAAGTATTTTAGCTAGAATTCGCAAAAATAAAATTTAACACTTAGGCAAGGCAAGTATATAAATGGTTAAAGAACTCACTTTATCAATTCATGTGCGATTTGTTGTATTTCCCATAAAATATATTTTTTAACACAATTTGAGCATCAATTCTCATTTTTCACGTCATGTGCGATTTGTTGTATTTTCCATAAAATATATTTTTTTAACACAATTTGAGCATCAATTCTCATTTTTCACTTTCAAGCGCCGTGAAAAGCCTTTAATATCACCATTTACTACAGCTTATGAGCGTTGTAAGAAATAAATAAAGGTGTTTTTTTTAGTGTGGTGGAAAATCACCGTAGTAGTGAATTTCGCACCCGTTGTGAGGAGGAATAACAATATATTTTGAGACATCGTGTCCGATGAGTGCACTCGACTCAGATATTTGCTACAAATAGAACCCTCAAACTAAAAATGAAATAGTTTTTTATTTTAATTTTTTCCAACAGGTTGAAAGCAAAGTATACCTACAATCACATAACAAAATAATAAGAGCAGGCAGGCCCAGTAACGAATTGAATGAAGGCACATGGGGTTAGAGGCTACACACCACAGAATGTAGGTCCCAAAATAATTCATCAACGCAGTGTTATACAGTATCGAAATGAAATGAATTGAATGAAGGGACATGGGGATGGGAAATGAAAAAGTCCATAAATAGAGGGTGGATGATGAATCATAGCATAGCAAACACAAACACAAACACAGACACAAAGCGATGACGATGAGCAAAGGAAGTGCGGTGATAATGCTGGTGGTTCTCATGGCGTTAGTGAGCTCTTCGGCTGGGGAGACTGATGAGATCGGCGACGGACTCGTCCTCGGCGGGAATAGGAAGCTGGTCCACCTGATGCTGCTACGTGAACAAGCCAACTGTAATGGTCGGGGCAAGCCTTGCGCTCCCCCATATCCTTCTTGCTGCCGTGGCCTCTGGTGTATTAGAACCCCTGCGCTGGTAATTGGGCTTTGCACTTAAACAGGCTTTGTTGCTGATATCACCAAAAGCACTAAAACAACATGGTTGGCTACTGTTTACGTCTGTGTTACTTACTGTATGTGAAAAATAAACTGGCCGACTATGTCTACTCTTTCTACCTTCGTATGCTTCGATGTTTTAGCTATTTCTACCCTTTTATGCTTCAATGTTTTATCACCCATGCTTTTAATGAGAAATAATGCTCTCTATCTCTCTCTCTCAATAAAATATGATTAGAGGAGATGGATTCCTAGTTTAGTGATCTCCAACCAGGCTTTATGACAGACTCTGATGACGTGAAACTAACATTCATTATTTAATATTCAATAATCTTGTTATAGAACGGCAAGTCAATAATATTAGGTCATGGAAAACAAAGAAGATACCAGTGGTGGAGATGAGTCACGATCAAAAGAGATATGAAGAAAACGTACGAT
The DNA here is from genome assembly GCF_054948205.1 of Urtica dioica subsp. dioica. Classification (NCBI taxonomy): domain Eukaryota; kingdom Viridiplantae; phylum Streptophyta; class Magnoliopsida; order Rosales; family Urticaceae; genus Urtica; species Urtica dioica. The sequence goes on along the minus strand of NC_142757.1, from coordinate 49,034,044 downwards.
ATCTAATGATGAGGACAAAATAACGTACTATTCGGCATGCTTAACGGTAGTGTGATTTCGGTTCCGCTTTCTTAAGGGGGACTGTTTTATATCACTAAATCACATATTTTTAACTAATGTAGTAAAAATATATTAAAACATTAATATACCAACTTTATATGTGTACATGTGGAAATAAAATAGCCGACCATATCTTCTCTTTCTACTTCCTACCTACTTCTATGTTACATCACGTTTGCATTAAAAATGATTTTTCTAGCTATATCTATGTGCTCCTTTGATAACCATTTTTCGTATGTTGTTTACCATCCATGCACTATTGGCTACAATCAACTTATCGGGTTACATTATGATAATATTACCACGTACGTACGTATCCCATGATTACATCATTTACATGTGAGTGAGTTTTACTTCATTTTGTCGTTAACAGAAAATACAAGAACAACGTGTGTAAGTCAGAAGAGATAGAGTAATTATTTATGTCGTCGAAACACCTGAAAAGTATCAGCTCTTTTTTCCGTTTTCTTCTCAAGAGGGACATGGAACGAAGAGCTCCAATAGTCGTTCGGATGTTCAATGATGACAGTTTAATGTAGGACATTTTATGTTCAAGGAGAATTAAAAATAGGACAGATATTATTAATAAAATATGATTTAATGACAATCGATTCCTTGTTTAGTGATCTCCCTGTAGGCTGTATGACGGGCTGATGACGAGAAACTAAATAGTCATAATCTAATATTTAATAATGATGTCGTTGTAGAACGGTACTTCAATAATATAATGTATGCGAGTTAGCTAAAAATAATAATTAATCATATTAAAATGTTATAAAAATTAATAGAGACAGATAATAGGTTATCAGATAATTAAGTATTTCTCTTTCTTAAGTATTAAACTATGCAAGGGATAAATTACTTTTTTTTTACTCTTGAACTTCGACATGTTCAACAACTTGTCCCAAGATTTTTCAAACGGGGACCATGAACTCGACTTATGAATAAACTATAGATTGATAATTGATAATTGGTTCCAAAGCATTACCAGAAAAATTCAAAATTTGTAGGGGACAATTATATCTTCTCGGCAAAATTATGCCATGAATGTTACATGATTACACAATAATATAATCCCCAAAACTAACAGCATATATCGTTAATCTCACGTATCAAATCCGAAATATTTTATACCCTACTCACCTACAAAATTACTTTAAAAATATTCTCAAAGGTTAACAATTTACTCTCTAATAAATAGTCACCTTTAATCATAATGAACCCCTCAAACCAAAATTACAACGAATTACATGAAGAAAGAAAATGTATTATTATTTGAAGCCTTAAAAACTTTAGCCCTTACTCCATTTTTTCCTCAGGTATTATTCACCAACGATGCTAGATTCTCGCTTTGTCTATAACAAATAAGACTTCGAAACTATCACTGACGAAATTAATCTCAGATTTCTTGGCATAGAGGCGTGTTCTGGAAACTTTGGCCAATATTGGCCTTGCTATCAGAAAGCCTCCTAGCTAATGCCATGTTCGATCCAGGTTTGTATCGATTGTCCAATAAATTGATTTAAAGATCCATGGACAAAGTCTGATTTTGGCGTTCATATTTGATTTTGGGAATATATATGAAGATTTTAATATCCTTGAACAAAGTCCGCTCCGTAAATTTGTGATTATGTAATCAGATTGGTGTATATGTAAAACGGATGTGTCTCAAAGTTCTATGAAGTTTACTATTATTTTTGTATTTATTTGTATTAATGTTGGTATGCGTATGTAAATTTGTGTTAATTTCGATATATTTTGGTTGATTTGAGCTCAGTTTTTTTTCCCTTTGATTTCAAGAAATGAAGTTTGAAAATTAGAAGTTGGATATGTATTTCTTTTATTCTCGAGAAATGGGTCAACAGATGATATATCTTTCTTTTTAAAAAAATCGTGTGCCATTTTGTATACATTGTCATGTATATGCAGATATGATATTCTTGTTTTTGCTTGAATGGTGGTTTTCTTTAAATTATTCTTTTGGTATGATATGATATTCTTGTTTTTGCATGATTGTTTTCTAAATATCGTTTGGTATTAATGGAGGTTATTATAGTATGATTTTTTTGAGTTAATGTGAGTTTATAGTTATTATGCAAAATATGTCAAACGTTGACTATTTAGTCAAAATTAAGTTTCACATTGGCTATAATACTGCTAAAAAATGATGAAATGTCATTATTATTGAAGTTTAGCGATTTTTTTATCATTTGTATTTAACTTTTAATGCAGTCAATTGTAATATAATAATGCTCAACGACATGAAAAATATTTTTAATTATTCTCAATATAAACATCAATGTAGTCATATCAAAAGTCTTATTCTATTTCCTTCTTCCTCAATTAATTTCGTTGACCTTCGTCACATTAATTCTCTTCACTAAGTTCTACATGAAATGTACTTCGACAATATGATACGACGATCTAAAAGATAACACTTGCCCTCCAAAACTTAAGACTCAATTTTGGAGAACAAAATATATAGCTCAAGTTCAAACTTCTTCTAAGATCATCAATTTTTTTTTCACTCATCATCGTATTAAAAATAAATAATACTCACTCATATCCTGCAAGGAAAAAAATGATTCTATACTATAATATTGAAATGTGATTAATTAATAAGAAATAAATTATTGATTTGTTCTAGTAAAAATTACAAAATACGCACATGAAAGTTTAGTGAGGTCTAGACTCGAGACTCTTTGAATGTTTTATTTATTTGTTTAGTATTAGCTTTAAAAAGTATTTTAGGAATCTATTAAAGTAGATCATTAAAGGAGGTATTACTTTTGCAAGTCAATTAGTTAAGCGGTCGGTCTGAAAAATAAGTCTGCTTCTAGTGGACTTGATAGATTTATAAAAAATAAAAAATAAAAATAAAAAAAGTATGCCCGCCCAAATGTAAAAAAAAAAAGCTAGTGACTAGTCCACCCAAAAATAATTGAAACAAATTTTGGGTGTTAGGGTTTGTTTACACTTTCAAAGAAATTCTTCTCCGCAAGTCAGAACCAGAAACGGAACTCCGATCATCGGAGCGTCCGTGAACGGAGTTACCTCTTCGTCCTCGATTCTCTCTGAGATATCTCGCCGGACTCCATGGTCACCGCAATGCTGATTCCGCTTCTTTCTTCTTTGACCGGTAGGTATAGTCGTTGATGTAAAAAAAAAAAAAACGTGGCTCCCACTTAGAAATGGGAAGAAGATTATCTTTCTTGTTTTCAATTATTTTTCCTAGCTCGAATTCCATTTTTTAATGATCAATATTGTTATTGATATCTTGAGAGAACTCTGTCTGCTTCACTAGCTTATTATACTACCTAAATGGTCAATCTTTGAAGCTTTCTCATTAAGAGTTTGGGCTAAAATGGTTTCATGAGTGTTGTACCTCTTTTATATCATATTTCAGGGAAAGAAGAATCCCGAGAGAACAATGAAGCCGGGTTCGTTCACCACGGCTTTACTTTTCCTCGCGTTCATACTCGTCACCGAGACAAGAGGCGACATAGACGAAACACACAAGAAATCGCTACTAGACTTCATCGCCGATGTCCCTCACGGACGTAGAGTCAATTGGGACCCCGAAACTCCGGTCTGTGGATTCTGGGTCGGCATAACTTGCAGCCCAAACGGGTCCCATGTGATCGCGGTCCGTCTCCCCGGAATCGGATTGATCGGTCCGATTCCACCCGACACTCTCGGGAAGCTCGACGGCCTCGAAACCGTGAGCCTCAGGTCGAACCGGCTGAGCGGGCCTCTCCCGAACGACCTCCTCTCAATCCCTTCGCTTCGGTATCTGTACCTCCAAAACAACCGATTCTCGGGCGGAATTCCTTCGGCTCTCTCGCCCCAGTTGACCGTATTGGATCTTTCGTTGAACTCGCTCACCGGAGAGATCCCAGAGACCGTTCGAGACCTGACCCATCTAACCGGGCTCTACCTTTATAACAACTCTCTCACCGGTCCGATCCCAAACGTTCCGAGACTCGAGAGCTTGAATCTGAGCTACAACGAATTGACAGGTCTGATCCCGGACGCTCTCGGAGAATTCCCCGCTTCTTGCTTCGAAGGAAACCCGGGCCTCTGCGGGCCACCGCTGGAGCGATGTGTATTATCTCCCGCTCCTTCTCCTTCGCCAGAGCCGAGCCGCGGTTCCAAAACGAAGCTGAGCGTCAAGGCCATCGCAGCCATCATCGTCGCAGGTCTCGCTCTGCTTTTCCTCGTGATCGTAACGATCGCGATTTTTCGTCGGAAGGGGAGGGAAAAAACCCGAGAATCCGGCGGAGCAGAGAAGCCCAAAAGCACCGAGGGCGATAAGGAGGGTTTCGGAGGCGGAGTACAAGAAGCGGAGAAGAACAAGCTGGTGTTCTTCGAGGGGTGTAATTACAACTTCGACCTCGAGGATCTTCTGAGAGCCTCGGCGGAGGTGCTTGGGAAAGGGAGCTACGGGACTAGCTACAAGGCGGTATTGGAGGACGGGACGGCGGTGGTGATCAAGAGGCTTAAGGAGATTGTGGTCAGTAAACAAGAATTCGAGCAGCAGATCGAAAATGTCGGGCGGGTCGGTTGGCACGAGAATGTCGTTCCTCTTCGAGCGTATATCCATACAAAGGACGAAATACTTCTGGTTTATGATTACATCGCTGGCGGGAGCTTTTCTGCGTTGCTACATGGTACGTTCGAAAAAAAATCCTTGTTTTTTTTTTTCAGACAAAATTTAAGCTAGATTCCTTGTCTAATTTATAACTCCCATTCGGGTTTAGTAAAGTCTTAGATTAGTTCGTGATATTAGGATTCCTTGCACTACAATTTAGCTTTTATATTTTTTTTATAGAAACTTTGATCCATTAATCTGCTTATATAGAATTCTAAGCTAGCTCGCTTTGATCACTTTGCATGTGTGCGCGAGCATGTTTTTGATGGAAACTTTGAAAAAATCAGTAACATCCATTGAGTGCTTAAAGGCATTGAACTCTTTGTCAGTTGAGTGATATTGTGATTCTCTCTTTTAATAGAAGCTTGAATCTCCCAACCAATTTAAAAATCTTCATGAAATTAAATGTGCTTTGCATTGAAGTCCATCCTCGCTGATCCTGAGTTGACTTGATCCTCCTGAGAAGTTCCAACAAGGTGTCGTGAGTTTGCCATAACTTTTCACGCCATGGCTTTTGCTTCTTGTTCGCGCTTTTGATCATGGCCACGAGTCATCGGGCCGTTATTTACCGAGTCATAACCTTGCTCATGTGCTCTTCGAGGAAGACTTCAGAGCAAAGTTCACGAATGTATGTAGGGGTTTGCCTTTGAACTGATCTCTGATGAACACTCCATAAAATAAAAATTAACGGAAAGCGAGCTCTAAGAGCTATGCTCTGATACCATGCAAAGCATCATTTGTTTCATCTAAAAACCTATTTGGCAATGAGAGAAGTAACCAATTACCTTATAACCTTCGTTACTTTCTGTTCTCTTTTTAACGTGCTTACTCTCTTCGACAACCCTGAAAATTCTATAATCTCGTCCAAGCAAGAAAGAAATCCGTTCGATATCTGAAATGAAGTGCGTTAAAAAAAAAAAAAAGAGATTTGAATCGCTCACACCCATGCTCGTAAAAACTTAACTTTCCCATTGATTTTTGACCTTCAGTGATAAACCTGTAAAAAAAATAATTACCATCTCTACTCACTGCACACGAGATTAAGATTGCTTGCATTATAATTCACCTTCTTCATTCCGTTCCCGATTATCAATTTTATTTTCCACAGGAAACAAAGAGAGCGGAACTCCCTCGCCGGACTGGGAGACTCGGCTGAAGATCTTCCTCCACTGCGCGAGAGGGCTGGCCCACGTCCACCGAGAAAACCTCGTCCACGGAAACATAAAATCATCGAACCTCCTCGTCTCCGCCGGCACCGGCCGAGTCTCCGACTTTGGCCTCGCCCCTCTGATGCGATTCCCGGCGGTCCCATCCCGGAGCATCGGGTACGGCGCCCCCGAGGTCTCCGAGACCCGAAAATTCACCCGAAAATCCGACGTGTTCGCGTTCGGCGTCCTCGTCCTCGAAGCCCTGACGGGGAAGGCTCCGGTGCCGTCTCCGGGCCGGGACACGGTGATCGACCTCCCGCGGTGGGTCCGGTCGGTGGTCTCTGAGGCGTGGTCCGAGGAGGTTTTCGACAGAGAGCTCGTCGAGTGCCACGACAAGGTCGAGGACGAGCTCGTCCAGATGGTCCAGATAGCCATGGCCTGCGTGGCTCAAGTCCCGGATATGAGGCCCGAGATGGACGAGGTCGTCAGGATGATCGAGGAGATTCGGTTCCCGGGAGAATGACGAGACCTGCCCCGAGGCAACTCCGTGACTGAGGCCATTTGTATGTTTGTTTTATTTTGTGATTCTGGGTTATTTTCTTTTTTCATAATCAAGGTTTCGAATGCCGTTTTTATGCCGTTTCGAGCCTCCCGCGTCATAATGCTAATGCTGGTGGTTATAAGCCTAAATTAGAGGGTGATATAACAACATTAGCTTTTAATCTATTTGGGGTATTCTTTTCATCACCAGAAGGAAGAATTATATTTATTATTTTATTATTAATTTTTTCAGAAAAATTGTCAAACTTTTGTTGTTGAATCTGTTCTGTGGAACTAATGTACTTTGGTTTAAATGTAATATTATATAAGTGAGTTTTTTTTTTTTTTTTTTTTATTATTATTCTCTAAGCTCTTCATTCGGTTTAATAGTGTATTAGAACTTTGAAGAAAACCGTACAAATTTTAGAAGCTATATTTTTTTATATAAAAAAATTAAGCAAGTTCAACATTAGAGAATTCAACCAAATTACGTGTATAAGATGTTTGTATTGCGCTTTGAGTTTGCATTAAACACAATAAAATGTTAGGTATATTAGTTGATCACCCTCCCTGTACCTGTCTAAACATTCTATACATGATATTTATTTTTTCCAGCCATTTTTATTCTACTTTTTTAAATGACAGAAACAGCCTAACCCATACCACACTCTTTAAGTGCAAGCATTGAAGACGTCACGTGGGGGGACATGATCTCAACTTCAGGCGTAAACATCGCTCGTTGCCGTAGATCCCAAGGCAGAGACTTTGAAACAAAAATAAGGGACTTTGCTTGTGACACTTGTGACATCGATTACATTTTTTTCAGTATAAGAAAATCATAATCATTACATTAAAACGAAAGAGATTAGCGATGGGTGATGCTAAAAAGACCAGAGTCACAACCTAAGTCGAAATAATCATAAAAACGATATAATGTTAGTCCCTAGGCAGGTCTTCTAACCAGAGCCGACCTTGACTATAGGCGAACAAGTGAGCAACCTAAAGCTTCCGATTGGACTGGTCCTAAAATTTTAAATGTATATCATATATACTCAAAATAATTAAATATATATAATTTTGGGCGAGTTCAGGCCGATCATGCTTCTAACCAGAGTCAGCCCTGACTATAGACAAGCAAGATCGGTACTTAGAGCTCCCTATTGGGTTGATCCCAAAATTTTAAATATATATTATGCATATACTCAAAATATTTAAATTTTATATTTTTTATTAAGGGCCCAAAATATTAATTCTCCTAAGGCCTTCATGATTTCGGGCGAGTTCGAGCCGACCTTGCTTCTAAAGAGTACAATTTAAAATCTTTAAAAGAGGAAAAGAAGCCATAAAAAGCGATATAAATGGTTTATAATGTCAAACAATCCCCTTCAGATTCCAAGATTCTTTATTGTAAATCAACTTGTTCTTTGTTTATTCCTTAAACCCGTAGCCTGGTCAGAGCTCTGATCTTTGCACTTGCTAACCATTTGGAGCTGCAGAACTGAGCCTTAGCCGACGAACATCCAACCAACGATGATGTATTCGTATTTTTCCCAACTCCAACAAATCTATACTAAAGTCTCCTCACTTGTACGTTCATGTTTGTACACTACTGTTGTTTTTAGATGCTCAAATGATAAAAAGAGACATGTGTTTGGTATTGAGGTCTTTTTGTTTATTTAAGCTTAAAAGGGGTACTTGATACAACGATGAACGGAGCACAGTCCACGCGTTCGAGAAGCTCGGGTTTCTCCCTCTAAGAGCTCATGAGCTCAATACATTACTAACAAAAATAAAATAAACCATACATAATTCATTCCCACGCCAATAATACCAAACACTCAATTCAAGAACATGTTGGTGGATCTTGGTCATACAATGCACGAAATAAGGTGCAAGAGAAAAGAAAGTTGACGATGAGATGGTCAACCTATCATGGTGGAAGAAACTCGAAAAAGGCGTAAGTCGTTTCTTGATTCAAGAACATGTTCCCACAAATAAGGCAAAGCTCCCACCACTTCCACAACATGATGACACTAGCTCAAGCTCTAGGTAAATTACTATCATATATTAAATTTCGTAATTGCATTTTTTTTTTTTGATATTATATTATATTGCAAGACCAAATGTTCCTCTACCATCACCTAAGAGGTTCATAGCACATATCTTGATGTTGAGGTTACAAATACGTAAACAAACAAATGAGGCAATGAGAGAAGTTCATTACTAGGTAACATCATCGATATCGTGGTCTATTATGCTAGTGCGACATAATTTTAGAAGTCCATTGATGTTTACTACAATAGCTCTTGCAGCTCAATGTTTAGGAATTGATCTTGAACAAGTCACAAGTGAAGAAGTCTAGCCCGTCCCCAATCTACAATATCTTATGAATCATACACATATCTAAGTTATGATGGGTCTTACTCTTACAACGAGTATCCACCACCATCCCCAATATTTATTCCCGACCTTGTTGCCGTCCACATGATCCCATCTATATAGATGCCATTGGAACTACATTCTACCAACACAACGAGAGACTAGGTTATCCCATATACTCTATCTATGTTGGCCTAGATCAATGGAACTACGACCTATCAAATGGATACGTATTTTATGACCCATACTCATTACATAACTTTGTATAAATATTTACAGATCTGTTTTCTTTTTTAGTGTTGAGTTAAATTTCATTTAATGTTTCCTTATTAGAGTAGAGACTTCTAAACACAGGAAGAAGAACAAAACTATATCTTAATAAAAGCTTATTAATTCAACTCCTCCCTGTGTTTAATTGAAATACGTGATTTATCTCTTTAGTTTTCAAAAATATCAAATATATTTTTTCAGTTTAATATAAATGATATATATCTCCCATAAAAATATGTTATATATTGCAAATAACACCATTTTCGTTTATTTATTTATTGGTAACCATGGAGGTTGATATTGTCATGTTGGACTTCGTTCTCTCGAGTTTATGTGCTTAAATAGTAAAATTTGGTCCAGGCCTGAAAGGAGACCTCAAAGCCCGGATGACAAGCCCATGAAGGATTACCGAGCCGGGCGAATCTCTTCAAGTCTAAGCCCGGTGCTACGAACTACTAGCCGATCGAGCTCCTTTTGAATAATCTTGTCTTAACACTGTTCGCATGTGTGTTAGCTCGGTCATTTGACAATACGCTCCTTCAATGGTTGTTAGACAACCAAGACGCCGAAGACTGTTCAGTGCACGATCCACTCAACTGTCTCTCTAAGACCAGATAAAAGGTGGTATGTTAACCCTCTTATCACTTCAAGACCCTCTTGCGAAGCTTCAAATTCTTTTGAGTCCATGCCACTTGATGAACGCCTGAATTTTCCTCTCTCTCTCTCTCTCTCAATGCATTAGGTTAGATCCCGAGAAGTTCCTCGGGTTCTACAATCATCTCTAGGTCAACCGAGAGTTGGTAAGGAAACCGGCTTGGAAGTTGGAACTTTCATGTGCAACTGTATGTGATGCTGATTGATCTTCATGTTGTTGGTCATATAATCACATTCCACTAGCTGATCACGGTAGATGTATCAGAGAAGAGGTGGTGGATCTTGGTCATGCAATGAACAAGGCCCAAGAGAAAAGAAAGATGACGAGAAGGTCAACCCACCCATCATGGAGGAAGAAACTCAAAAAAAATCATAAGTCGGGTCTTCATCCAAATAGGGCAAAGCTCCCATTACTTCCAAAACATGACACATATTGCTCAAGCTCTAATAAAATCACTTTCCTCTATCATATATTTAATTCCATTGTTTACTTTTGTATTGTATTTTATATTGCACGACCAAATGTTCATCTACCATCGCCCACAACACGTATCTTGATGTTGAGGTTGCAGATGCGGAAAAATATGTGAACAAACAAAGGAAACAATGACATTGACGGAGAGTGATGCCCTTAGGAATTTATTCAAAAAATTCAAACAAATATTTACTTTAATTCAAATAATGTTGATACATGATCATGATAGGTGGTGTAGTAGTGACTATTTTTACTCTTACTTTTAGAGTATACTCTATTTATGTTGGCCTAGATCGACATTATCATGTATCAACATTATTACGTGGATAAATATTATTTTACTGACATATGTTCATTGCCTGATTTAGTATGAATAATAATTATCTATTCACCAACAAAGAGCCTCTCTAGATTTTTTTTTTTTTTTTTTTTTTTTTTTTGTAAAGAAGGAATTGGATTAATTAAACGCAGCCAGGAGTGGCCAAAATCACTTATTAATGAAGCTTTAATAATTCAACCGCTTGACAAATAATCTGACTTTCAAGAGAAGACTGGTTCATCATCCACCGCTCTAAAACCTCCCTCGCTCCGGCGGGGTTTCCGACCAACTCCTCCATGTGAATGTACCCGTACCAGAGCTGTCTCACATTCGGGTGAAGCGCGACGGCGCGTTCAAACACGCTTCGCGAGCGGTCCACGAACCGGTTTCGCATCTCCATCACCGCGTACTTCAGCCACGTCGCGTGGTTCGCGTGATCCACTTCCAGCGCTCGTTCCCACACCGACCGAGCTCGATGGAAGTCTCTCTGAGACTCTTCCCACAGCGCGTACTTAACCCACGCGCTGATATTCCGCGGAGCTCGACCGACTCGGTCTTCGAACTTCATGCGCTTCTTGAGCCGATAATCCTCGAGCTCCGTCTTCGTTCTGGTGGTTCGCCGGAGGAGCTTTACTCCGCTGTTCGCCGCCATTGTTAGGTCTTCGATCGCCTTGCGCTTGCAGAGACGGTGATCGCCGAGCTGATCGGAGTCCGTGTTCGTCGCCATTGTTAGGGTTTCGAGTGTTTTTGTTTTGAGAGAATTATGTGAGTTTCTGTTTAAGCGTAAGTCGAATTTGTTTTGCCCTCACCCGAGCCGGTATTTATAGGTTAAGGTCCATGTAAAATCATATTTTATTTTGTTTTATATTTTTTACTATGACTAAAATAAAATCATAACCAACCGTATTATTGTAATTAGAATTATATTTTTTTTTTCATTTATTAGTTTAGTGAGGTGAAAGAATTGTTTTCTTATAATTATACCTTTTGTATACAATTTCCTTTCAAATTTCTCTGTCGCATCTGAACAACATTTATCTCATAAATTAAATTTTTTTTTCTTCGTGTTTCTCATAATAATAGGAAAATATCAACGGTATCTCTTGTGTTTAATCGAAATGCACCATTTATACCTTCAATTTTCAAAAACATCAGGCATATTTATTCAGTTTAATATAATTGACATATATCTTCCTTACAAATATGTTATATTACAAATATCTTCAATTCCTAGCATTGAAAGAAATAGAAATGCATTAAATAAACAGAATGACCGGGCATTATTCCAAGAACCAAACCACCTTTTTCGTTTATTTTTTGCAAAAAAAAAAAAAAAAAAATTGAACTCCCAAAAATATCCTTAATGAAATACTTTTTTATTTTCTATTTTATATACAAAAAAATTAAATTAAAAAATTTATTTATAAAAAGTTAAGGATTTTTTTATAAAGAGAAATTTTGATTTATTTTAATAAAATAGTAAATAAATATTTATTCTATTAAAGGTATTTTGGGGAGTTCAAATTATTTTTTTGTAAAAAATAAACGAAAATTGTGATATTTGTAATGTAACATTTTTTTTAAGGGAGGTATATGTCATTTATATTAAACAGAAGGGATATATCTGCTATTTCTAGAAATCGAAGGGATAAATCTCGTATTTCGATTAAACACGAGGGATACTCTTGATTTCATTAATTATATAGCATTTTACAAGATTGTCCCTAGCATTTTCATAAATTAATTTTGATAAATGGCTGATATACTAAAATAATTACCTAAAATAAACGAAACGTTGGCTAGTTCCTTAAAGTCAATTGGCTAAATAAGTGCTCATGATTTATTGGTAATCACGTGGTATTGATTCATTAAACCTTTTTTGGTCTAATTTTGGAATCTGAACAGTTCTCAAGATTTTCAAAGAAGCAATAACGTACTCGAGATAAATTCTAGACACCGCTCGAGGCAATAGCGTACTCGAGTCTCATGCTCAAAGGAGCCAAAACTTCTTCTTAAGACGATGTAGAAGCCTTATTTCAGTTGGTCAAAACCTCTTTGAAGCTAAGGCTATTAACCACTTCCGGAGTACCCTGCCATGAACTCGTCAAACTCGGATCTTCCACTTTGAGCCGATGGTGCTAATTCTTTTTCCAATTCAAATAGTTTCTTAAAGCATCAGTAAGTGTTTTCATCCTCGCGTGAATCTATTTTCTAGTACAAGAATGATTTTCATGTTGCACTGAGCAACTTTGAGCATTCTGATTTATATTCCACTTTTACTTTCCGAATAATGACGAATAACGGTTGTTTTGCTTATGTGATCTCGGATGTCATGTCATTAATCCATGTTGGTACCTTCCGTTAGACAAAGATGCTTAACACCTTGTCACCGCACTCCTCCGATATTCTCACTATTCGACGGTCCTTCATGATGGATCGCAGTAAAACTGTTTGCCGTCGAGCATAAATTTATCACCAAAATAAGCTTTCGCCGACTCTGGCCATATTCTTGTGAAAGATACCAAGTACAGTTGTTTTTTCTATGTATCGATATTAATATTAGAGTTCATATATTAAAAATCATGCATCATGACACATGTTATTTTACCTGAGTATTAAATAATTAGCCTGAAACTTGATCAGAACAAAAAAAAAAAAAAAAAAAAAAAAAAAAAAAAAACCTGAAACTTGAACACAGGATTTCCCAGTATGCTATGACTAGATCTCCCTTTGAAACATTTGGTTATAGATTTTTCAACAACAACAAAAAAAAAAAAAAAAAAAAAAAAAAAAAAAAAAGAGCAAAAGTTGAAACTAAAAGCATATTAGGTGTTGTCTGGTTAGTCTGATTTTAGCTCTTGATGATCGGCTAAAGTTTTACTTTATAGCAATTCAATTTAACTTTCTTGAACCCCGGTTCACAGCTACAGCGTAGTGCAACATATATATATCATGCACTACGCTGATATATATATATATATATATATATATATATATATATATATATATATATATATATATATATAGTTTATCCTGAAGTTATACTAAATAAGTAGAGAAGCATGATATTGCATTTCTTGCTCCTAAAATGTACTCGCTCCAAGAACAAATATATAAAAATAACAATAAAACATATCATAGCATTTCAAATCCAGTCACCACCTAAAATAAATGGCCATTATATTTTACCTAGTCGTGATCTTTTGACTCGATTGTAATATTTTTTTTCTCTCTTCTATTGAAAAAAATGTATGCCCGCCCGCCCATATGTCAAAGCAGTGATTAGTCTACCCAAAAATATTAAAACAAATTTGGGTGTTCCATGTAAATTAGGGTTTGTTTATACTTTCAAAAAATTCTTCTCCACCAAATCAGCACCACTGACATACCTAGAAACGAAAGATATCAACCGAAACGGAGCTCCAATCATCGGAGCGTCCGTGAACGAAGTTGTCTCTTCTTCTTCTCCAATTCTCTCTGAAACCTGTAACTCAAGATCCGAAACATCGTTCTCGTCCAGCGGAATTTGCACGATCTCGCTGGACTCCTCGGCAAAATGGTCAACGCTGGTATAGTTGACTCCATTTCTTTCCTCTCTGACCGGTATGATTTCTATGGAGTTTAAGTTCGATTCATGGCCTATTTCGGCTTCGATTATTGGCTCGGGCGCTAGTGTTGAAGGCCGGGGATAAGAACCACGGTGACGATCTAGCTGGATTAGAAGCTCGCTCACCTGTGAAATCAACAGACGCTACATTGAGATTCGAGTGATACATATAAACACCACAATGATGGATTATCTACAACAGTATAATTTATTACCTTCTCAACAAGCTCGGCATTTTCTTCCATTAATCTCTCCACAAATGCAAATGCTGATTCTATTTGGGAGCTCAACTCGTCGCGCTCAGAAGCGAGCTATAACCATAACCAAATACACAGTTCAGATTTAAGATAAGTTGACCATATATATGGAAGGTATGGGATAAATGGGAAGGTAAAATCTAAAAGTTCTAGGAGTATAACTGTTCTCGCAACAACATAAAAAAGAGGAAGATTTGTGTTTCAAATAAACGTTTATGAACACACAAACCTTCGTAAGTTCGGGAAGTGACTGCTCAGAAGCGATGCTTTGAATGTCCTTAATTTGCAATTGAAGGCTAGATATGTTTTCAAGCAGCTTTCGATTCTCATTTAAGAGATAGTTTCTGGTCTTTTCCAACTCCGCTACCTGCCAAGCTAATCCCATTTAAAAGAAAATATTGAGGAAAGTATTTAAGGTTCAGTTGATTTTAAAAGAATGAAATAAAGCAAATGAAGTACTAAAACTTTGCATTTTACTAGGCTATCTAATTTTTTTTTTAGTAGGCTAGTTTTAATCCAGGTTAAATCTTGGTAGCAGGCACAAAAACGAGTATTTTAAGTAAATTCTCTGCGAAAAATCAACGGAACTACGTACTTGTTCCCGCAACACAGCAATATCATCACCCAAAGTTGATATCGTCACTCTATTGGAATCCTACAGAAGAAACAAACGACAAGGCTAAAATAAGATGAAAAAATTATAAACAACATAAGAAATCACGACCAAATAAAGTTTTATCTATTCCTCGCTACTACACGGCAGTCCATAAACAAAGGTAGCCAATATTCCAAAATCCAAACCACCAAAAGTAAATATTCCAAATTTGCTTCTCTACAGACCTCAATAAAACTCTAAAAAAGGAATTTGGTCAACAATCCAATACGCTAAAATGCAAAGACTGGAAATTCAAAAATCAACCAAGTTGAGCTTAAAATGTTACGAGCAATAATCTACAACTTAATTATGTTTGCTAATTACAAAAATACAATTTATTTTTCCGTGCGTGTAGTTTTTACTTATCAGAGAATTTATAGACATGTGCAAGGAAGACTAACCTCCTTAAGAATCAGAGAGCGTTTCTCGACTTCAAGATGTCTAACTCTATCCACTAAGCTTTCCTGTTGAATAACTCAGACATAAGATACCAGTGCAAAAGCGCAACCCACAGACAGTTTAATACTATATGTTTGTTACCATTTCCACAGCCCAATTGGAGGAAGCAAACAACGTATAGGGGAAAATGATCAATTACTGACCTCTTTCAAATTCCACGTGATTTTTTCATCTACTAGTTGGCTTATTCTCTCCTCAAACTGGCTCTGTAATTGATACACCATCAAAATATTCCAAAAATTTGCTAAGTTCGACTGTATAATAATGTCATGAAAGCACTGCAAGTAGGACTATAGATCAATAAAGCTCACCTCTTTTTGAACCCAGGAATCCTTCTCTTGCTGTAGCTGTCCAATTTTCATCTCAAGATTGGCCTAGAAAAATTTAGTCAAGAAATGACTCATTCACTCTGAAAAATGAACGAATGAATGAAGTACAGAGCCCTAAACAAGATGTGTAATATAAAATTGTAACAGCATAGACCAATAATTTATATTTCTGTTGGCAGTCTCAAATACCTCTTTTTGAATATGAGAATTATTCTCCTCCCGTAACATTTTGACTGTCTCTTCGTAGGCAAACTGGAAAACACACACACACACACAAATAAAAGGTTACGTCAAACTTTCCCATCTAAGCTATGTGATTAAGGTAAGACTACATTACCTCTTTCTGCAATTGTAGATTGTTCTCTTCATGTAGTTGATTAACTGTACCTACTAAGGTAGCCTGGAAAAGAAATTGCATTTGCATCGTTGAAAACCCGAATCAAAGCACACTACTTCATATGATATGATATCATATGAAATATCGAAATCAAAAGTTACACGAACAACTACCTCCTTCTTTGAGTCAGAATCTTTTTGTGCCTGTAATTGTCTAATCATTTCTTCTAAAGTGGCCTGTAAAATATATTAAAAAATTAAATCTAATGTTAAAACATGAATCCATGTAATAACAGAATTCAGGAAGCTTAATGGAGAAAAAGAAAAGGGACAAGCAAAGGCAAAGCGACCCCGATATAGAGCAAGCACACACGGTCAAGTTTATTACCTCTTTTTGAAGCCATTGTTGTTTTTCACTTTCAACTAGAATTGCCTGCAAATCATGCAGTTTAAGAATAAATGCTAAAATTGGGTTCTTCACAATTCAGGTTCCAAAAAAATCCCAAAAGAGGAAACAAAGGAATTCAGGTTCTTCACAATGCCATTACTCATATCGGTCATATTCATATTTTCATTCGGGTTGTTTTTGCAGATTTCTAATTGGATTCTTACAAGGGACAAACAAAAAGATCTCAGACGCTTCTCCAAACCAAAATCTTATCTGATTGACTTATAAAATAATAACTAAATACAAATAAAACTTCATCTTTTGATAAGTTTTAGTACTCACAGCGTCTAAGGCATTGGAACCATTTCCAGTGAGACAAACATCATCAGACTCTTTCTTTTGACTCTCATCGTTCTTAATCTCAGTGCTCGCTTGACTCTGGTCCTCCGAAATCTCGTCCAATGCCTTGTTCTGTCCATTATTGTTCTTCTTCTTCTTGTTCCTCTTCTTCTTACTCTTCTCCACCTCCATTGGCAAATCTCAAAAAACTTTTCAAAAAAAAAAAAAAAGAAAAAAAAAAAGATGTGTCTGAGTACAAAATGCGAGCTTTTTTTTAAGCCCTAAAATCACAAGAACAATCAAATGCACTTGAAATTGAAATGAAACGAAAACAAAATTTGAAATTGAAATGGCTGAGATGTACCTTCGGATCCTAAACTCCAATCAATACGGAAACCGAAATCCACGAGATCGCTCGTCCGAGTACTTCAATTTTATTTTTATTCTCGTGATTGATAATTTGCTTTGTTAGTCACTTGCTTTCGCGTATTTTGCTGTGTAATTAACGATGTAATAAATCAAAGTTTAGACACGATCGTGTCACTTATATGTTGAGTTGTGTTCGATGGATTTCTTCGTGGACTTCATATAAAGGTTCGTGAGCCGCGAAGCATTTGATTTCAGCCTTTCAAACCATTTTATTATGATGAAATTAATTATGATAATTAAATTAATAATAATTCCTTAAAAAAAAATTAATAATAATAATAAATAAAAATATATGAAGAAACGTCAAATAGTAAAGTAAGAGGCAGAAGGTTACAAAAAATAAAGTAAGAAAAATATATTATTTTTCTTATTACATTTACAATAGGATTATTCTAAAAGCATCATCTTCTCAATACTTTTGGAATAAAATTCAATATATCAAAATTAATCTAAAAGTATAACTTCTATTTGTTATTTGTTAGTACAAAACTACCTTCAATGAAATATCCTTTTTTTTATTTCTTCTGTCTAGTTTATACATGATCGTCAATAATCTATTTGATTTATAAATTTTGTCGACATTACGATTTTTTTTTAGGAAACCTGAAAATTTTGGAAAAAAAGAAATTCAAAGCAAACCAATTAAAAACAAAAATTACACATCCGAAATCAATATCGTTTCGAACCTCTCTCTATTTATCAGTGATGATTTAGGTTTATTGGTCATGTCTTTAACTTTAGGGCTTGGGTTTAGGTTTTGGTGTTTCTTTGTCAATTTTTATTGTGGAGAAGAACAACAAATGAAGAAGAAGAAGAAGAAGAAGAAGAGAAATCCCGACGGAGAATTATTGAGACTATTTATTTAATCTTCAACACTAAAATGATGAATTCAGGTTTATTGACATCCAGAAAAATTTATTGACAACGATGTCAATAAATCTTCAAAGAATTTACTAGAATCGTTTGAAGATTTATTGACATTCACGTCAACAAAAAGACAAAATATCAATAAATCTTCAAACGAATTTCCAGATTCGTCAAACCAATTTTTTTTTTTTTAAGATTCTTCTTTCTTTCTCTTCACCTCCACACAGATTATTCTTCTTCTCCGTTGGGATTTTTGTTGTTGTTGTTGTTCTTCTTCTTCTCCACCAAAAATGACAAAGAAACACCAAAACTCAAATCCAAACTCTATAGTTATAGTCATGATCAATAAACCTAGATCCTCGCCGATAAACGGAGAGAGGCTCGAAATGAGATTGAGTTTTTTTCCCCAGATTTTCCAGGTTTCCCAAAATACAAATCGTAATATCGACAATGTCAATAAATCAAATAGATTATTGACGACCATGAGATAAACTAGACAAAAAATATGAAAGA
This sequence comes from Urtica dioica subsp. dioica, assembly GCF_054948205.1. Classification (NCBI taxonomy): domain Eukaryota; kingdom Viridiplantae; phylum Streptophyta; class Magnoliopsida; order Rosales; family Urticaceae; genus Urtica; species Urtica dioica. The sequence continues at coordinate 49,015,369 of NC_142757.1, read as the reverse complement.
AAAATAAAAGATATTTCATTGATGATAATTTTGTACCAACAAATATAAAGAAGTTATACTTTTGGATTAACTTTAATATATTATATTTTGATCCAAAAGAATTGAGGAGGAGGTGATAGTTTTAAAATAATTCCTTTGCAAGATAAGTGAACTTCTAATTATTAGATAATTGTTCATTTAATTTTTTTCTCCAACTTTTTTTTTAATAGTGATTGTTTTCATCATTTGGGGAGCTAAGCACATGCTATATTTGTAGATGATGTGTTTGACTCTATTAGTATGTTTGGACGAAACAGACAACATAAGATAAGATGGTTTAGGATGTCAACAGATACATGATAAAATTGAAGAAAAGAAAAACTTACATGCTATTTTCACCACTTTAAGACGTTAAAATTATCGTCGTCCACTATCCCGCATCATATAGGTTGATCTCGGATAGACACAAAGGGCATGTGAACTCGGAGATGATTATGTTGGAATATTAGAGAGTTGTGGATAATAAAGAGTATTTATTATCTAATGAGCTGCTGACTTTAGGCAAAGATTTGAGTGGGTTCCACTCAACGGAATTTGATAATTCCTTCGTATTATTCTTCTTTACGGAATATGGTATAATATCGATTATAAGCTTGCCAAAATCGGAGCTATAATGAATGAGAAATTGATGCTCAAAGTATGCTTAAAGAACACATTTGTTATGTTTAAATAAAGTGAAGTTCAAGAGTCCCACATGGGTTTGGTAAGTGTGTTGTGTAGTGTATATATACTATCATCTTTTTTTAGTAGATAAGCAAGTACAAGAGAGGAGAGTGTGGGTGGGTTAACTCTTAACCCCTCGCGCACACACACGCGCGCCGCCGCCGAGCCGGGCCGGGCCGGGCTCGGGTTTCGGGAATGTCTCGGGCTAGGGCTTGGGCAATCCTTATCTTCTTATTGCGAAGTTCACTTCATAAAGTTTTAATTCCCACAAGTAACTTGTTTGTTATGTTGGGAATTAATTCAAGAGTAGTATAACCGTGCATTTAAGGCTACGTTTGTATCCTAGGAGGTAAATTGCCCGTCGTTTCTGGCACCCGTGGAAGGGCAATATTGCTTTAAGGAAACCGTCGAACGGTCATCGGCTTTTGTTCTTCTTATCTTGTTTTCGCTTCATCTTTTCGTTTATAATATTGTTGTTGTTGTTGTTGTTGTTGTCTTTTATTTCTTCTATTATCGAGTTTGATTTTTTTATTCCCGTAAATAAATATTATTTACGTATTATTTATCTAACAGATTATAGCAATGGTTGACCACGACGTATCGAAGTAATGAGAAATACATCTTCATTGATAGAGGTTGATGTTGTTAGTAGGAGGGGGATGAAATAAAATCTCCATGTACTTCATCTCATAATTCTAATATAGTTTCTGAGACATATCTATTACTTAACGACGATCAAGTGTAATTTAATGCTATGATAAAAAAAATGATAACAAATTAAAAACTCGTACAATGATGGTTATTACTATTATCAATACCCCAATACTTCATATAATTAGTTTTTTTTTCAGAAAATTAAAAAATAACCAATTTAAACGTTTGACATTTTTAAATAGCCAACGTTTGATAAATTTTAGGTAAATAGCCGTAAAGAATGATGTGACCTTATATATGGAGGTATCTATTTATCTAAGATTTAAATCTGTAAATACATGAAAATAACCATTTATTTGAGATTTACCAAACGTTGGTTATTTAGCGATATCAAACGTTTAAGTTGGCTATTTTCCTAATGGACTTTTTTTTAAGGATAGCTTTACTATCGGGAGATATTGAATCCACGACCTCTATTTTGGATGTAGTGTGAAATTACCAACTAACTTGTACTAGGTACCACACACACACACATATATATATATATATATATATATATATATATATATATATATATAGCTTTTGATCACCTCTAAATACATTGCTGGAAAGTTGGATAACTCTTAATCATTAAAATTAAAATGATTACAATTCTTAATATAGAATGAATAGTTAGATGAGAAATAGGTGAATAAATAATTAGTTATGTATGAGAGTGATTTGAAAAAAAAAATGGTGAAAAATGTTTCCATTTGAATATCAGTATCTTTAAAGACTTGCAAAAATTGGTATCTAATGTATGCAATGAGATAGCATCAACATTCAAAATATGTTAGATTAAAAAAAATTGACTTCCGACAGATGTAAAAAAAAATAAAAAAAAGTATATTTTTGATAAAATATTTTACAGGGAAAATTATTAAAAAAAAATCTATTTTTATCAAATTCAACTAGAAAAGCTTTTGTATATTAACTCCGACAGATGTAAAAAAAAAAAAAAGATAAAAGATAAAATATTTTACAGCGAAAATTATTTAAAAAAAATATATTTTTGATCAAATTCAACTAGAAAAGCTGTTGTATATCAATGCACAATAAATTCCATGGAATCAGACGTGTAAAATACTGCATGATTTCGATATAAAAAAATAAAATAAAAATAACTAGAAAAAAGAAAACAAAAAAACAGGATCTATAACGTGAGAATTCCTCAACCGAACAGTAATGTCACGAGGTAAATCCCTTAATCCCAACTTTTCGTAAGTATAGAATCCAACTCGGTTTGTCATACTACCAATTATCGAAATACCGTTATCGTTACCGTATCGAAATTTAAATTTTGTTGATATCCTATGATAAGTCACCGGTATACCGTGATAAACAAAAAGAGTAAATTATATAGTTGAAATTATCGTTATCGTCGAGAAATACCGTCAAATACCGTAGTTAGCAAAAAAAATCCGGTGAACAACTATTATAAAAATTCATACATAACATAAAATAAAATAGAAATAGTTTACAATATCTTCGTTACATTACGAGACATAATTCAAATAGATCAACACAATGATAAACCAAACACCAACACTAAAATAAAAAATTAAAAAATACAACATTTATTTAAAATTATATTAAATTCGAATTTAATAAATAAATTCAACAAATTTGGATATAAAATCAAAATAATGATAATATTCATATAAAAACCCAACTAATTATATATAAACATCCATATTCCACAACTAATTTAACAAAAAAAAACCCAAAAATACATTAAAAAAAACCCTATTTTTGGATCTGACAAAAAAATGAAATTTTTTGGATACAAACAAATATTAATATCAATAATAAAGTTAGAAACTAAGAAATTGAACTTAGTTATAAAAAAATCACAAAAAATTTCACAAAAAAAAAAAAAAAAAATCATCAAGGTTTGATGTTCATCGGGATTTGAACACTTACCGGTCTCCATGCTCGCTTTCCGTCGGACTCATAGAAGAGTCGCCTTCAGACAGCCGGAAAAATGAGAGAATCTCTGAGCGAAAAAAATCCTAAAATTTCTTGATACTTTTTTTATTTTGATCTCGATTTTCTCTTAAATACCATAGTTTTTTTGGAAAAAAATCACTGAACCAAGTCGGTTTTCACGAACCGGTTTCCGTCCTAGTTACCGCGGAATTCAGGAAAAGTTTCGATTTTCTAAGAACCGATTCCGAGACTCTCCAAAACTTTGGTTTCCGTCCAATTTTCCTCTGATTTCCATGAAATTTCAATTTTGGCATACAACCTTTCAATAATGCCCATTCAAAAGATTGAGAACCTCGTACGTATTTTTTAGACTTTCACCAAGTTTTTATAGACAAAGTGCGAATTAATTATCATACACTTGCTTTTAAAATATTTTTTTTAGGGAGGGCTTTATAAATAGCCAATGTTACAAGATATGATATTTACAAATATGAGAGACTGGAAAAAATATAAGTATCTATTTTTAGAACCACACAAACACACCCTAAAAAATTATTAAATGTGGGCATTGCGCCTGTCAGGATTCGATCCCGCGTCCGAATATTGGGAGGAAAGTGGTGTTAACACTTGGCCCAAACAAGCTTGGGTTACTTGCTTTTAAAATATTGTGAATGGTTATTATATTCCATCCTAAATTCTAATATGAGAGTGATTATTATAGGGAAACTTGATAAACCAAGCATTTTGTTACACCACATTTGAAAATAAAACCATGTTTTGGTACTCTTAGGAAAACCAAGCATTTTTGCTTATGAAAAGTCAAAAATGCCCTCACCTTCTTTCTTCTTTCTTCCTTCAGTAATAGTTAAATGAGTTCAAGAAAATAGAAACAAAAACATGGAGCAAAACCCACGGGACCAAACCCACGCACGACAAGAAAGGATGAAGCACGAACCGACGAAGCCCGAACCAGAGCGCCGACGCAAACCAGTCCTCCTCGTCGCCACCATTTCTCTCATTCCTCTTCTTGTTCACGTCGCTGCACACAATGCCTAAGCAGGAACGGACGATGCCCACGCCCTAATTCCTTTAAACTCAAATTTGTTGGGCCTTCTATGTAGTTAACAACTTGAGAGAAGAAAAATGGGTAAGTTTTGATCCCTAATTCGATGATATTTTGTAAGAAATTTGTTTGATTTGCTGAAAAAATGAGTTTGGGTTCGTCATTTGGGATCCAGGAAAATGTTCGAATTTGTTGTCTGTAATTTCGATTGCATTTCGAACTTTTTAACTTGTACTGATTTGACTTCTAATGTATATTTTTTAACTTCTTAACAGGTCCAAACGTTAATATATGTTGTTTATTTGATGGTACTTGGGTGAACAAGAGGATGGTGAGGAAGACGACGATGATGATATCGGTTTATTTAATGGTTTATTTTCTCAATTTCAAAGTTGTTTGTGGTTTTTAATTATTTTGTGTTGGATTGTGTAGTTGCGAAGAGAATTGGGTTTTTTGGATGAAAATTGAGTTTGTAATGTTTAATGATAATTACTTTTGTAGTTTTGGAGACTAGTTTTTTGGATGAAAATTGAGTTTGTAATGTTTTGAAATCAAAGACATAAAATAACTGAAATGTCTGAAATCCACGACATAAAATAACTGAAAAGTCTGAAATCCATTACATAAAATACCTGAAATGTCTGAAATCCAACACATAAATAACTGGAAGTTTTGAAATCAAAGACATAAAATAACTGAAATGTCTGAAATCCATTACATAAAAGAACTGAAATGTCTGAAATCAAAGACATAAAATAACTGAAAAGTCTGAAATCCACGACATAAAATAACTGAAAAGTCTGAAACCCACGACATAAAATAACTGAAAAGTCTGAAATCCATTACATAAAAGAACTGAAATGTCTGAAATCAAAGACATAAAATAACTGAAAAGTCTGAAATCCAACACATAAATAACTAGAAAGTATGAAATCCATTACATAAAATTTCTGAAATGTCTGAAATCCACAACATAAAATAACTGAAAAGTATGAAATCCATTACATAAAATACCTGAAATGTCTGAAATCCATTACATAAAATACTGAAATGTCTGAAATCCAACACATAAATAACTGGAAGTTTTGAAATCAAAGACATAAAATAACTGAAACGTCTGAAATCCATTACATAAAAGAACTGAAAAGTATGAAATCCATTACATAAAATACCTGAAATGTCTGAAATCCAACACATAAATAACTGGAAAGTCCGAAATCCATTACATAAAAGAACTGAAATGTCTTAAATACATAAAATAACTGAAAAGTCTGAAATCGAAGACATAAAATAACTGAAATGTCTGAAATCGAAGACATAAAATAACTGAAAATGTCTGAAATCCAAGACATAAAATCCAATACTACTGACGAAAAGTACAAGACGCTATGGCTGAAGGCGTACTTCAAATAAACCGATATCATCATCGTCGTCTTCCTCACCATCCTCTTGTTCACCCAAGTACCATCAAATAAACAACATATATTAACGTTTGGACCTGTTAAGAAGTTAAAAAGTATACATTTGAAGTCAAATCTGTACAAGTTAAAAAGTTTGAAATGCAATCGAAATAACAACTATAAAGTTCGAAATTACAGACAACAAATTCGAACATTTTCCTGGATCCCAAATGACGAACCCAAACTCATTTTTTCAGCAAATCAAACAAATTTCTTACAAAATATCATCGAATTAGAGATCGAAACTTACCCATTTTTCTTCTTTCAAGTGGTTAACTACATAGAAGGCCCAACAAATTTGAGTTTAAAGGAATTAGGGTGTGGGCATCGTCCGTTCATGCTTAGGCGTTGTGTGCAGCGACGTGAACAAGAAGAGGAAGGAGAGAAATGGTGGCGACGAGGAGGACTGGTTTGCGTCGGCGCTCTGGTTCGGGCTTCGTCGGTTCGTGCTTCATCCTTTCTTGTCGTGCGTGGGTTTGGTCCCGTGGGTTTTGCTCCGTGTTTTTGTTTCTATTTTCTTGAACTCATTTAACTATTACTGAAGGAAGAAAGAAGAAGGAAAGTGAGGGCATTTTTGACTTTTCATAAACAAGAATGCTTGGTTTTCCTAAGAGTACCAAAACATGGTTTTATTTTCAAATGTGGTGTAACAAAATGCTTGATTTATCAAGTTTCCCTTATTATATCAAAGGTTTAAAATATCGATACCGATACCCATACCGAGGTTCTGATTTTACGGATATATCGAGTATCGACGGATATATCGACGGATATTCTATAACAATTTCAATACCGACTACCGATGATATCGGTGATATATCGATGATATATCGATTACCAACGGATATATCGACATAAATCCTATAACAAGTAGATATTTTTAAATAACCAAATATATATATATATATATATATATATATATATATATATATATATATATATCATGGAATCCAAATTATGAAAATACAAAATCAAATACTACAAAGTTCATGACAAACAATTCTCGGATCTCGGTTCGAACCTCGGGAGGAACTTTAGTGCATGCTCTCGCATTTTTATTGGGATCGTTACCACTCAAGTGGTATTTCATTCGAGTTATCCCGCCACCTTTCATTTTCCAATCACAATCCCAATCACATGTTTTGATTCGCATTTTCTAAAATCACAATTTATCTATCCTAATTTCAATATCACATATTCCCGTCCACAATCATAAATTCCAATTCACACGTTGGAATATCATAATTTCTACACTAACCTTTTTGAAATAAAGATTCTGAAAATTTTCAACTCGCCGGAAAATTCTCCGGCCGCCGTCAAAATGGGTGGCGGGTCGTCGGAAAATTGAAAAACTCGTCGGAAATTTAAAAAAAGTTGGGGATCTAAAAAATAATCAAGTACTAATCTCAAATATGCAAAAAAATTCAACAAAACTAGAGTTAAATCGATGTAAAAATGGAAAAAAAAAATTCAACAATATCCGAACTTTATACTCATACCAGAGATATATCGGCTGATATCGGCGATATGGCATAACAATCCTTCATCGTCTGGTGATTTTTCACGGATATATAGGGATATACCGATATATCACCGATATTTTATGGATATTTTATAAAACGATAACGGTTATGCACGATTTTTTACCGAGACTTCCAAAAAATGGATATATCGGCGATATATCCCTATATATCGCCGATATTTAAAACCTTGTATATCATACTTGAATTTGACAAGTAACTAGTACCCAAGTACAATTGGGGTTTACAATTTAATATATTTGTAAAATTCAGGTTGAGTCCGCATTAATTAAATACAGGGCACGCCGGTAATTTTGCCTCCTAAAAAGGACATAGCGAAAGCTTTTTGTTTTCTTTTGACCATTTGTTTCTTCTTCACGTTTGCCTTGCTTTCTTCTGATTTAATTTCCTCTATATAGATTCTTCAATATCGAGCTAAATCTGAAGCTCAATTTAGGGATTTCGGTTACTGTATCAACCTCTAATCTCATGCTGGATTTTCCATAATTCATTTTGGAGGTAATTCTGCTTGAATTTAAACAATTTCTTCTTCGCTTTCGTTTTTAGTTATACCTTGTTTGTTATATGCATTTCTAAATTAAATGCGATTGTTGTTTGGATATATAATCAAAGCTTAACACTGTCTGTTTTATCAAGTGCCATAACGGAACAAATTTATGATTCGAGATTTGATCTTTGCTTTGTTTTTGTGCGTTTGGCCCAGTATTTTCTGTCACAATTCTTCTTCCAGCTTAATCTAACATAGATTTTGCTTAATTTAGGTATATATATATATTTTACATATGCCGTGACGATATAAGTAGATGGATTTGTCTTAAAACCCCATATTTATGGTATCTCTTAAGATGGGAAAGTATTGGACTTTCTGTCTTTTGAGAATGATTTTCATTGGTTTTCATGTTTTTATTTTTATTTTATTTTATAGAACTAGGCATAAGAATGAAAAGACTAATAAAAAAAATGTTTATGTTGTTGCTGCTGATGAATTAATTGATTTATTTTATTTTAGTTTTCAGGGCTCTGTTCTGTCGGAGATCAGCTTTGAAAAATCAGAATGGGACTTTGCTGTCTTAAGGTCAATATTTTCTTCAGTTTGAAGTGCTATATGGATTTGTTTATTTAAAAGCTCGTAGTACAATTTTTTTTCAATCGATTTTTTTGTACACTTAAGTCATTGTCAAGTTTACCATAATTGAGAATGGAATCATTTAATATCTAATCAACCATAATCTGGTTAGAATTCTTTGAATATATGAGAGAGGTCAACTGAACGGATTGTTATCTGTTAACTTTTATATTATAGCCGGACAGAAATAGTATTAATATCTGCAAAAAAAATTGTGGTGAAAATGCAAGACTAAATTGCTTATTTTTTTAAATTTTAGGGTTGGGGTGAAAAGTAGATTTGGTTACGTAAAAATTACACACGTTGGAGCGAGTCTTTTCCGTTACAATCAATAGTTTCGATCTTGCTTCGCTTACAAGTTCTTGACGTTACAGATAAAGATTCGACCTCCACAGATGTCGATACTCGATACGTATCTGCACTAAAAGCGAACTCCTCATTTGAACAAAAAAGGGCTTTTGTTTTATTAGATAAAAATGCACATAACTTAATGTCAACGTTCAATATTCTTGCAGCCTAAAACGGATGACACGGAATCTGATCATAATGTTGAGTTTGCTGGTGGTAATGTGACCGTAATCACTACCCAAGAAAGTTGGGATCAGAAACTGGAAGAAGCCAAAAGGGATGGAAAAATTGTGAGTTTGTTTGTACTTTTTAACCACAAGTATTTCTTGATATAACCTTAAATCTACGATGCAAAAAAGATTCCACTTTGTGGTCATTTTTAACTTTATTTTTTTTTGTTCTGTAGCTTTATTTAATGGTCCGTAAATCTTTTGTTCAGGAAATTATTTTACGAATAGACAATCCTGGTTCTGATATACTGTTATAAAACCAATTGTTATACGAAAAGTGAGCTCATCCACTTTATTGTCATAAAACTGGTCTTTGAGATGTATATATTAGACGAGTAGCGATCCTGATTTTATTTTCTGCGTGATATCACGTTGTCACAGCTTACAGAAACTTCGTTTGTCATATTATCTTGAACATGGTAGTGAATCTATGGATGGTTGATATTTATTTGCTTGTATTTCGCTTCAGTTTCAACCATTTAAAGGCCTTGTTATTTTGCATCATATTAGAAGATTCATTGAACCGATCACTGATTTCCAGTCTATAGTTATGGTATAATAATTATTTATTTATTGCTGATTTGTTGCTCAAACCCCCTCCCTATAATTAATATAACTACCTATTCATCATTAGTGTTGATTATATGACATTGAGGGAGGACCAGAAATCGAAATAAAATACAAAAATGTCGTTCTCTTAGTATTTTCCGCATTGATGATTCTGTTTTGCAAAGGCTTGAGAAAGTAAAATATCTGATTATATACTGTTATTCGAAGCTTTATCGAACAAAAACCAGATTCTAGACTTGTTGACTAGCAGGGCTATAGTTAGTTTTCAATGGCACAGAGATCGTGATTTGTGAAATTATTAAGACATTCGTGTCGTGTGGTCTCAATTTCAGTAGAAAGAAAGAACAAGAAGCAATGTAGGTATTAGAATGTGTAGATGATTATTTTATCAACAAAAGAGGTGTTGTAGCTGAACTAATAAGGAAATGAGAAGAGAACAAGAAGTCCTCCAAAGAAAGATCCATAAATCATCACCTCGAAGTGAATTTTCATTTTGGCTATGTATAACATTATTTGCATGCTTATATTATTCATATATACTTGCATTTTGATACAAAAATAATATTCTCGAACCAGATCATCGCGAACTTCAGTGCAACCTGGTGCGGTCCGTGCAAAATGATAGCGCCTTTCTACTGCGAGCTGTCAGAGACACACCCCTCTCTTGTTTTTCTCGTCGTCGACGTTGATGAAATGACTGTAAACATCGAAACCTTTTTTTTTCTAATTTTTAAAACCTTGTGGCTTATTCTCTGTTCAGATCTGTTGGAGCCTATTTTATGAACTTGGTTGTGAATATTTTTTTTTTGGTCTGATCGCAGGAGTTTAGCTCTTCGTGGGATATCAAAGCAACTCCGACATTCTTCTTCCTTCAAGACGGCAAACAAATCGACAAGCTCGTCGGAGCAAACAAGCCCGAGTTGCAAAAGAAAATAACCGCCATTGCAGATTCGATTCCGAGCAAGAGCAACGTGAAGTGATTTTCGCATATATTATATACCTATATCTTTATATATATATATATATATATATATATATATATATATATATATATATATATATATGTATTTTTTTGTGTGTGTGTGTGATGTGGTCTTTGCTTTGTATATACGAGGATAAAAAAAATTATGTGGAAAATCTGTGGATCCACTTGAATTTGTGAATCAATTTCGTTGTATTCTTTGAAGAACAATTTTGCGACTATGAAGATAATTAATTTTTCCGCATGGTTTGAAGTCAATCTTATCCAAAACTAGCACTGGTAGTAGTAGACCAGAGCTGATTCTTTGAAATTATTAAAATATTATGTGGTCTGATTTTATAACATCAATAAAACTATAATTTCAGTCCTAAAAAATTCTGATACCAAAATGAACTAGCCTATTTATAACACTGCACAAACTTACCTTTATTTTGTAGATAAGAATGTATGTTGATTATATAGCAAATTTAAGCTCCGCGGAGTCTCAGCCCTAGAGCGAGCCTCATCGCTGCAGCTCTGGCCACCACAATGATGGTCCGATATGTCCAAGCGCTGATCGGTGAAGTGGAAGCGGCGAGTTCGAGGAGTCTTCGAGATTTTTCGATGGTGCGGAGACGGATTCACGACGGCTGAGAGAGTCATCGTCGGAGGGGACGGACTCGATTTGCCACGGCGATTCGAGCGCTTCACATTCATCGTCTTCCATTGAAGTCGGCGTAGTGGATGGAAATCGTTGGTCTTGTCACTTGTGATGGTGGTGATTGTAATGCTACGTTAATTGAGAAGTTTGGTTGCTCAAAATGTGTCAATATATTCAAATAAGTCAAACGTAATTCCATATCAATTACTGGTTTATTATTCAAGCGCTTCAAATTCATCGTCTTCCATTGAAGTCGGCGTAGTGGATGGAAATCGTGGTCTTGTCACTTGTGATGGTAGTGATTGTAATGCTACGTTAATTGAGAAATTTGGTTGATCAAAATGTGACAATATATTCAAATAAGTAAAACGTAATTCCATATCAATTACTGGTTTATTTTTATTACGCGTAAAACAACACATTAAGCGAATCTGATTCACCATTTTTCATTAATTATTTTTTAATTTAAAAAATTTAAACAAAAAGGGTAAAATCAAAAGCAAATATTTGGCTCAATTGTCACATCATCATAATTGACTATTTAAAGAAAAAATTCGAAACGTTGACTAGTTTACAGTTTCAACGTTTCACGTAACTCAATTCATGTAATTTTTCTTATTTTTATGTAAGCTCTCATTCCTAATGGGTTTAATTTGATATGAAGTCGTAATAATTTGTTTGAGGATTATAATCCTTAAGAGATACCATTTAAGATATATCTTCCATTTTTTTTTTTAGCAAATTGCTTCTGCAGTGACTCGAACTCTCTCTTCATTTGAGAAACGAGAAAACGGGTGTTTACCAACTGAGATAACCCTTCTAGACGTATATATCTTCCAGTTTGCATATTACAAATTATCTATTAATATATATAGAAAAAGGGAAAAATTTATGTGAAAAAAAAAGTAAGATATTGACTGGAAAATTTGTCTACTTTGTTAGGTAAGTGCCTTAGAGGCCACCACGTAATGTTTGTGATAAACATAAACTCACTCACTCACTTTGTTGGGAATTTTAAATATTACATTTTTTTTTAATGTTTTCGGATCCTTTCTGAAACTTTATTCCAATATCTAATTGCTAGATACCCCATGCCTTATCGTGTGTGGACCGATTTATTTATTACTATAATTTTAATTTAAAGAAACAGTTTCACTTCTCTATAACGTATTTCCCATTTTTTTAAAAATTAGGTACAGATGGAATGAGTAATGAATATTGAGAAAATTGTTTTGGCTCAAGAAAGATATAGAGAAACTTGGTTAGTTTGAAAAGATAAATTTTCATTTTCTAAATTTACCAAGTAGGAAAAAAAATTGTAAATGGACTAAAACGTGATAATAATTAAATTTTAATATTGTGTAAATTATAAATTTATTTACGATTTTTTGTTACTTAGTAGGTCTAAAAAATAGTGTAAAGAATAAATTTATTTACAATACTTTTGTTACTTAATAGGTCTAAAAAATAAAATTCTCTTTAAAAAATGAAAATTTCTTGGTAATAAATTCTTAATGAATTGAGTACGTAAATATTAATTAATCCAAGCCTTGAGTTTAGTAGGAAAATAAATGTAACCACCCAAAAAGCTCCTAGTTTCTTACTCCATTAGCTTTCTTTTCCCAAACATTTTCGTCTCAAGCAATAATTTCAAAAACCACCAACAATTGTTACAAGTTACAACTCATATTAAAGCAATCAGATCACATGGAGACATTGAAGTTTCATGTTGGTTTTCTTTTTCATACCATTTTCAGCACTAACATCGAAATACAATTTATCACGCTGTCACATAGTATTTAGAATAGTGATGTATTAATGATAAAATTTATAAGATAATGATAAAATTGGAGAATTGCCTAATTTGGAATTTCAATATCTCAACTTCTTTTGTGTGGAAATTGCACAGAGAAGAAGAAAAGGAATATGGGAAAAGGGAGAGAGAGCTAAAAAGAGGCTAGGGTTTTATAATGCAAAAATAATCATGAAAAGATATAAGAGAGAAAATAAATAGCCAAATACAAATAATAAGCTAAGATTAAAATATCTCTAATATAAAATACATTATTCTAATATCCACACTCAAACTCACGATGCATTAGTGTGAAACACCGAGAGTTTGCTAACTAAGAATCGAAAACGTGGAGTGGAATGAGTCTTCGTAAACAAGTCGGCGATTTGCATGGCGGAAGTGATGAACGACAACGTGATGGTCCCATTCTGATAGCTGATCCCCGAAAATCTTTTCCGTCGATTAGGTTCCGAGCCGCTTAGCTTTTCCGAGCTGTCTAGTTTTACCGAGTCGTTCACGACCAATGGTCGTACTTTTCGAAACGAAGGTGCGAATAATCTCACTGCAACATGGATTCATTCGAAAATAAATACTTTGACTATATGATCTGAATTAGATAGATTGTGTGTTTTTATTTGTGTGATTTGTTTGGATATGTTTGTTTAGATATGTCTATTTGTTTGGATATGTCTGTTAGTCATGTTAAGTGAAATGTTATGATATGATACGATATGAGAGTTTAGTATGTGAAATGTTATGATATGATATGATATGAGAGTTTAGTATGTGAAATGTTATGATATGTCGAGTTGATGATATGATATGTTATATTGTGTTATGTGATCATACGTTGTAAATTATAATATTTATAACATGTTCTTATTTTTAACTATGTTATCATATATGTTTATTATGTATTTTTATTTTATATGTCATTCATGTATGTAACGAAAATAATCAAGTGAAAAGATAAGTAAGAGAGTCGTACCCCCTCGAGCTATGGAGGTCTTACAGAGAATTTCTCGAGCCGACTTACGGGCCCAAATGGGGAAATTTCTCATATGTTATAAGTTTATATGATGAAGCAAAGTATGGGACCTTGCAACCCCATATCTTTGTATCTAAAGTGCGCACTGAAAATTGGTACGACTACTCTAGGGGACTCCCGAATTAAAATATGATAGACTTATAATAGGGTATCTTATGTCACGGTTTAGCTTAAAACACTAAAAATCGGTTCATGCATTTTATTATTTATGTTTTGTGAGTTATAGTTATGCTCGTTGAAGTTAGCTCATTCTATGTATATATTCTTATGTTTTGTGAGTTATAGTCATTCTCGCTGAGCGTTAGCTCACTCTATGTATATACATCCATGTTGTAGGTAAACAACATATGAACTCATGAGGAGGGTGGATCAGCAGTGGCGATAGCGAGACGGTTGGGTTATGATTGCTGTTTACGAAAATAAAAGACTTCCGTTTTGCTTTTAGTTTTTAAATAATCCCAAACCCAAGGTTTTATTTTTAATGGTTTAAGTTACGCTTTTCAATTCCATTAAAAGTACAATCGTATTTTTTGTTTTGATTTTCGATTATACAACTTCGACTTTTTGGTTATTTTCGTTCATCAAGTTTTTAAATGAAAAATTTATTTTTTGGTCATGAGTTTTCAAACTTTATATTTTAAGTTATGTTTTAAAAAAAAATTATCTCAATTTTTCTAAAGAAAGTTTAAAAGTAAGATAAGTAAGACGGTCCGGAAAGCCGAGTCGTCACAGTATCGCTCAGCAGTCCTATCGCACTTAGTTTTGATCTTGTAGACCTAACCAGAACCAATATTACGTTCCTCGGGAAGAGGAACAATTTCCCAAGTACCTGTCTTGTACAATCCATATAGTTTTTCAAGCATTGCCTGCTGCCAAATGGGGTCAAGAACAGCCAATTTATAGGAACATGGCTCAGAGAGTTGGTGGATATAAGTCAAGAAGGAAAGAAAAGAGGTGGAGTATGTGGAGTAAACATAATTAGGTAACTGAGTGGAATTATGGGTTCGTTGTGGGTAACGAGGTGGAGAAGGATGATGGGGAGGCGTTGAATCCACACTCGTCGAAGCTTCATCTTGGGAGGCAGTAGGAGTAGGGGGAATATCGATAAGCTGAAGTTGATAATTTGTAGGGTTAGAAGTATCAATCATACAAGACTCAAAAGGAACAATGCGAGTGAGATAGACTTGTGCAAATTTGGAGTATCTAAGGGAATGAAGTAAAAAAGGATATGTTCAAGAAACACAACATGAAGAGAGACATAAGTTTTTGACTAAATGGATCATAACAACGATATCCCTTTTGACCTTCACCATAACCAAGAAAGAAATAAAGAGCAGAACGAGGGGTTAGTTTACTCGTTCGACATAAGGTCGGAGAAAAAAACAAGCAGAACTAAAGACCCTCAAGAAAGTATAATCAGGAGCATGACCATGAAGTTTTTGGAAGGGAGACAAACCTAAAGTAATGGAGGATGAAATTCTGTTTATGGAGTGAACGGCAATAAGAACGGTTTCCCTTCAAAACTCTCTAAAACATGTGTAGGCAAGAGGAAAGAATGAGTTGTTTCAAAGACGTGTCTATGTTTTCTCTTGGTGACACCATTTTGTTATGGTGTGTCGGTACAAGAAGTTTGATGGAAAGTACCATCAGAAGCAAGAAAATCAGATAAATGACTAGACGTATATTCACCACCTAAGTCGCAACGAAAACATTTAATGACAGCATAATATTGAGTTTTAACAAAAGCACAAAACATATGACAAATTCCAAGAAAATCATAACAATGTTTCATAAGATAAACCCAACAAAACCGAATAGAATCGTCAATAAATGAGATATAGTACCGAGACCCACCCTTTGTAGGAACATGTGAAGATCCCTAAACGTTAGAATGTACTAAGTCTAAAGACACATGAGAAACAGAGACTCTTTTAGCGAAAAGGTAAAACATGAAAGTTTGCTAACTTACAACCACAACAATCTGAAATATATCATGAGTCTGAAAATTTCCAAATGCTCATGTGGATGCTATGTACTTTAAACGAGAACCAGAAATATGTCCAAGACGAGAGTGCCACAAATAAAAACTAGAAAATGAATGACTTAGACGAAAAGAAGACAATTCAGCGCTAGAAGCTCTCAGCTCATCTAAGATGTAAAGCCCCCTTTCCTACGGTCTGTCCCAATCAGCTTCTCGGAATGAAGGTCCTGCACATAACAACCAAAACGAGAAAGCGAAACTAAAAAACCAAAATCACATAAGTGACCAACTGACGTCGTTGGGGTGCAAATAAATCCAATCCCTACTAATGACATAAGAGTGTCGTTAGCAGTCGTGATAGATAGAGAATGAGCAAATTTAATGGACGAAATTTTTTTACAATCGGGTGATATATGATGTGAGGCTAACACTAAAATACCCCTAAAATAAATATATTATTCTAATATTTTGAACATAGAGTGATGTTATATTATTATTAAAACAAAAAGAGTGATGTTATATTATATGAGATTTTTTTACGCCGATAGTAATTTTTTTTTTCTTGAATGGCTAGTTCATTTTTTTAAATATCTATGTGAAATTTAAAGTAATGGAATATCTATGTTTCAGACTTCAAATATAATTAAATAACACTGCATTAAAATACATTTTTCTTATAATATGTATTGAACTATAAAGTTTAAGCACCGATGAGTGCTCTATGGTGAAGAAGAAGGTGTCTTAAGACGAAAACAGAAATATTTATAAAAAATCCAACGCGACAAATTAGTTGTCTTCACGCCTTTGATTTTGATTTAATACAGTTGCACAAAAGAGAACATAATATATATTATACATATTCGAATTGTAACATGTATGTCTATATAATTATTTTATTACAAAAATATCAACTTTTGAATTTTTTATTATACATTAACATTAAGATATTAAAATATTAAATGTTGCTTTTATGGGATGAAGCAACGAACAACTACGAAGAATTATGCCCGTTACTTTTTTTATTATTTAGAGAATTTTCTTTATTTTAAAATGAAAAACTAACGATAAAATAGCGGCAAAAAATACTTGAGTTTTATGCCATATTATTTGTACGTCCCTATCTATGAATATTTATCCATTATATTGATATTTTATACCTAATTTTTTTTTTTTTATAATATATCATGTTATTTTATCTTTTATTTTCTCTCGAGTATTTATGGTAATTAAATTTTTTAAGCAATGATTCTATCATCATTATAAATGAAAGGCAACCATAATTATACCTCACTTATTATTTATTGTTAAATTATGTTTTTGCATCATAATTTATTAAAATTGACATAAACAAAAATAGACAATATTACATTTGAGAATTACTTATTCATAATAAAAGCATAAAAATTTAGATTATTTTTCATTGACTAAGGTCTCTGTTTCTAAACACATAAACATGGAAAAACACAATCAAAATTCTATTTAGTTGTGCCCAAATTACAATACCAAAATTATGGTCGGGTATTTGTTCATGGAGAATAAATTTTTGGTTTCGCTTTGGTTCTTACTTTTTTTTTTCAATATGTAGAGAAATTTTTTATTCTTGAATAGTAACTTTTAGAACGACTTAAATAAGAAATTTTATAACAAGACACTCTATATATTGATCCCGAAATTCTAACAAAGACGATATATATTTTCATACACCCATGTTTGAAGAGCGTTGATATGAGATAGCGCGCTGATACTCACACTGGTGGAACCCACATGACAAGTGGAATCCACTTTATGTGAGAGCATCGGCGCGCTGTTAATGCTATTGATATTCATTTTTTTTATGTTTAAATACACGTTGTGATATGATATTATCTACTTATATTACACTTATTTTGATATTTAAGCACATAAAATGTCAATCCATATATATTTAAGAACATAAAAAGTCAATCAAAATATTAAAGAACAAAAAGGTGAGAAGACGTCTAGATATAAATGATAAATTTTCCTCTTTTTTTTTTTTTTTTTTTTTTTTTTTTTTTTTTTTTATCTGAATAAATTTTCCTTCTTTTCAAAGCGCGTCACGCTATTCCCACCTCACAAATGCCAGCTTATTGGAATCTATATTACCACCACCAACCGCTCTACATATAAAATTATACATATGCATTTTTGTAGGGCACCTATTAAAAGAAGGAAAAAAAAATAAATTACTAGATCTTGCTCATCTGATTCAAATCACAGAAGAATTCAAAGTCTCATTTCCAATATAGACGTGTGATCTATGTGACAACAACTCATATAGCATAATGGTAGACCCTACCCACGTTGTAATGATACGAATTATAATAATATTTATTGTAAATATCAACAAATACAATGTGTGTAATGTGTAGACAACAATGATAACAGCGAGTATATCCCCTAATATGACAAGAAGAAAATTACAAAAGGAAAATTAGAAGCCAAAATCCAAACTTATGTCTTTTATCCTCAGAGATTAATAGTAGTAGTACTAGTAATAATAGTGTAACAGCAACAACATGAACATAATATTATTTTTTACATCCTTCAAAGTAACAAGCTTTAGATACAAATCATAAATAATTTAACTTGATCAAATAACATAATAACGAGCTTAAAAAAAACAAAAACAAAAACAAAAAAAAAACCAAAGAACCCACCAGTAACCGGAAAAATGAACTGAAACCGATCTCAACGCCCTTTGGGGTTCATGATCTGCGAAAACACGGCGCTCGGAGTCAACCCATCGGAATCTGTGCTGGCCAAGCTCCGGCCACCGATACTCATGCTCAGCCCGCTGCTCCTCGAGTCTGTCACGTCCGGCGAGACTTCTCCGACGTCTTTCTTCCCTTTGCAGGCCAAGAAGGACTCGTCCTCTTTTCCTCCGGCGAACCCTTCTCCGCCGCTCTCCTCCGCGCTCTCCTGGAGCTGCAGAGCGAACTCGAGGTTCCACAGCACGTCTCCCATGGACGGCCTCTCGATCCCCTGGTCCGAGACGCACTTCATGGCCGTCTCCGCGAACTTCTTGAAGCACTCGGGAGCGATTTTGCCCTTGAGGTACGGGTCGAGGATGTGCTCGAGAATGCCCTTCTTGTGGCAGTGCGCGGCCCACTCGGCGAGGCTGACTTGCTCTTTCGCTAACGTCGGGTTCAGAGCCGGGCGAGCGCAGAGAATCTCGAAGAGAACGACCCCGAAAGAGTACACGTCGGACTTGTCCGTGAGCTGTTGGCGCCGGAAGTATTCCGGGTCGAGATACCCGAAACTGCCCTTCACGACGGTGCTGACGTGTGTGTGGTCGAGGGTCGGGCCGGTCTTGGAGAGCCCGAAGTCGGAGACTTTCGCGACCCATTTCTCGTCCAATAGGATGTTCGTGGTCTTCACGTCGCGGTGGATGATCGTGTATTTCGCTCCGGTGTGGAGGTAGTGAAGCCCGCGAGCCGCGCCGATGCAGATCTCGAGCCTCTGCTTCCATGGCAGCGGAGGCTTCTGGGTCTTGTAGAGGTGCTCGCGGAGAGTCCCGTGGGACATGTAGTCGTAGACCAAGATCATCTCGTTGTTGTCCTCGCAGTACCCGATGAGGGACACGAGGTGTCTATGTCTGAGCTTCGACAGCATCTCGATCTCCGTCTGGAACTCGTGAACGCCTTGCTCGGCGAGAGGGTTTCCTCTTTTGATCGCCACTTTCGTCGTCCCTCCGTCGATCTCTCCTTTGTAGACTTTTCCGAACCCGCCGACGCCGAGGACTCGGGACTCGTCGAAGTTCTTGGTCGCGGACTTGATCTCGGCGAATGAAAAGTGTCGGCAGAGATTCGAGGGCAGCGACGAGGTGTAGCTTCCGGTCGTGTTCGTCTTTGCTGACCCAGCCGAGTGGGAGTTTCCGTATAGAGAGAGAGGAAGCCATCCCGAGGGACCGTCGCTCGACCTCGAATCTTTCCCTTGCCTTCTCCGGCGAGTCACGAACACGGCGAGGAAAACGAGCAGAGCCGCCAGAGCGATCGCTCCGCACGCCGCTCCGGCGATGATCGCCGTCTTGCTCTTCCCTTTTCCTTGGCTGGCCAGTATGACCCGGGAAGGGTCGATCTCGGGCTGCTTCGGGAGCGGGACCGGGTTCAACCCCGCGAGATTCCCGTTCGACTCGCTCAGCTTGAAAACCTCCACGCCGTTGAGGATCGCGTCGTAGTACTCAGACTTTGCAGCGACGTTCGGGAAAAGAGCGAGCCACATGTCCTTCTGGGGACTCCCTCCCCTCGGAACGAGGACTATGAAATCCTGATGCAATCCGACCATGCTTTTCCCGCCTCCCCAGGCGATAACATCAGCTTGATCCGTGGCTGTCTGATTCCCGAGGTATATATAAAAGACCCTCTGATTGATCTTGTTTATAACACCTGTAATCTCGCAGAAATGAAGCCGGACCAGGTAAGAAAAACCCGCATCCACGGACAGAATCCAAGTGAGATTGAAGTTCTTGTTGATCGCAGAATTCGGCCCCATCGACCTCGCCGTCGAGTACATATTGATCGGACCCATGTAGGCTTGGCTCGGCTCGAGATACCCGATCGTAGCGTTCGAATCAGCACTGACCGGAACTCCAAAAGCCGCCCCGTAGAGATACGGAGTATCATCATACCACGACCTCAACAAACCCGTATCGCCGGACGGAGAGATGTCGTTCCCTCCGACGTTCAACCGGAAAACATTCTCGAGAGCGGTGGTGTTGTCAATAATGATCGGCGTCAACTGACCCACGACCGGAGTTGTCCCGTCGGAGGTGTACATGTCGGGCATGGAAACGATCTCGATCCCGTTCACGAACGCGTATGCGTTCGCTACGCTCGAGGACGGCTTGAAAGTGAGAGTCAGAGCCGTGGTCTCGACGTTGACCGAGTATTCCTTCACGAAGGAGTCGTAGTTCAGCGCCTCGGCGGTCTGGACGGCGCTGAAGTTTCTGAGGAGAGTGAATGACTGAGCTGTGACGTCGAAAACTCCGGCGGTGGTGTTGAGGCCTTTGTAAGACGCCGGGTAAAAGTAGAGCCGGACGAACTTCCGGCCCGGAGCTACAGAGACGTTGTAGGTGAATTCGGACTGAAATACCCTCGCAGTCATGAAAGGGACGGTCGGGACCGAAGGGGATTGAGTCGAGGCCTGAGAGGTCGTCGAGTTATCGCCTTTTTTCAAGAACTTGGACCCGATGTCCGACGTCCATGACTTCCCGTCGGAGTCCTTCTCCGTCGGACCACCGCAGTTGAGGAAGATCTGCTCGGCGGGGACGTAGCTCTGCGCCGAGCTCAGATCGGCCGAGAAGCTAATCGCGTAGAGAAAGATTAGGACGAACAAAGCCCTAAAATTCTCCAACTTCTTCATGGACACTTCTTTGTATCGGAGATCGAGATCCGAACTTCTTTCTTCTTCTTCTTCTACTTCAACTTAGAAGCGAGATCTCAGAACCAACGATCGACTCAGAGATATCACGACCCGACCATGAACGAAACCTAGGGTTTTCGAAGACAATGACTGAACAAAAAATAAGCAAAATTTCAGAATTCTGTAAGATCGCGAGTAGAGAAGACTGAAGTTTCACTGCATTGCAGTCAAACCCCTAGTCAATCGGAAATAGAAACAAAACAAACTGAAATAAAAGGAAAATATTTCCCCAAAAAAAAAATTAAAAAGAAGATCTTAGCTTTTGTAATAGATTGAGCTTTATCTTACCTCAATTACTTCATACGAACGCCGACAATCACGGAGCAAGGATAAAATCGAACGACCGGACGAACAATGAACAAACTCACTGAGTCGACTCGGAAGAATCGAAAAATTTCTTAACTGAGAGACTTTTTTAGAGACAGAAACTGAAATTATTAAGAGTTAAACTAACGTCTGACTTGAAGAAGAAGGAGAACATAACTCTCCTACAACTCTCTGTTTATTTACTCATTTTATTTATATTTTTTAATCGTGTTCTTTTTATTTGGACCGGCTTCGTCTCTTAAATGACTAATATGCCCTTATTTTTCCGCAAAATAACTGGTGGGGTGGTTGAAAGGCCTGGGGTAATTTAGCGATTCGGTGTTTGTGGAGTTTGCCAGTTAGAGCCTAGAGGATTATGATTGGTCCGCTTGACAGCTCAGTGTGTGCTAAGACCAAGTGCGAGATAGATACATTATCAAACGCGTTACCAAAAGAATAAATTAATTTCATTTAGTGGGTTTATTTATATAAATATTTTGTTGTGTCGCGTTTAAAAGCTGTATTTTCTATCATTTATATAAATAGGCCTAATTTTCTTTTGAAAATTTGAAGAACTATTTATTCCTAATGCATGTGCTAGTGCCTTTCCTTGATTATTACAAATATTTTAGTTTCGTATAAATGTCCAAAAGATTTTTGTATTCTACGTTTTCTTTTCCTTTTCTTTTTTTAGTGACAACACGAATGACATAATTTGAGGGTATTCAGTTACATAAAAGCTTTAATGAAACTAATTTACATCTAGGAATTTTTTTTTTTTTTAAACGTGGATGGAACCAAGATATTTTCTTAAAGTGCTCTAAATAAAAATAAAAACAAATAAATTTAAATTAATTAAAGAAAGATTAAGAAGTACATATTACACATATGTTTTGTGATATCTATATCGCGTACAATTTTTTACAATACAATAATTGTCATTAAGATGTAAAAACATGAGAATCTAAAATCTTGCAAGGATCAAGAGAGTGATTATATTTGCTGAGAGTGTCGATAATCATATTTTCTTCACGATACAAGGTCGATGATTTATAGTAGCTGCGGTGACAAGGTTCAATATGTTTAGCAATAGTCTAAGAAGATTTAATAGCACTGAATCGGTTCAGTTTCAGTGATCTCGATATCTTTCCAAATATCCGTAAGATGAAGAACATTGAACAACATATTTCAAACTCAATTATAAGACTAGAAGAAGAATTAGCAGTGCCAACAAAGCTTGTAACAAGTTCAAAGAAATTGAAAACGTAAAAGTCATGGAAAATAATCTCAAAACAATGTTCATAAAATTCATGAGAATACTAAATATAAAGGGAAGAAGAAAAACTATAATTGACGATGGTGCGAACAGTGGTAAAGTGTTTCTTCTCCCAAATCTCCTTCTCTTCCAATTTTTTTCCAAACAAAGCAAAAACTAATCTAAAAACAAAAACAAAAAAAGAGGCAAGATGTATTTTCTGGTCTCTAATTTGTTTTACATGTGTTTTCAATGGGTTTTTGGAGTCATATGAGCACTTCGATGGAATCAAAGAGCTCTAAATGATTTAAAATTGTAGATAATAATTTTTTGATCTGTGTGCTTTTGAAATCGAGGGGTGTTCTATATGGCGTGCAAAAGTGTTGCACGCCGCATGAAAATGTGTGCAAAGAACGTGCAAACCTTAGAGATGCTCTTAGGAGCTTGGTGCAACAATTGTGCATTGCGCGCCATATAATTCATTTCTCCTTGGCCAACACTCCCTTCTGACGTATTTCGACTCTCCAATGCTCCAAAAAGTTGAGAAATGAGTCAATAATGGCCTTAACACCCAGCTACTCCATCAAACCTATAAATCAACATAAACACACACACACACACAGAATCATTAGAAAATACTTGAGAACTCGCAACAATTCGGATTTGGATATAAATTATTAGTACGTAAAAAAACAACCTTATCAATTAGACATATACCCCATTTCTATTTCCTACGTTAAATTTTTAACCTAACTATATAAAAATTAAGAAAATAGCTAAAGTTAAAGTAAGACGCCTCGTGGAGAGATGTAGACATGAATTTGGCCAATTCTCTTATATTTAAATAGTTGAGTATAATTTCAATTGAGAGTAGTTATTTAGCTATTTCATGCCGTTAATAACAATAATTTTTGTGTTCTAAGAAAATAAATCAGCACAAAAATAGAAAAACAAAAAGCTAACTAATTAGAATAATCTACAAAATAAAAGCTTCGAATAAAGGAATTAGGTAAATGAAACTCGAATTGAACAATGAATTTATTGAAGTCAATAAATTGTTGTCTTTTTCTCTTTTGTTTTCCCAAACTTGTGATGTTACGTGCTTGTCCCTAAGACTCCAAAATAATCAATATTTTTTAGGCGAGAAACTCGTGGTTATGAAAAAAAAAACCTCAATTAATCTAAATCTACCTCACAGATTAAGCTTCAACGATTTTTCAAAACTTTCAAATAAAAAAAAGGGTAATCTAGCAACGTAACCAATTTCAAACATGGTTTTAAGGATGTAGCCAACGTTTGGTAAATTTTGCAATCTAGCCATTTACAGAAACAAACGGTTAGAAAAAATCGAAAATACCCTTATGTAACATAAATCATAGAAACCAAATAATAGCCAACGTTTCAGCCAGCCGAAGTTTATTGTAAGTAAAATAAACGGAAATTAACAAAAATTAACAAAGCAGCAGAGATTAACAAAAAAAATACAAAGAAATATACGCTCAATAACCAACTTTGCCAAATATAGAATTTTTTTTTAAAATTCTAAATATATACACGTGCTCTACCTACACATATGTAAATTTACCATAATTAACATAAATTAACAAAGCAGCGGAGATCAATAAAAAATTAGAAAGAAATATACGCTCAATAACCAACTTTGCCAAATATAGATTTTTTTTTTTTAATTCTAAATATATACACGTGTATTAACTTCGAAAATTTTGGTTGATCAAACGTGGGCTACAAGTTTTGTAAGCAAATTCTAGTAGAGGATATTATAGTAATTAACATCTTACATAATTAAGACACGTCATCATTTTTTGCTAGAGTGAAAATTTGGACGAAACGTTGGCTAGATTACAATTTCGATGTTTCAAGTGGCTTAGTTCGACTAATTTTTTTAAAAAAAATACCCAAATCATTGATTTTTTTTCCTCAAGATCTGAAGGAAAATTCGCAACCATGAGTAGTGTTACGATATAATTCATTAAAATGTGACAAATATGTCTACCACTCAATAAAATGGAGTAACACTGCTCAATTCCCAACAATATGGGATCATGAGACGATTGTAATATACACAAACAACAAGTAAGTACTTCGGTTGAAAATTGAAAAAAAAAATGGATGGTATTTTTTTTCCAAAATTTTTGAAAAAATGGCACTAATTGCTCTTTATTTTGCAATGATAGGCTACTCTAACACTTTTGTCGTTATGTTGAATTGGTTGTTTTTGTATTTTGACAAAACTGTCTCAAGATGTTCTCTACGGTCTTAGACCATTTCAGCTGTGACATGTGCTACTTGGCAAATATTGTGACAGATCCGATTCTCATGGATATTCTACGTAAGTCTATTATATTTAGTTTGATTCGCTTTCGATTGTCTCTCCACCGAATCAGAACTTGGCGATAAAATTGAGAAACTATAGCAAGGCGTCAATTGCTAGGTTTCGACTCCTATAAATATTGAAGAAGAAGACTAAAACATGATCATTTTACCTTCATCTCTTTAGCTTGTTTTGTTTAAGTCTGATTGTACGCGTGTAATGTTTTTATTCGCGAGCCTTTCTATTGTGTGATATGTCGTTTTGTTAGTTTGTACATGTTGGAGTGCTTATATATACCAGTCTCAGATTTTTTATTTATTTTATTGTTTAATGAGAATTCGAGGTTATTCAATTTTCTCTGAAATTTCCAAACACTTTCTTCCGCCATTGTTATCATTCTTGTAGCTAGGTCGCAGTATGGTATCATAGCTATCTGCGTTCTAACACTTTCTTCCGGCATTGTTCTCATTCTCCTTTGCTGCAGGACTTGGTTTGTTTTTCTCTGCTCAATCCTCATCACAAATTAGGGGGTTTGTTGATGTAGATTGGGGTACATGCCAAGATACAAGGCGTTCTGTGACTGGTTTTTGTATGTTTATCGGAGACTCTTTGGTTTAATGGAAGTCTAAGAAGCAAACAACTGAGAGAGTTTCTGAGAGATCATATAGCTGTAGTGAAATGATATGGCTATGGGGAAACGGAATACAGGTCCTTAGCCTCTGCCACCAGTGAAATCATATGGCTACAAGAGTTATTGAGAGATTTCAAGATATCTTCATCTTAATCAACAGTTCTGTTTTATGATAATCAAGCACCAATTCACATTACTTCGAATCATGCGTTTCATGACATACAAAGCATTTGGAGATTGATCTTCACTTTGTCGGGGATCACGTGAATGCTGGTACAATCAAACTATTGCCTATACAGACTCATCATCAGCTTGCAGACATGTTTACAAAACCTTTGCCGGCACCAGCGTTAACGTTGGATTTATCCAAGCTCTACCTAAAAGATTTGTTTGGTATCGCTTGAGGGGGAGTATTGAGGAACAAGACTAAAACGTGGTCGCTTTACCTTCACATGTTTACCTTGTTTTGTTTGAGTCTGAATGTACACGTGTAATGTTTTATTCGTGAGCATTTCTCTTGTGTGATAGACTGTTTTGTTAGTTTTTACACGCTGGACTGCTTATATATACCAGTCTCAGCTTTTATAATTGTTAAATGAGAATTTAAGGTTATTCAGTTTTCTCTATAAAATTTTCAAACACTTTCTTCCGCCATTGTTATCATTCTCGTAGCTAGGTCTCAATAATAAAGGAGAAAGTCTACCCTCAGAAGTCCGGTTACACATTTAGAGTTCTCGAGAGATTGTTTGAGCGAAAACACTTTATTTTTGTGTGGTTTAATTTTGTCTTGTTCTTTATTGCCGTTGTTCGTGCAATCGACAAAGTTGGGTTTGTTATTGTGGTATTGTAGATCACGTACAGGGGAAGTGAGTTGATCAATCACTTGGGGGAGCCTGAGTGAGTTGAGTGGAAGTGAGGGGACTCTACTTCAAGGGGAGCATGAGTCGGAATTCACTAAGGTAATTTTGAAGTAAGGGTGTTTGAAATGTGATCATTCAGATTGGACCGGTTATACTTATTCTATATGAAAGTGAAGTTCCTTTCTACCGGGATAGCATCCCTGCATAAGTAGGCACGATTGACAGAATTGAGTTACCAATTACTTGTCTCTTTATTTATTTATAGTTTTAATTGTCTTGTTAATCTGTTGATTTACCGGTGTTACATAACTTGTTAAGAACATCATAATAAGAAACATCTAGATAAAACAGTGGATACACTTTTTCAATTATTATTTTTTTTAATGTTTTTCGCAATAAAACCTACATGTACATATAATTTATTGAAAACTATTATCGTGATAACAAACTTGAAATAGGGTATACTGAGCCAAAAAAAAAAAAAAAATCTAAATCCCAAAAGACCTTTGCGTGAGGGATTAAACAACAACCATTGCTTAAAACGACCATTACTTAAACGAACTATATAAAACAAACATATAGCACTTAACTTGAAAAGAAAACACTGAAAATGATAAATCATGCATAAGTTTCATGTATATGACAACGTAGATAAATCGTGTATAAATTTCATGTATACGAGTGAAAGGCGCAAATGTCTTTTTTTCCATGAGGTCGTCTTATGCGAGGCCGTGAGGGCATGGATTTAATCTTCAAAAATGGTTGAATGTCTTCATTATTTTAGATATAAAAATTTGTTAATATAATTTGTGGTTATATATTTAATTTAAATAATTGTACATTACATGTGTGAATGTATGAATGAAGGAAAATGGTATAAAAGAAAAAATAGTTAAATTTTATTTTATTTGTATATTTAAAATATTTCTATCAGTACATAAACAATGTGAATGCCCATAAACGACATGAAAGTATTTAAGCAATGTGAACAAGTGTAGCTTTTTTGCGAGTGATTTGAATAACAAAGTTACATAGAAATGGGGCATTAGGCCACGTGTCCCATTTATTTTTTATTTTTAAAGAATTTTTAAACTTACATTCTTTTAAGGAAATATCATCACTAACTTTTGTTGATTTTAGCAAGTTAGTCCTGTTAGGGAAATCTCACATGTCTTCTTCCACATGAAGGCAATCTTGAAAAAAAAATTGAATTTGGCATAACTTCCAAGGGTTTATGCTTTATGTAAAAGAAATTCAAAAGGTTTTTCATGAACCCACGTCGAGAAAGTTTGGAATTTTTTCTTAGATTTTACTGATTTGTCGAGTTCGAACAGCGAACATAGCCCGAAGCGGCGAATGTAGGTGAGTACATTTTTTTGAATAACTTCTTCGTGAAAATGGAAACTCTTAAGTATTTTTATTGTTGTTGTTGATGAGATTATCACCCACACTTCGTTTTATTTCCGAGAGAACGACCAATAATGATTATGGACAGGGCCGGTCCAACCCTTAAGCGAGCTAAGCAATTGCTTAGGGCTCCAAAATTGTGAGTAAAAAATAGGTCCCATTTTTCAGGTTAATTTTGTAATTGAGTGAAAGATAGGCTCACTTTTTCTCATATTAGCGTTGCAGATGCAATGGGTCCAAACTAATAAACAAATAAAAAAGCGACCCTCTTGAGTGATATATTTTTATTTGTCCTCGAGTCTTATATATTCATAGCTGATTGTATTTTTTTTAGGGTTATTCACTTTTACTGATCTTTATTAATATCGGAACAAAACTTTACACGCGAATATACTTGAATAAGCATTTCTCTCAAGAACAAAAAAAAAATGTCAGCGCGAGCTTGAGATAGACCAATTACGATTTAGGAAACGCCACATGATTGCATATTATTAATAAAAACTAATACGTAAACAAGCTATTTTCTTATAACTGGAGGTTTTTTCGGGTAAAAGAAAAATATACCTTTGGGTCTGAAATGCTTTACAATTGCAATTTCTTATATCAATTTTAGGTTTTGTAATGAATTTTGAACCGTGTACGTTGAGATTTTAGCGTCAATAATGAAAATAAGATGAGATGACAAAATATATGTGTACATTTTGTATACCACAAAAAGCAAGAAAAAATTTAGTGACACACTTAATATGTATTATTTAGATATTTATGGTTCGAAATTATTATTTAATAATTTAAGATATCATTATTTCTTTGTTTTCTTAAGGCCTAATTATTATTATTATTATTTTTGCTTAAAGCCTCGTATATGTTGGACGGGCCTGATTATGCATATAGGTATGCCTAATATGCATCAACTCTATTTTTTGAGATCACTAATCATTAAGTCCAAAGTATTAGTTATGCATATGGGTATTATCCCTAATCACAGAGTTTGCATTTAGCTATACAAATGGTGACAACGAGTTCACGTTAGATTTTTTTTTTTTTTTTTTTTGGGCTTATGTTGATGTTAGCTCTAATGACAATAAGGAATATTCCAAAACTACACTTGGTAGTGTTTCCTCATTATCCAATAAGAGCCATATATTTCAAAAGTATGATAACGAATTTCATAAAAAAAAAAAACGAAAAATGAGCAAAATAGACAATTTAAACGTTTGAGTTAAGCAAAATAACCATCGTTTCATAAATCTTAGGAAAATAATCATAGCATTTTATTTACAAGTATATTTTTACAAAAATACCCATAAATAAGTTCAAGTGTTTTTGGGTATTTATGGATATTTTTTTAAAATATAGGCGCTTGTAAATAAGCGTAAATAAGATGCAGTGACTATTTACCTTATATTTACGAAACGTTGATTATTTTGCAAAAACAAACGTTTAAATTGGCTATATACCTAATAGACCCTAAAAAATATATTTCATGACAATATAAAGTGAATATGAGCAACAGCCTTCTACGTGAGTTTACATTCAGTCATATCACCTACAAAACTAGAAGAGATTATTCCAAAACTATAACTATTTAAAAAGTTTTTTACCAAAATTCAATAAGTACTATTTATTCCAAAAGTATGAGCATTTGTTGACAATATTGTCAATAAATAACTGTGTTTATTGACAATAAATCGTTGTTTATTGACAAATTTAATCATAGTTTTGGAATAAAAACATTTATTGGATTTTGGTGAAAGTTTTTTAAAATTTCAGAATAATCCCTAATTAGAAGAGGAAGATGGCGGTGGCGAGGACAAGAATTCTAGTGACTATGAAAGAGAAAAATCGTGAAGAATGCTACGTGACAAGTATATAGATAGATCCTATACAAAAATTTGATTGATTTCTTAATGTTATATAACCAAGTAATACAGTTTAGAGTACAATAGTGAGGATTTGATGGAACTAATTAAGTGGTAAATCTAAATTTGAGACCGTTCAAGAGGTTGGAAGAGTGAGGAAGAAAATTAGATATGTTTGCACTGAGAAAATTTGTGCACAACTATATAATGGACGAGAAACTATTGTACCGTCCATTATCGAATCAGCTCACCAAAGAACTCATAACGGACAAAAAATTGCAAGTTAACAAATACCACATTCGCTAATTAGCATGATAGTGGA
This sequence comes from Urtica dioica subsp. dioica, assembly GCF_054948205.1. Lineage (NCBI taxonomy): Eukaryota > Viridiplantae > Streptophyta > Magnoliopsida > Rosales > Urticaceae > Urtica > Urtica dioica. The sequence continues at coordinate 48,984,847 of NC_142757.1, read as the reverse complement.
TATTAAAATAATTGAGATTTGCGAAGTTGTTTCATGCTTTTTTAGAAGTTTTTCTTTATCAATTTTTTCCCTAGAACGCATTAATTTTTTTCACAAAAAAAAAAAACAATGTATAAAATTTGTTGAAAAAAAACTTATGAAACTATGTCAGAAGAGAATTAAACACAAGTTAAAGAAATAAAATAAAAATGTTCAAAATTAATAATAAAAAAAATTATATGAGAGATATGAAGAAAGATAGAGAAGAGAAAAAATAAAATAAATGAATCGTTTAAAGTTTGGGACCGAAGGTATATATTTATAAAGTTTAATCACTAGTAGAAAAGTGGGAGTTCACGATGGTTAGTAGAATCCCCTGTCGTGGTAAGTTCACACAACGAAAATAGGACCGCCGTGAATTGACACCCCTATTTCAACTTTATAATTTGTATCATGAATTTTAAGACGGTCTTTTTCCATCGTGAAAAATGCTCAAAAATGGTTTTCTGTCGCGACAAGAACGAATTTTGTCGTGACGAGAATCTGTTTCATCGTGAGTATGCCATTTTATCGTCGCGTCGAGAGTATATACGATGGTTAATAACCGTCTTGGAATGTATCTCGTCGCAGCTGGAATGTGTGCGTCGGGATGAGATGTAGTGTAATAGCATGGTGAATCCACGAGAGAAGAATGATATGTTTATCCCATCATGACATGATTTTTACCGATGTGGCGATCTCGAGGAAATTCATGTAGATTCCACGAAGAAAATCGTCATGGTAAATTTTTTATCACGCCATGACATGATTTTTTTTTCCGTCGCGGCATCCTCAAGTGCAATTTCACCGAAATTCCATGACGTAATAATAACCGTCGTACAAGATAACATCGTGATAGGAAATTTTATCATCGCGACAGACGTAATTGTATGCTCTACGACGGGGATGTGGTGTTTATACAACAGAAAAAGACCGTCATAATTATATTACAATAAGTTTTAAAAAAATCTCGTCGATATATTAATATGATAGTGTATTGTACCAAGATCAAGAAAGTGGCAAATAAAGTGTTAATTAAGGGGAAAAAAAAAAAAACCCTTCTTATCATCAACATTAATTGATGCTGTTATTATGCGCTAATTAATTTGAGACATCACGGTTTCAAAGAAGCTGAAATGAAGTGAAACTGCTCTCTTTTTCAACATTTTTTTTTTCTTCTTCCAGGGAAAGATAATATATTTATTTATTGAAATAACGCATTATTAATACAATTTAGAAAATAAAAACAAGCAACCCAAGTACTCAACTATAATCTATAAGCTCATTAACTGAGAAAACAACGAAACATGATATATTTATTTATTTATTAGGAAAATCTAAATGCATGGGAGTTTTCGCGGAATTGTAGACACGTAACACCAAAATGAGTTTGAATTGAACCTATAAAAGCCAAAAAAGTCCCATTGGACTTTTTCCCTAAACCGACTATTTATAAATTCATATTTGATCAGTACAAGTAATTCTCGTCTCTTTTCCTCTTTTCTTTTTTACTCTTTCAAAATTTCTTAATCTTTTCATAATATTCTTCTCGTTGAGGGCAAGCAAAAACCATCTTCAATCATCCACATATCTTCAGTCACAAAGGTTAATATATGTCTTCTTGTTTTTTTCCCTCTCGTCATTATATACTTAGCATTACCTACCTAGTTTTCATAAGCAATAGATAGTTCTAGTGATCAAGACCTTTTAACTAAGAAGTATAATGACACCATATATTTAAGCTTCAAATTTTTTTGTATTTCCATTAATTTTTTTTCATAGCCCAACATTACTTACTTAAGGACTAATATCACAAGGACCCACTTTTTTTTAAATTTTATTATTGACGTACCTTGGAAATTTCCATTCACACATAGTTGTAACTTTACTCCTACCCCTTTATTGGATTAAAACAAGGAATAATGGTTCAGATGATCAAAGAAGCCAAAAAAAAAGGCATGAAGAGAAAAATTAAAGTACAAAAATCGTTCCTTCAAAGCTTAAAACACTGCCATTCTCATCTTCAACACTTATCTTGTCCATTACAATCAGTTTATAGCCATTTGTGAATACAAATACACAAACATTGTAAACTATATATACATATACTCAGAGATATACACATTGGATTAAACAAGATCATTAGTATCACTTACTATGGCCACCCAAATGACAAAACATGGATTCCATAATATCATCCTCTTTCTCTTATCAATTGCTTTAGTTTTTGTCAAGCAGTTTAGTGGAGCTGAGCAAATAATGGGAAGTGATTTGTTTCTTCAAATGGATGGTGTTGCAGAGCAAGATTCTTCCACAAATCATGGGTAGGGAAACACACATACACACACACACACACACACACACACACACACACACACACACACACACATGTATATACAATACACTCGTATATATATATTTTTTGTTTTTGTATTGTTTAGGATTAAAATTGAAGAGGTGGTTGAGATAGAGGAGGATGTGGTATCACCATGGGACATTGTTCAGAAGAATGGAAACCAATTTGCGATCAACGACCAGCCTTTTTACGTGAACGGTTTCAACACTTACTGGCTGATGACGTTTGCGGTGGATCAGTCCACTCGCGGGAAGGTCTCCGAGCTCTTCAGCGAGGCCTCGGCCCACGGGCTTACCGTGTGTCGCACGTGGGCCTTCAACGACGGTCAGTGGCGTGCTCTTCAGAAATCTCCCGGGATTTACGACGAAGAAGTTTTCAAGGTACGAGTACGACCTCGCTTGTTTCGATCGCCCCCCCTGTTTTAGTGACTATGCTTTTTCTACAAAAATAAACGTTCTGTCGGGCAAAAGTGAAAATTCTTGTACTGTTTCGTGTTTTCGCGGCTTGATGTAACATAACAGCCTTGTTAACACACTATATTGAGATAACTTCCTGCACAAGTAAAATATATATTCTTTCCTTTGATGTTGCTTCAACTTTCACTTTAGCACATTTTTAACCCTTTTTCCTGTTTTCTTTTAGTCTTGTGCAATATATGCGAGCTTAGTGATTTTTAATTTTTATATTCATTTATTGTGCAGGCTCTAGATTTTGTAGTGAGTGAAGCAAGGAGATACAAAGTTAGGCTCATACTTTCACTAGTCAACAATTGGGGTTCTTATGGTGGCAAGCCTCAATATGTCAGTTGGGGAAAAGCCGCCGGACTGAACTTGACCTCGGAAGATGATTTTTTCTCTGACCCAACTCTCAAAAGTTACTATAAAGCACATGTCAAGGCAAGTTATTGCACTTTTTTTTTTACGACATTGTAATTTCCTTTGAATCGAACACAGTTATAACGTTCGCTATATCGACGTTTTATGTGAATATCAGGCGGTGCTAAACAGAGTCAACACGGTAAACAACATAACATACAAGGACGATCCGACGATTTTCGCTTGGGAGCTTATGAACGAGCCCCGGTGCACATCCGATCCCTCGGGCAATACTCTTCAGGTTTTTGCTTCTTCAGCTATGAAACTATTTGTGCCTCATTATGTGCTCCGAAAAAATATAATCCTAGAATCTGTTTATCTTCTTAGGTTTGGATAGAGGAAATGGCGATGCACGTGAAGAGCATCGATCCAAAACATCTCGTGGAGATCGGATTGGAAGGGTTTTACGGCCCCTCGACACCGGACAGGGTTCAAGTCAATCCCAACACTTACGCTCAGCAAGTCGGAACCGATTTCATCAGAAACCACCAAGTCCTCGGTGTCGATTTTGCCTCGGTTCACATCTACGCCGACTCTTGGTGAGCTTATCATAAATTTTGATATTCGTGTTTAAATGTAAGGTTTCGGTTAACCTTAACCATAAGTTTTCCTTTAAGTTTGACCCTCTTCAAAAAAAAAAAAAGATTAACGTTAGTTAACTTTATTTAAAATGAAAAATACATGTTATATACTAAAAACAAAAAAAAAAAATCTCACGGACTAGGCCACTTGAAACGTTGGATTTGCAATCTAACCAACGTTTTGAGCATGTTTAAAATCTAGTCACATTTTGTGACGTGACCTCATTAATCAGATAACATTTTACATGATTGTCCCCTATCATTTCTATGTGTTACTTGTGGTAAATGGTTAATTTATCAACATAAATGGAACATTGGCTAGTTCCTTAAAATCAAGTTTAAAATTGGCTAGATTGCTATGGCGCAAAAAAAAAAAACGGCCAAAACCATATTAACCTTGTTTTAACCAAAAATTTCAGTTGAAAATAATTAAGGTTAGAACTTAGAACTCTCATCGCATTTTTGTCCCCATGAAGGATATCACAATCAATCTCGGAAGCACACATCCAATTCACGAAAACATGGATGCAAGCCCACATAGAGGACGCCGAGAAGCACCTTAGGATGCCAGTTGTGTTCTCCGAGTTTGGAGTCTCTGCTAAAGACCCGGGATACAACTCGACTTTCCGAGACGCCCTAATCGAGACAGTCTACGCGGCCGTCTTGAACTCCACGAGGAAAGGCGCGGCCGGAGCCGGGAGCCTCTTGTGGCAGATATTCCCCCGCGGGACGGAGTACATGGACGATGGGTACGCCATCGTTCTCTCCAAATCGCCTTCGACCTCGAAGATCGTGTCTCTCCACTCGAAGAGGCTCGCGTTGTTCAACTCGAGGTGCGCGTGGAAGTGCCGTTGGGGTTGCAGAAAGAAGAGCGCCGAGTTGTAAGGCGGTTCGAGTGAGAAGATGGTGTATGTGTTTGAGAGAGATTCTTTTGACTACAATGTGTATCTATCTTTATATCTATCTATCTATCTATCTGTCTATCTATCCATCTGCGTGCAAGACTATTGGCCGTTGGGGTTGCAGAAGGAAGAGCGCTGAGTTGTAAGGCGGTTCGAGCGAGAAGATGGTGTATGTGTGAGAGAGATTCTTTTGACTACAGTGTGTATCTATCTATCTATCTATCTATCTATCTATCCATTTGCGTGCAAGACTATTGGGTTAAATTTTGTAAAAGATTAAAATAAAAGGTGATTTGTAGGTGTGAATAATAATAATACTACTGCAAGCTCAACATCAAAGCCCTGCTCGGTGGTGTGGTGTTTCTCTTGTACACATCTTGGCGTAGCTACAAATTAAGTTAAAACACCTTAACTGGTCTCATTTTAAAAAATAAAAAATATATTTTTCACTGCGTCAGAAGAAATGTGGCTATACATGTATAAGAAACCGATAAATTATATCTGGGAAGGTAAGAATTTTCGAAACGGGACCGAGCTTGAAATTTCAGGGACATTTTCGAAAAGTTACCAGACCATTCGATCGAATTACGGAACTGATCTGAAGACGTCTGAAGTTCCCGAGAAAACCTTTTAAGAAAAGCAAATATAGATTAGTAAGAATAAGCCAAACATTTTGGGAGATTTGACAACAGCCTAAGACTTGATTTACTTCACTTAGACTGCAAACAAGACTGACTGAAGCACAACGCGAAAAAAAAAAATAGCATTTTCATTGACCTATTTGGATCAACAAAAATCTACAAGAGAAAAATTGAAGAACAACATACAAATACAACGTGTATTTCATTTATACAGTCAGCATTCTTATCTTCCTTAATTTTTCAATTCTCCGTAATTTTTTCCTTTAAAAATTTATACGCACCTCGAAACAAGATTGTGAAAAAAAAAAAAAAAAAACTCTTCTTTTTTCTTCCCACAAATAATTTTCCACGACTTCCAAACACATGAGACGATTTCGATTTTCACTAAAGAAAAAAAAAAGAGCCTACCATGTGTCGAATACTTGAGAAAACCGTAATCGGGTGGGTCTCAGTCTCTGGTGAAGCTCAACTTGGAGAGAACCACTGCAGCCTGGTCGCCGCCGAGCAGAAAATAGGGATGCCTCAGAGCGGCAGAGGCCGAGAGGCGGTCTGATCTTCTCTCGGTGACGAGCTTGGTGGCCAAATCCCAGCCCCGTCCCGAGTCCAGATCAAGAATCGTCAAGTCCGGCATCCTCCGGCTCGATTCCCTCCACTTGTTCAGGTCGTATTTGAACGCTTTCAGCTCCGAGTTGAAGTTCTTCAGCCCCGCCGAGGTCCTCAGAGTCGGGATCGCCATTTGCAGCAGAACGATCCCCGCCGAGTACATGTCGAACAAGTCTGGGCTGTTCAGCTGCAACCACAGAGAATTTCATTTGACACTGCTTCAAGATTAAATTTTTTGACCCCCAGATTAATTTTTTTGAAAGTGATAAATTGCTTACAATGATCGTAAAAAATTTTAATCTAGGCTGTCAAAAAAATTTTGAAAACGTAAATTTGACCACTTTGTTGAAAAGTTGAAACTTTCGCTATTTTGCTAATCCATAAGTTTCAAATGGCTATTTTGTACAATTTTTCCTTTTTATTTATTACGTGGGATAAAAAAAAAAGGTTGCAATATTATTACCTGCCAAATTATGGGAGAAAGCAACGCGGCAATCGGCTCCGGAGGCGGACTCGGAGTTTCCTCGGGCATGACATAGAGCTCGGGCGGGCAATAGTCCGGGTCAAGTAGGCCCCGATCCGGGTTATAGTTCTTCCCGATCCTGAGATCCGTCGAGGCGCCAAAGTCAATGAGCTTGATCCGGCCCCGTTTCGTCACCACCAAGTTCGCGGGCTTCACGTCACGGTGAACGATCCCCGTGTCGTGGATCTTCTTCAGCGAAGAAATGACCTGGCGGATTATCTGCTTGATTATCAACGCGCTGCGTTTGACCGAGTCAACCCCTTGGAGGACTTGCCCGAACATGAACGGCTCCAAGTTGAACGGGAAGCTCCGATCCTTCATGTAATCCCCGAGACTCCGATCTCCCTGCGTTTATCACTACTTACTCGGTTTGTTTTTCGAAGAAAGAAAATAAATAAAATAAAATAAATTAGAGAAATTGCCTAATTTGCCACCAATTTCATAATATTTTCCCACTTTCCACCAAAATGCTAATTTTTCCCAAAATATCACCATCTATGTCAACAATGTTGACATCTATGTTTGCCCTTAACTATTAGATGTCAACATTGTTGACATAGATGTGACATTTTGGGAAAAATTAGCGTTTTGGTGGAAAGTGGGAAAATGTTATGGAATTGGTGGCAAATTGACAATTTCTCAATAAATTAAAGGGTACCTCGAATTTCCAGACGAGCCATTTCCCTCCCTTTATGAAAGTGGAATTGGTCTTGTCGGCGATGAAACTGCCGAGGAACTCAGCGCACGTTTCCGGGGCCGCTCTCGAGAGTCTGTAGTTGAACCACTCTTCGAACTCGCCGCATTCTTGAGCCCCTTGAACGCCGAGTTTGACCTGATCACTTCTATTAGAGCGTAACTAATCACACTGAAGCAAAAAAAAAAAAAAAAATGCTAAAAATGAAAATGGGCTTTCATTAATTACCACTTTCACACACAGCACAATGCTGTTTAACCTCCGATGATCTGAACTTACATGGAAAACGGTAACATACGGGAGATAATGAGATACAAGCGTAAACACAAGTTTCACAATGCAACATAAGAACACCAAAGATTGAAATAGTGTATCTCAGAGTCGCATGAATACTAACGAATATTTCGGAAAATTTTGATCAGAAAAGAATTAGTTTTTCGTGTAAAGGTATTTTTTTATATCATAAACATACAACGGTATGGATAACCGGGGGACCGAGCCCTATATATTGATTTTTCTAATCAGCTCCTCCTAATAAATTTCCTCTAGTAATATCCCTAGTGTTTAGTAGCTTCATTATGTAAACTTTCTTAATAGTTCCAGCTTCCCCCAAAAAAAAAAAAAAAAAAAAAAAAGAGGGAAGAAGAAGAAAAAGAAAAAGCCTTGTTCAACAACCTGGTGATAATAGTATAGCTGAAAAAGAAGATGATAATGAAGTACCATTTTTTTATATCATAAACATACAACGGTACGGATAACCGGGGGACGGAGCCCTAAATATTGAATTTTTTTTTATTAGCCTAATAAACTTTCAAATCAGCCTCACCCGAGAATTTTTTTTTTTTTTTTTTTTTTTTTTTTTTTCTAATCAGCCCCTCCTAATAAATTTCCGTTCAACTTGGTGATGATAGTATAGTTGAAAAGGAGATGATAATGAAGTACCATTTTGAGGATGACTTTCTGTTTGAACCTGTTGTCCAACTTGGTGGTTCTGCCTCTGCCTCTGATCTGAGAAGCCTCTTCGGCGTCAACGCCGTTGGGGACGATAGCGCCGGAGTAGACAACCCCGAAAGACCCTTCTCCGAGCTTGTCTCCGACCACGAAGTCCGATCTCTTCCACCGCCTCTTTCCGGTCAGGCCGTCGAGACCCACTTGCAGAGGCGCCAGAAGATACGCGTCTACGGCTCCGACGAGCACGCCGGGCCTCGCCGTCAGGTATATCCACGTCAGCCCCGCCAACGCCAACACGCCCCACCTCTCCGGCTCCGGCCACTCTCCGGCGAACCTCTCAAGGGTTGACCGGAGAGCCGGGATGATTGTTTGGTCCGTCGAGCTCAGAAGCTCCTCCAAGTTTTGCTCGCCCGGGAAGGCATTGCACTTTTGGGTGCGGTGAAACTTGAGGCTGTTTGTGTTTGTGAAGAAGCAGAGAGAGATGGGTTTTGAGTGTGTGATTGTTGGGTTGTTGCTGTGTTTGTTTAATGTGCTTGTCGTTGCGCTTGAAGACGCCATTGCCAAGCAAGCCATGGCTAACTTCAACAAGTTCAGTCCAGTGTTTCAGTGTTTTTCTTTTTTTCTCACTTACGCTTTATTTATTATTATTTTATTCATTTTTGGTGTTTCAGCAGAGGCTGGCTTTTGTCCGCGTGGCATACCCTTTATCCACGCATGTGCCGCTATTGCCCATATGCCAATTATCCAATCTTGACTCAAAGATGAATTTTTAAGCACCCAAAATACAAGTTAAAAAAAAAATAGAATTCTGTTGTAATTAATAATAAACCACGTTTTTAACGAACAATATATATGAGGAAAGTAATTGTCTGTAAGCATTTGATTTTAGATTAGAGTGCCAATAAATATATAAAGAAAGGAAATACAGCAGTACATAACTTGATAAATATGAAGCTTGGACGAGAAATGCGTCCGAGAGAGAGCTTAGCAGAGAGAGCTGTCTCTGTGAAGAAACGAGGTCGGGGGCTTCACGTAGGAAAATCCGGAGAAGTTTCCGCAGCCGACCGGACTCGTGACCGGAGAATCCACGAGCGACATGTCGGTCCACCGCTTCTCGAAGTTGGCGATGCAGTGTTTTCCGGCGACTTCCGGCCGGAAACTAGGCTGGATTTCACGCCTCTCGAGTTTTTTCCAATTAATCGGCTTAAACCATTTGTGGCTCTTGATTTCCTGGCTCCCTTGCGGACCGCTCCCTAAGCGCTTGCTAACATCTTTCTGGAGCAACTGAAAAATCAAAAACAAAACTCGGTGCATTAGGTCTCTAATTGATGTAACCAATCAGTTTAAACTGACTTAAGAAAGCACAAAACACAGATGCCGGGTCATAATAGGTCGGTTCATATTATTGAAATAGAAGATAATATAACGGAAAATACCAGATCAAGCGAAAAACCGAACACATACCCCTTTCAGTAGTGAATGTGCTTCACTAGACAAATATGCCGGCAGCTTGATCTTGTCCTTCACTATTTTCTGTTGAATTTTCTCCCTGTTTCCAGTAAAAGGAGGCTGCAGAACAGAATTTTATTTTTAAGAATACGGAAAACTGAAGTTGGGATAAAAAAATATACTGCTCATGCAATTTTAGGAATAAAACTAGCCTAAGATCCTTTCAGATGAATGTTGACTTGTCGAACAGCGATTCAAAGCATAAAAGATTATGTGTTAAACATGGTAAATCATGTTTTATCTTGATTTTTTTTTTTTAAAAGGAGTGTAGTCACATGGTATCAAGTTCACTGAACATGTTGTATGAAGAGAACACATCAGTAATACATAGGCCCTGTTTGCAGAGGCAGATTTCCGGTGGTTCCGAGTGGAGTAAACCAGCAAGCACGGTAAGATTGACGTTTGTTAAAACTACCCAAACCTAAACTTCAAGTATAAGTTGAACGGTTTGTTTATATTTAAATTAAAAACTAATTATGTTATGATTATATGTTGAAAGGTATAACGGGAAGTCCCACAGACAGGAGCGCGAAGTAATTAACCACTTGAGGCAACACAAACACATGGAATGTACATCAATGTTGTTTGATCACATTATCACTTCCTTCTAAGTATTCTTAAAAATGATACGAAAAAAAGGGCACAAACCTTTCCCGTGAGCATCTCGAATAAGAGGACTCCCACGCTCCACCAGTCTGCACACTTATCATGTCCCTTTCCGAGTACAATTTCAGGTGGCATATACTCCACTGTTCCGCACATGGAATTTGATCTCGTGTTTTCCTCAAATTGCTTTGCAAGCCCAAAGTCAGTAAGCATTGTCTGCCCATCAAACAACTATGTCAGTTACCAATTTTTTGTCCTGGTAAAACCAGCATATATGTGTATATATGCATATACATATATATATATATATATATATATAGAGAGAGAGAGAGAGAGAGAGAGGTACATGGCCATCTACGTCCAATAAGATATTTTCAGGTTTGAGATCCCTATGCATTATGCCGTTTGCATGGAGATGAGAAACCGCAGAAACAATTTCGGCAGCATATATACGAGCTAGATCCTCTCTGGAAGAAAAGAAGAAAAAAAAAGAGTGAGATTTCATTATATAGCTGATGCATAAATACTTTATCTAGGACTGAAAACCTATGGCTATGTTCGGAACCCGGAGTTTATGATAGAGAATGTAAGGGAACATCGACATTCACTATTGCGATAGGAAATTAGGAATTCAAGAAAATTTTGAGGTAAAGAGGGGGGGAGTGAGAAGAGACACACGTATGACCATACATAGGCCTAACCATACATATGCAACTTTGCTTGAATTCTCATTTTTCACTAGCTTTTACAAGGAAAATGAAATCTCAATTCTAGTTGTCCATTCTCCCCCAAAATTTCCCTCATATTTTACATTGAATTTGTCTCTATCCAATACGACAGGTTCTCAATTTTCCGCCGGGATTTTCAGGTACCAAATAAACCATAAAAGCTACCTGAAAAGGCCTTGGTGATAAAGCTGAAAGAACAGGTGCCCTCCATTAACGAAATCCAGGACAAGATACAACTTATATTTAGTCTGCAATAGAAAGTAAGTGCAAATCAGAATTTGATAATAGAAAAGAAACCCAACTTATGATCGCAGGCCTCGTACTCCTGTCATTACTTTTTGTTTAAAGAAGAAATACAACATTATTCCTTTTATTCCTTCTATCTAAATACTCAACTAAACTTAGAACTTGGCTATAAATCCTGATAAAGTGCATCTTTTCAACAACAAAAGAAGTTTCAAGATATTACTGAGCTTTATCTTAATTATAAATGATAGCAAGCTTGACCTGTCCAGATGTAAAATTTGGAAACATAAAACACATTTTAGGCATCAAGACGTTGTGCTATCTTGTCATCGGTTTCAAGAAGCTTAAAAGTAAGAGCATGTAAATTACTAGCAGAAATCAAAAGATAAAGAGATTCAATAGGAATTACTTGGAATGAATATCTGAGCTGGACAATAAATGGATGGTCAATTATGGTCAAAATATGCTTCTCAGCTTTCATGTACTCAGCATGATTCTTCTCCATTATCTTGTCCTTTCGCATAACCTTCATTGCATATATTTCAGACGTCCCTTTCTTCTTCACCTGATATACTTTTGCAAACGCGCCCTGTCCAACAACCTTTAAAACCTCAAAGTCTCCGAGCCCCACAGCTTCGACTGCCTTTGAATCTCCGTCGACTTCGTTAACAGACTCATCAACAGTGCCGGGTTTCGTGATCGTGACTGCTTCTACTTCTTCCTCTGCAACCTCTGGCTCGTGCATGGTGAGCTTGCTGAGCTTCAGCGAGTGACTAACATAAGACGATGGACCGACCAGAGAATGTGAGCGGTTGTGGATAACAACAGGGTCATCGTACACTATCTCATTTGACTCTTCGATGGAAACAGAGAGGTCGAAATCGTCACGAACAGCCTCTAGTGGTGCCTGGGCTGATACAGGGCCAAATAAATCAGAGAAATCTAGTTCAACGTGATCCAAAACGAGGGAATCCGCGGGATTCTTGGAAAACAGAAACTGAGTCTGGTTCTGATTCTGATTCTGAGTCTGTCTGCCAAATGGGTTCTTCTCCGAACCAGAAAACTGAGAGAAAACCATGTCGCAGTATAGATTAGGGTTATAAAAAAAAATGGGAGAGTTAACAGCACTGCCAATCCTTGCTACGGGTTAATCTTCTCAAACGCCGAAGGACTTCGGTCAACGGCGGTAATCAACAAGAAGTTCACGAATGCGAAAAGAGTTCCGAGAAATTTGGGCAGCAAGCAAAGGAAAATCCCGAAGAAGCAGAGGTCGCTCTTGTTTCCCGATGTACAGGAAACCACAGATGCTTCAGTAGCTCTTGAATTCATTAAGATCAAGCTGACAAATCTGCAGCACAAAATCGAAAGGGAAAATCCAGTTAAACTAGACATCACATAGATACAGCACTTTTGTCAAGCCCATAATCTCTCAAGCTGAAAACACACACTCCCAAAAGCTTATAAAAAAAAAAAAAAAAAAAAAAAATCAAAACAAACAGCTTCGATTGGAACGTGGGAAGGAAGAGACAAAACAAAAATGCCATGGAGCTAACACTCATCAAACCACAGAATACCTAATCGAAATTTGGATCGTTCTCATAAAAGTGAAATACCAGAGTTCAAAAATAAAATACTACGGTCACATGGTACAATTCTTCAACCATTTGCATCCCCTACATAGATCCAACAATAAATCCAACTGAAAGCCAAAAACGATTCCAAAACCCTAAATTGAGGCCGAGAATCAAATATTCCGTCAAAAGACGCAAACCATCCGCGATTTGCCCACGGATTCGATGGTACAAACACACATTCCACCAAAATGTTTCAACATATAGAAGAGAAGATTGAGAACTTTACCTGAGAAGGTCGCTGAAGAGAGTTTTTGGGAAAAAGCGTTCTCTTTTGTCTGTTTTTTTTTTTTCTGAAGGATCTACGCTTGGCGTCGAGGCTATTAAAGTTAAACACGAAAGCACGCTTTTTGGTGGTTCTGGGGAATTTGGTTTCTTTCTGTGGGAGATCTGGAGAGACGCGTGGCGTGATCTTAGTGGGTGTTGAGAATCAACAAAGGTGAAATAATAGCCGCGCCTCGCGCGTGTTTGTTTTGAGCGAATTTTCGTTGACTGAGAGAATTTTTGGCGATCTAATTTATATAAAAAAAAGGAAAAAAGAAAAGAAAAAGAGAATCTCTACAGAATATGCTTCGTCAATTTGCATCAATATTCAGTATTATTGTAAGTTTTAACCAGCGATTTTAATTTTTTTTTATTTAAAGTTTGTCGTTAAAATTTAAGCACAAATTATCACAAATAATCTTCAAGGCTCATATTAAAAAAATTTGTAGTATTTTTTTTTATCGATTGAAGGGGAAGTTATTTACATATATATCTTATATCTGTACATAATTAATAAAATATGTATATCAGCATAATTTCCAATAGTTGTTGTGGGCAGGCCGACCCAAGCTTAAATCACCTAGGCAATAGTCTAAGAGTCCAAATCTTTTGTGAAAAAAATAATCCTCAAATTTTAAGAAAAAATGCTTCAAAGTTTTAGGGAAAACAAATTATCATACCTAATTTCTTTTTAATATATATTTATAAAGTCAGTAATTTACTATTGATAAACTCACATAATAGTTTGGGTCGACCCTGATTGTGGGACTTGAAACAAGTGACGCAAGTGGTGATTAGCTCGTCGGCTCTTTGAGTCTCCATCTGATGTGGAACATATTTGTAGAATTTAAAGCGTGTCATTTATCAGGTAGGATGGTTAAGTTGCCTTTTATGTTAGGACATATAAACCAAGTCGTGTGTGTATAGACACAGAATCGATATAGATTTAAGTCATTCATTCTTTAGTGTTAATTCAGAGATTGTACAACAAAATTAGAGAGAGACGGCAACGCTTATGAGTGTGAGTCGAGGGGAGATTTTCAAGAGAGCTCAAGGAAGTCTGAAGAACAAGATCAGACTTGTAGAAGAAGCAACAGTATGCAAAATTGTTCTCATACTTTGTACATTAATCGTGGGTCCATAAATAATCGAGCCGTGACTCGATTAATTAGTTTTGCAGTTATAGGTGTTTGTTTCTTTCTTTTAGTGTCGTTAGTGTCGTTCCTTCTATACGACTTGTAGTATTTCCTTTATTTTCTTTCAGCAGCTGCTTTGCCACGTGTCATGTTGACCCTGGACAATGAGCTCTGATTTGTCTATATATATCTGTTTGTCAGAACTTTCTTGGTTAATGAAATTCATTCTTCTCTGATTTGATTTGATAAATTTCTTCATCTCTTTTCGTCTCTATCAAATACTCAGATTCAATATGGTATCAGAGCATATCCGCTCACTCTGAGTATCTTGATTATCAATCGTTCTCCTTCGTTTCTCTGATTGAGAATCACCGCTTCGATGTCGACGGAACAATCAGACACGACGGAGTTTCGCGCTCCTGGAAATCCGAGACCTAGGTCAACCATGGAAGATCCGTTCTCGCCATATTACCTTCATCATTCTGATTCCTCTGGTGGAAGTCTCGTCTCTCACCTTCTCACCGGATCGAACAACTATATGCCGTGGAGTCGGTCAATGCTGATCATTCTTGAAGCCAAGAACAAACTCGGCTTCATCGACGGAACTATCAACAAGCCATCATCTGAAGATCCAGATCTCCTCCGGCTTTGGAGTCGCAACAACAGCACAATCATTGGCTGGATTATGAACTCGGTATGCAAGGAAATCTCTTCTAGCATTCTCTTTGGTGGTACAGCTCGAAGCGTCTGGAATGATCTCAAGGAAAGGTTCCAATTGTCCAATGGACCGAGGATTTTCCAACTCCGACGTGAATTTGTGAATCTTGCTCAAGATCAGCAGTCGATTGGAATTTACTTCACAAAACTGAAATCGCTGCACGAAGAATTGTGCAATTTCAAACCGAAGTGTTCTTGTCCGTGTAATTGTAGAGGAAAAGCCAAATTGACTGAGTTCGCCCAATCGGAGTATGTTATGCAGTTCCTCATGGGCTTGAACGAGTCCTACACTCATGCTAGGGGTCAGATCTTGCTCATGGAGCCTATTCCTCCAATCACCAAGGCGTATGCGATGCTGAGTCAAGAAGAAACTCAAAGATCCATCGGATCTGATGCAATTTCTTCCAGTGATCAAACCAACACCATGGCCATGGCTGTACGTGATGATCAGAAGCGCTTCAAAGGAAAAGACAAGCCTGTTTGCACTCATTGCAAAATGGTTGGCCACACCGTGGATAAGTGCTACAAGATACATGGATATCCACCGGGTTACAAGTTCAAATCCAAGAATCAAGCCAACACAGTGGAAAGCATGGCAAATGGAGGGACATCTGAGAACTCTGCATCGTCTTCTCATCTCTCAAATGATCAGATCCATCAACTGATCAATCATCTCTCCAACCAGCTCACTGTCGCTCTCCCAACCAATCCTGGTACATCCGGTGAAGTCAACATGACTTCATTCCAATCAGGTTTTTATGGTTTGGTCAACTCTGCACTTTATTCTAATTTTTCTTTACATTCTTGGATTATGGATTCAGGTGCTACTAAACATATATGTGCAGATAGGTCTAAGTTTCTTAGCCTAAAGTCTTTGTATAATTCTCATGTTACTCTCCCAAATCGTACTGTTATTCCTGTTGATTGGATTGGAAATATTAGATTGAGTCCTGATCTTGTGCTTTATGATGTTTTATATGTTCCCTGTTTTAAGTTCAATCTTATATCAGTCAAAGCACTAACAAAGAAATCGAGAGTGAGTATTTCATTCTTCGATGATTATTTTTTGATTCAGGATATCAGTCGTTCGAGGACGATTGGCAGGGGTAGTTGTATCAACGACCTCTACATTCTTGACAAGAATTGCTTCATCAATTCCGTATCCTACGTCAATAAGGTGTCTGCAGAAATCTGGCATCAACGGCTTGGCCACTGTTCTTTTAAGAGATTAGATGCTCTTAAAAACCGGTTAGATTTACATTTTGTTGATCATTCAGGTGAACCTTGTTGTATTTGTCCGCTGGCCAAACAACATAGGTTACCTTTTGTGTCAGAAAACAATTTTTCTGGTTCTTGTTTTAACCTCATTCACTGTGATGTGTGGGGCCCTTACAAAGTTGCCTCTCGCACAGGTCATCGTTTTTTCTTAACTCTTGTGGATGATCATTCAAGGTTTTGTTGGATTTTCTTGATGAAGCATAAATCTGATGTTCATAGCATTATACCTCGTTTTTGTGCATATGTTTCAAACCACTTTTCTACTAACATTAAAATGTTTCGGTCTGATAATGCACGTGAGTTGGTCTTTGCAGATTTTTTTTCAAAACAAGGCATTATTAATCAATTTTCTTGCATTGAAACACCACAACAAAATTCTGTTGTGGAACGCAAGCATCAACACCTCTTGAATGTTGCAAGAGCCCTGTTATTTCAATCTAAAGTTCCTATTCGTTTTTGGACTGACTGTGTACTAACCTCTACTTATCTTATTAATAGGACTCCTTCTCCTATTTTATCTAATAAAAGCCCTTTTGAGCTTTTATACCAAAAGGAAGTTGATTACAATAACCTTAGAGTGTTTGGTTGTCTATGCTTTGCTACTACTATCACAGCTAACCGGTCCAAGTTTGATCCAAGGGCTCGCAAATGTATTTTTTTAGGATATCCTCAAGGTGTGAAAGGCTACAAATTGTTAGACCTGAACTCTAAAGAAGTTTTTATATCTCGAGATGTAGTTTTTCATGAAAAGGTTTTCCCATTTCATGACACTACTCTCAGGGATATACAAATTGATCCTTTTGAAACTATACCTCTTCCTGTTGTGCTCACTGATGAGGTTCCATCTATGCCACACGTTCATGAGCCTCATAGAGATGTTACTTCCCGTGAGACTGATCCTCACAGTCATGACAACCTTGTTCCCGAGGCTATTCAAGACAGCTCAGAAAATGTCATTCCTGACCCTTTGGCAGCTGACATTTCTGATCAGATTCCTGTTGAACAATCACTGCCTGTTCGAAAGTCAACCAGGCAACACATTCCACCTGCTTATCTCCGTGAATACCATTGTAATCTCATTAAAGCAGGTTCACGTGGCTATACCTCTAAGCACACTCTTGATACAGTTCTTACTTATGAGAATTTATCCTCTTCTTTCATAGATTTTGTCTTGTCTGTTTCAGCTCTATCTGCACCTCAGTTCTATCATGAAGCAGTCAAGAGCAAGGACTGGAGAGATGCCATGTCAGAGGAAATTCAAGCTATGCATATGAACAACACCTGGTCTGTTGTCCCTTTGCCGGTTGGGAAAAGTTCTGTTGGATGTAGATGGATCTACACAAACAAATTAAATTCTGATGGCACCCTAGCTCGGAGAAAAGCTCGTTTGGTAGCTAAGAGTTTCACTCAAAAAGAGGGAGTTGATTTCTTACATACCTTTTCACCTGTAGCCAAACTAGTTACTGTTAAATGTCTGTTAAGTTTGGCTGCCACTCAAAACTGGTTTTTGTCACAATTAGACATAAGTAATGCCTTTCTTAATGGAGACCTCTATGAAGAAGTTTTCATGGATATGCCCATGGGGTATAAGCCACATGGGGTGAATATGGATGGCACTGTCAAAATGGTTTGTAAATTACATAAGTCCATTTATGGGCTTAAACAAGCCTCTAGGCAATGGAATCTCAAATTCACTGAATCTGTGGTGAAATATGGTTTTACTCAATCTAAATGTGATTATTCTATGTACACTTGTGGCACTGGTCATAGTTTTGTTGTGATTTTATTATATGTTGATGATATAATTGTTGCTGGTCCAAATAACGAAGTGATCTCTCGTGTCAAATCTTATTTGAGTGCAGCTTTTAGGTTGAAGGACTTGGGAGAATTGAAGTTCTTTTTGGGTTTGGAGATTGCTAGAGCAAAGTCTGGCATTGTCTTGAGTCAGAGACAATATGCTCTGCAGATTTTGGAGAGTGCTGGATTTCTTGACTCCAAACCAGTTCGAACCCCAATGAATCCAAAGATCAGCTTAGCTCTTGATAGCGGCAATCTTTTAGATGATTCTACTCATTATCGTAGAATAATTGGTCGTTTATTGTATTTGACTATAACTCGTCCTGACATTACATATGTTGTGCATACTCTAAGTCAATTTGTGCAGGCTCCGAGGACTGAGCATTTACAGGCTGTTAATCATCTTCTTCGGTATATCAAATCCAATCCAGGATTTGGCCTCTTTTACCCTGCTATCTCTTCTACTCAGCTCCGAGCATTTTCAGATGCTGACTGGGCTACTTGTTCAGATACTCGAAGATCAGTAACTGGATACTGTGTTTTTGTAGGAGATGCCTTAGTCGCTTGGAAATCCAAAAGGCAAACTACAGTGTCAAGGAGCTCGGCGGAAGCTGAATACCGGTCTCTTGCGGCAGCTACGAGTGAAGTTCTTTGGTTGCAGCAGCTTTTGAGGGAGTTCCAGGTTCAGTCAGGGTCGTCGCCGGTGATATATTGTGATAATCAGGCGGCCATTCACATCGCCTCGAATCCAATATACCACGAACGGACAAAGCACATTGAGATCGATTTGCACTTTGTCCGGGATCACTTGCAACAAGGCTCTCTGAAGCTTTTGCCTATTCGAACTCAACACCAAATTGCTGATGTCTTCACAAAGCCTCTTGCTTCACCAGCGTTATCTTTTCTGATGAGCAAGATGAACTTTAAGAATATCTATAGTTCATCTTGAGGGGGTGTTTTGCAGTTATAGGTGTTTGTTTCTTTCTTTTAGTGTCGTTAGTGTCGTTCCTTCTATACGACTTGTAGTATTTCCTTTATTTTCTTTCAGCAGCTGCTTTGCCACGTGTCATGTTGACCCTGGACAATGAGCTCTGATTTGTCTATATATATCTGTTTGTCAGAACTTTCTTGGTTAATGAAATTCATTCTTCTCTGATTTGATTTGATAAATTTCTTCATCTCTTTTCGTCTCTATCAAATACTCAGATTCAATAATTAGGATTCGCATTGAATATGAATCAGGATAATCGTGTTGTTTTTTCTTTTCTTTTTACGATTTTTGTTCTTGACACTCAAACCGGAAGATAACTTTTTGTGTAGGTTTATTAAACGTGTTTTTCACTCAAAATTAGGCCTGGTTGTTTCTCTTGGGGTGGATAATATATATTTTATCTATCTAAGAACATGTAGTTAAGGGTATCCAAGATATATTATTAATGACATGTAGCTTTTCGACTAGTATCTATGATCATAAGCTATATGAAGTCATTTGTATTTGATGGGAAAATAAAGACTACCATAGGAAAAAGGAAGGGTTGGCATTGTATATGATGATGAGGAGGTAAAAAGATATATGATGCAAGAGTAAAGTAATGGATCCAAGTTTATTGATAAGAATGGAAGGAATTATATGATAGAAAAGAGATATTAAGCACATCCCAACTAGGTTGGCACCCACTCTAATATCTCATCATTCATGATCAAGTCTACGACATATACATATTTAGATACACAATATATATATATATATATATATATATATAACAAAAAAGAAACATTTGATGAGATTCCTAGACTACCGGCACCCTGGCCGACGAGATGTTGACGCTGAGAGCCCTCCTCCTTCTCCTCCTCAGCTCGGGGTTGAACACCATGGGCCGGGCTCGTTTCTTTGCCGCCACGTCACCACCAAGCTGTTTTGGTGGGGTCCACTTTCTTGGTCGCTCTTCGATGAACTCGACGACCTTGATCTTCACCAGCAACGCCTTCCACTTCTCCATGATCTCCGAAACCGCTTTTCGGATTCTCTCGTGACGATTCTTCTGCAAACTTCCAAGCCTCCTTTCAACCTATGTTATATGACAATATCGTGATCATCAAGAGCCTGTTTCTTTCCAACATAGGATATTATTAAATAATGGCGTGTGTATTTTACGTACCTGAGTGGATATAAGAAGGTATTTGCTGATGGGGAAGGATCGGAGTTGCTTCAGAGCTTCGATGCAACGCTCAACCTCCGGCGATTCCTCCGACGAAGCTGAAGCCGCCAAACCCGCTTTCATCGCCGCCGTGTACAGACTCAACAGCTCGCTTCCCGACATTATTCACGATCGATCGATGACTGTGTGTTGTTTTGCTCTGATAGCTTCTTTTTGTAAGTCAAATTTCTACGATGTTTGTTTTCGGCACTTCTGCGTAACCCCAAGACTAGTCCTCTTATTTATAACCCCTTTGATTTAGGGCTTCTGTAAGGATTTCTCAGCTTACTTTCAACGCTAATTACCTTTCTAATTTTTTCTAATTTTGTTTCCAAAAAATAATGCCCTCGCGTACAACAAATATTATTTGATATCCTATGTGTATATATTATATATAGATATATATAGTTGTGAGCTTTATTACGGGCTATGCTTCACCTTTTCTCACTATATTTAGTTATATTATCACATAGGTAGTGTGCAAAATATTGTTTTTTTGTTTTTTTGTCTTCGGATAAAGTAAGTATTTTAAAGCTAGCTCATTATATACATACTTGAAAACTTTAATGTGTGCTAGAATATATACGACTATATCGTAAAATCATTCACTTTAACCAAACAACGTAATGCTATTTTGTGTTTCATGCTATATAATAATAATAATAATAATAATAAAAAAATTAAAACATTTACTGTTTTACCTCATGTTACGAATTCTCCTCTATGGTTCACCCAATATCACACAAGTTTTCGGCCTCTATGCTTTCCATTTATTTACACTTTCATTCACACATGTTTTTTTATATTAACCATGCATTCACCCTAAACTTTCTTTATTTTTATACAAACATATTTTTCAAGTAGCAAAAATAAGCATTATAGCCTTTGTAAATTAACAACGGCGGTTATGTTCTCATCGTGCATAATAAAATAGCCTCACCCTAAAGATATTTAGGGATATATATAGGGACCTTAGTAAAAAAGAGTAGAGCACAAATCATCTCAAAAAGGTGTTTATTCTTTCTGTCAGTGATGCCGTTCTGTTGAGGAGTGTCGTTACACGAACTTTTTGTTGAATGATTCTCTTCTCTTTGAAAAAGTTTCCTAAGTCCTAGGAATAATATTCATGACTATTGTCACTTCTTAAAATCTTTTATAATAGTGTTGTATTGATTTCGAGCCATGTGATATAAAAATTTACAAACAATATCCACTTCAGTTTTTCTTTCAACAAGTATCACACCTAAATCTCAATCCCCTTGCTTTGATTGTCATAATCGGGTCTTCAACTCAAAAATCTGTGAAGAGTTTTCAAGATATCAAAGTAGATATCACGAACAAAATCCCAAATAACCTCGTTGGCCATTTTCTTATAAACATACAAGGCTTGGAAATTGATGTATCCATTAAATTGATCTTTCATCATGAGCTTGATAGGAATTGCAAGCTCGCCTACGACCACATCACAAGCTAGGTGTTCTATGCTAGCTAAGACGAGATTCATAGCTTGTACTTTAGTGTCTTTCGGTTTTGGTAAACATTCATCCTTTACTTGAATTATACAAATCTCGACTATAAGTTTCAAAATAAAACAAAAAATTACTCGTTCTTTTACAAATTATTGTTGAATAATTGCATACGTAAATTTGCATTATGCCACATTGGGATTGAATGAAATATTGTTGTGTTAATTTCTACTCCCATGGATAAATTCGAAAATAGAATCAAACACCTTAAAGCTACTATTTGAAAATCTATGTGTTTCTTTGCATATTCGGACTAAATAGCTACCTCTCACAACTCCTTTCATCTTCTCTGTCCATTGATACGTACCCATCTCCATCTCTGGCCTACATATCTTTCCCTCTCCCGCACCGGTGTCGAAGATTTCTACAGTTGCAACCGAAAGGTTGAAAAATCTGACTCACTTGAATCTTCAATGGGTTAAATACCTTAGCACTCAATAGTACGTTGAAGATCTCCGCCGCCACCGACATCAAATTTTGAAGCTTCTGTCGCGTTCGAAACCGACCGTCCATGGGGAGGCACAACCTCCCAAGGGGCCAAACATTTTCAATTTGTTATTGTTTTTATCTTTTTTTATTATTTTCATATTTGATATGATTAACGAAAATCACCTTTTTAACATCTATTATTTTTATATATTTATTGATTTTAATAACTATTTACTTTAAAAAAAAAATTAATCACTCCTATTTTTTTCAAGTTACAAAATATATAAAAAAAAATTAAAATATAAATTTGAACATACTGTATTACTTGTCTCTCTCCTGCCTTTTTTTTTCCTTTAGTAAACAGAAACACATTAGTTTTCTTTATGACGACGCTGTGATGCATATTACTTTCCACAAACAAATAAATACAACTTAATTTATTGATAAGAATGGAAGGAATGATATGATAGGAAAGAGATATCGAGCACATCCCAACTAGGTTGGCACCCACTCAAACACTCATCATTCATTCATGTCTACAACATAAATTTATATTTAGATACACACACACATATATATATATATATATATATATATATATATATATATATATATATATATAAAGAACAAACAAAGAACAGTTGTTTGTTTCGTCGAGCCTAGACTACCGGACGCCGGTGAGAACCCTCCTCCTCGGCTCGGGGTTGAAGCGGGCCCGCATGTTCCTCTCCGGCACCGTCTTTGCTGGCAACGCTCAACCTCCGGTGACTTCTCCGCCGAAGCCGTGGCCGCCAAAATCGCGGTAACTATATAAATATAAAAAAGGTTAACTAGTTTACCTCATGGTACAAATTCTTCTCTATTGTTTATTAAATATCACAAAAGTTCTCAGCTTTTATTATGCTTTCTATTTACTTACATTTACACATGTTTGTTTTTTTATACCAACCATTAATTACCCTAACATTTCTTCATTTTTATACACACATTATTTCAAATAGCAAAAATAAGCATTATTAGACCCTTATAAATTAAGAACGGGATTAAAATATTATATTAAGGAGCCCAAATAGAAAACTTGGGTAGGCCAATAGAGTAATCTCGAAATCCGGATAAATGGTCCACGACGAAATCGCTGAGCCGAGCCATTCAAGTCTCAGCCTAGCTGACCGAGCTCCCCTCGAATAAGCCCGCACCAACGCTCCCCGAGCTAAGTCCATCTTATGATCGATCGGTTCGATTTGATGAGTACTCCTTCAACGGTACATGACAACCCCGATGCCAAAGACCATTCAAAGCACGTTCACTTCAACCGAACGATTCTGAAGCGCAATGTGTCTCTAAAGAATCGAAGCTCGTCGAGCATCCTCGAGGGCCATGAACATAAGATTCAGAGATATACTTAATTTGGCACTTACTTTTCTCTACGCGCACATACTTTTGACCCAAGCTCACTGATATTTGTTTTCTATTTCACCAAACTATATGTTTTTCGGAACCAAAGTTTTTCAACTAACACTGGAAGGTGTACGATATATAGTTGTCAGAACTAGCAATTCAATTTTGTTGATCAGTGGAACATAAGAAGATTATCCGGCTCTTAACTCACGATCTTTCAGTTTTCTCATGATTAGTAATTTAATGAATCTATTCTTTGATATAATAAAAAGGCTAGGAATGATATCGGAAACATCTCATCATTCAAGTACAACATATACATATATTTATAAACTATCGGCACCTGGCCAATGTCTTGGCCGATGAGATGTCGCTGGTGAGACTCCTCAGCTCGTGGTGGATGATCAATCGGGCCCGCTTGTTCCTCGCCACGTCACCATCGACCTTCTTTCCAAGCTGTTTCGGTGGGCTCCACTTTGGCCGCTCTCCGATGAACTCGACGACCTTTATCTTCACCAGCAACGCCTTCCAAGTCTCCATGATCTCCGAAACGGCTTTTCGGATTCTCGCGTGACGATTCTTCTGCATACTTCCAAGCCTCCTTTCAACCTATTTCATATGAAAATATCGAAATCAAGAGCCTGTTTCTGTTTCTTTCCGGACATAGTATATTATTATAATGGTGTGTGTATTTTACGTACCTGAGTGGAGATAAGAAGGTATTTGCTGATGGGGAAGGATCGGAGTTGCTTCAGAGCTTCGATGCAACGCTCAACCTCCGGTGATTCCTCCGTCGAAGCCGAAGCCGCCAGACCCGCTTTCATCGCCGCCGTGTACGTACAGACTCAATAACTCACTTCCAGACATGATTCACGATCGATCGATTACTTGTATATTTAGGGTTTAGAATCAGATGACAGAATATCGGTGGTTGTGTGGGTCTGATATCTTTAGAAGAAAAAATACGTGTGATATGACTAGCTATCTGGGATGTACTTATAAGCCGTTTTGCTTTGTAGAATCGGACTAGGATTAACAATTGGAGTCCGACTTTGATGTTAACCTTAGTATCTCTCACTTTCCACGTTCGTTCGAGGCTTTTAATTAATATATTTATTTCAGTATATTATCATTAATCCAGACAAAACAAAAAGGAAACTCTTTATTTCAGTAATTGTAGAGGTGAGTTTTGAGTTTTTGGACATAAATGCTCTTAAAACCTCATAATAACAACATCAAATTGCTTAGTCGTTTTGTTTATCTGCTTATTATTAAGGAGGTTTTTCACTACTCGGAGACGGAAGTTTTTGGATAGCTATTGACAACTGATATATCATGCAATTAAGAATGTAATTAAGAAGTAAACCAATAATAATAAAATTGATGCATATGTTTACAATAAAACTGCGCACTTAGTTATTAAAAAGGTGAAAAAGTAGTTTTTGCAAAAAAATTAAAGTAATAAATGAGTGAAAATGACTAGTTATTAAGGAAAAAAAAACTTTTGCTATTTGGCAACGAGTCAAATTAAGATTGCTATTTTCTTTCATTATCCAATTTCTTTTAGGTAAAACCACA
Source organism: Urtica dioica subsp. dioica (assembly GCF_054948205.1). Classification (NCBI taxonomy): domain Eukaryota; kingdom Viridiplantae; phylum Streptophyta; class Magnoliopsida; order Rosales; family Urticaceae; genus Urtica; species Urtica dioica. Next base: position 48,959,662 of record NC_142757.1, on the reverse strand, counting down.
TTTTTTTTTACAAATATTAATAACTCTATAAAGAATAAACATTTTGGGGCCTTTTGATAACAATAAAAAAAATTAAATATAAAACAAAAAATTATAATCAAGTTTTTCATTCATCAAAACATAACACGCCTAGCACTTTTAGATACAAAAGTACTAATCAAATTCATATAATCAATTTCTCGACCATATCTTTTTCAATAGACAGAGTAGCTAAACCGCTCAATCTTTCTTGCGACATAATTAAACGAAGATAAGACTTGATCAATTTTAACTTTGAGAAGCTTCTTTCTGCATGGGCAACCGTGATCGGTAAAGTTAGCATAATTCTGCAAGCGATCCACGCATTTGGATAAATGCAATCCAAGTCCTTAATGTAATTCAAAACATCGATTGCTTTGTTTATATCTTTCGGGACACTATGGCTCAACATTTTCCAGTTCCTTGAAGAGATCATTCTTGTCTAAATCTGAAATCTCATTATGCTCCATCGATGATGCAAGATTGTCGCAGAAACTCTTTAAAGTGTGTTTATCGGCGACCTTTAATTTCTTTAAATCAAATAAAAGCCCGAACTGTTTTTCAAAATCTTGAAACTGTACAAACCTATTGACAAAGATAATTATGACAATAAATTATGAACAAAAATATTTGTTGATATAGTAAGTGTTGAATAGTAAGATTAAATAATCTAACCTGGTATGGAATGACGATATAGCTTGATCAACAATGTAGAAAAAATGGTTAATTTTGAAGGACTCTTCCTCAGATTGTGAGAGCGCGTCACTAGCATTGTCATCAAATTGTCTTTTCCTTTGTACTCTTATTTTTTCAATGAACACGGGCTCTATATCCATCTCAGTTGCTATCGTTGTAGCTTGTAATTTAGCTTGATCATATCCAATTTCCCTGTATTGCTTCAAAAAGCCAAGTAGACTTTCTAATTCTTTGATGGCAACATCCACTTGCATATCTTTAGTTTGGAGAAATTTGCTCACGTTGTTAACAACAAATAACAGATCATGCCAAATAATTAATGCCAACAAGAACTCATAATTCTGGATATTGTATACGACTAAAGTCTCAGTATCACTTTTTGTCTTGGCATCTTCATTACTATTTGCCAAAAACATTAAAGCTTTTTTTTTTATCTGCGGGGCTTGGTATCTTACTGCTTTAACGCTATCAATGCGACTGTTCCAACGTGTTTCCGACAATGGCTTGACAGTGAGACCTTTCATATGATCATTAAAGACTTTCCATCTCTTCGTAGAAGCTAAGAATAATGTGTATATTCGTTGTATGACACCGAAAAATGACACAGCTTTGGGACAACAATTAGCCATATCACAAAGCATAAGATTTAGAGAATGACAAGCACAAGGTGAATAAAATGCTCTAGGATTCTTTTCAAGCATTCTACTTTGTACACCTTTATTTTTTCCTTTCATGTTAGCACCGTTATCATATCCCTGCCCTCTTATGTCATCAACATTAAGATGATGAGCCTCCAAAATATGAAAAAGTTCATTAAAGAGTCCAAGCCCTGAAGTGTCATCTACCTTTTATGAACTCTATAAAAAAACTCTTCAACCACAATTGGATTTTTGGAAATATTCACACACCTCACTACTAGAGACATTTGTTCTTCATTGCTAACATCTGGCGTACAATCAAGTATAACCGAAAAATATTTTGCTTCTTTGATTGTAGAAACAATTGAGAGTTTCACCTCGTTTGCCATCAATTGAATCAATTTATTTTGAATTTTGTGGCTCAAATAATGATAATCAATTTCCTTTTTCGAGATACGGCGAATATGTTCTTGCATCGTGGGATCAAACTCTGCAAGCAATTCTATCATCTGTAGAAAAAACCCATTCCTCTCTTCATTTATTTTTTCATTATCCCCGCAAAATGCCAAATTATTTCTCCAAAGCCTTTTTACAACAGCAAGTATCCTTTGTAGAACTTGTTTCCAATGCTCCTTTTCTTTGTTGATATGTTCTTGTAAACTCGAGTCAATGGTTGACACTTGTTTAAGCCTTTTTTTTTCCAAATCCAACCAATTAGCAATAGCGTCAACGTGTAGCTTACTTTTCTCGTGGCTATAAAGTCGTGCAAAAATATTATGCCAATCATTTAAACCTCCATCACCTAATAGGCCTACATTATGACAATTCGTTGCAAATAACTTACAGTAAAAGCAAAAAACTTTATCGATTGAAGCTGAATACACCAACCACCTCCTGTCTTGTCTCTCTCCATTCGGTAAAACTCGCCAATAATGACTTGAAGAGAAATTTCTATCAGACTCATCTTTAGGAAATCTCATATCAATGTTTCTTTTAGGACCTTTTTCAACAAGAAAATCGATAAGACTTTGATTTATTTGCTTCCAATTCGCCGGATCATCCTCGTCAAAATAAATGGAACCTATTTCATTATCGTGTTCTTCATTCGGGGTCACATTCTCGTTCTCGTTCTCATTCACATTCTCGTTCTCGTTGTCGTTCTCATTCTCGTTTTGACTAGTTTGTTCGTTCTCGTTCTCGTTTTGACTAGTTTGTTCGTTCTCAATCCCGACTTTAGCTCTTGTTTCATCCGTAACCACATCTTTTTTAAAATATTTATCGAGAGAACCAATTTGACTCTTGTGTAAAACTTCTTTTTTCTCTTTTTCTTTTCTGTTTTCTGCACCCGACTTGTATCTTCCAATTGAACTCATTAAATTAACTGCTGAAAACAATTAAAAATAAGTTCATAAATATATAAGATGCAAAAAAAAGCATAGTGAAATACAAATTCTAATTATTGTAGCCAAATATGCTCACACACAAAAAAGCATAACTATTGCTTGATATGTACAGTCTGTATTATTATTATAGATCATTCTTGCATTACAGCCAAATACTTGATGCTCACACGCAAAAAACATAAAAACAATTGCTTGGTATGTTCAAACTCAAACTATGTCACAATTAAACTATTAAGAATATAAGAATATAATACTACTACAATTAAACTCAAACGAATATAATACATACAACATATCTTATATGCAGGCTTATACGATTAAACTCAAACTCAAATACCTAATTCTAATTGCTTGCTCAAACTCAGTGGAAAATCAAACCAGGGAATCAAACTCAGCGGAAAAGAATCAAACACGGACTCTTCCAGTCTTCATGTTGCTTGCTCAAACTCAAATAAAATCAAATACCTAATAACCTACCTAATTGCTTGCTCAAACTCAGCGGAACACGTAAATTCAAACCAGATAGAAGGAAATCCCTAATTCTCAATCTCAAGTAAAAATTTGGGGAGAAATTTCTAATTCCTCACCTTGATTCGAATCGAATCCCTTCTTAGAAATTTTGGCTCGGTGCTGGGTGCAGGCTCGGTCGAACTCGGACGCTCGGTGCTGACCAGCTCACTTCACTTGACGTGCGCGCGGAGGAGAGGCTCGTTTGGGTCGCGCAGAGGCGAAGGAGAGGCTCGTTTGGGAGGCGAATGAGTCGTTCGTTTGGGTCGCCGAGGCAGAGGAGAAGCCTTCGTTTGGGTTGTGTGACTCGCGTCGCTAGGCGGAAGAGAGGCTTGTTGCCTCATTCATTAAATAGAAAAAAAAAATTTGGGGCCCATCCAAATATGGGGCCCTAGGCATGGGCCTAGCCCGCCTTAGCCCAAGGCCGCTCTTGGAAATAGTCGAATAAATACATCCTAATTTAAAATTATAGTTTAAACAACTCTATATTAAAAATATAGTCCAATTCATATATAATTAACGCATACTTGTTCTCTTAGTTTAGGACCACACTATTTAATTAAACTAAAATTATAACACAGACAGTTTGCTGTCTCGAAATCTCCAAAAAAAAAAGGCTCTCTTCTTTGAAAATCTCTGTAAATCTCTCTCTGAAATATATATAAAAAATTGACAACAATAATACAATTTATTTGTCACTTACCGAATATCAACAAAAACTCAAATATTGTCACATTTAGTACCAAATCAATCAATGGTTCATAAAATCAACTCAGTTCGTGACCGATTTGGTACTAAATGTGTCAATATTTGAGTTTTTGTTGATTTTTAGTAAATGACAAATAATTGGTATTATTGATGTCAATTTCCCAAATATATAACGGCCCCGTTAGCTTTGTTTTTAAAAAAAATGTTTAAAAAACTGACAAGTGTTTGGTAAACTGTTTATAAAACAGCTGTAGCTGATAGCAAAAGTTGATTTAACGTTTGGCAAAATAAATATATTATAGTAAAAAGAATAAAATAGACATGTTCTTAAAAATTAAATAAAAATTATTAATATGTTTATTTATATGCATATATATGAGTAATAAAAATTAAAAATAAACAAACTACTATCGGACTCCCGGCCAACGACATTCCAACAAAATGCACAAATCATTTTTTAACATGTTTAAATCTTAGATAGAAAAAAAGATGAGGCAGAGAGAAAAGTGATGTATTATGATACAAAAATTTATCTAAAGTAGTTTTTCCCCACTACGATTACATTAATTCTTTACGTTGAAGATCTAGTCATGTATAATATTACTCATATATCGGTGTTGATTGAAAGAAAAAGTGCGTGTTGCAGTATTAAGCCTCGTGAATTGAAGTGGCCGTGTTTTGGTTTCATTGTGTAGCTTAAATGGTAGGTGAGGTGCTTCTGGGCTTGCCCGGACCATGGGCTAAGAATTATTGTGAGCCATCTGATCATTACACAACCAAAGTTGGTGGACTTCCTGTGAGTGATTATGCTTTTTCAATTTCTTGCTTTATTTAAATCTAATGGCTTTATGAAATTTGGTAATGCTAAGTAGAAGTAAGTTCCGAGTAATAGTGCTCTTTTTCAACAGGATTGGCCAGTTCCTGCGGATTTGTTGAGACCCAATCTACTCGAGTGTGGGAATTGCAGAAGTAAACTTGGTCTTATTGCACAGGTTGTTATTTGCGCTTGTCCAAAGTATTTCGTTACTTAAAACTATAAACCATAAGCTTGTTGACAAGAATCTCTGGGGTCCCTCTTCGCTTATAGGTCTATGCTCCTATTTCCAGTGGAAAGTTACGTATAAAAGAGCGTGTTATTTTCATTCTAGGCTGTTTGATGCCAGAATGTTCGAGTACCCTCAGGTTTGTCCTCGAAATTTTCTTTAGGTCAGTGTCCGTGTGCGATGCTTAAAGCCAAACACGGCGTCTCTTTTTTGCAGTTGTCGAGCTCTTCGTATTCAGAGATCGGATCAGGTCGTCGACGAATCGAGCGATGCCTCGCATGAAGTTGTAGCTCAAACTGGAGTAGACTCGAGCATAGGATTTGAGGACGATTTGGATGATGAATTTGATGAAGAAATGGATTTGGAACAGTTGAGTAAGGCTCTATTTGAGGCTGCAAGTGCAACCTCCACCGCTTCAGAATCCCGTAAATCGAACACGAAGTATTCTCCAGCGAGAAGAAATCCAGAAGTAGTGGAAGATACTAAACAATCTGTTACGTTAGGATTCATGAATCGTAATACTCTACTTTATAAAGCCCCCCCCTTTTTTTTTTTGCATCCTATCTCATTTTCTGTTACGTTTAGATGGGGAAAAAACCCGAGCAAGTTTAATTAGCCATATTTGGTACTCGCAGCATTGCCGTGCTTCTACATATACACACAAAAGGAATCACCGTCACGTGACATTGCCTCGCTTTGTTCAAATTACGAGTCGATTTCCATTAAGAAAGAATGTGTTGTCGAGGATGACGAACCTGGTGAGTCATGGGACGGCGAAACGTACGAGTATGCTAAAGCTCTAACCGTTGACAGGACATACCTCAAGTTCAAGAAGCGATTGGATGCGTGCCCAGAACAATGTTTCAGGTATTGGATTTGAATCAATAGAATATAGTTCCTTAATTGTTTCTAACGATTATAGCGCTTGATTATTATGGTTAAAATGGTATAATATTTTTTTCAGGTACTCATTTGGGGGGGCAAACCACTTATGCCTGAAAAAGATGAAGTTGAGGCCGGGTTGTGCAAACTGTGCGGTGGCTCAAGGCACTTTGAGATGCAATTGATGCCTCCATTATTGTATTTTCTTCAAGAAGGAGCCGATGATAGTCAACACCAATTCTTGGCGAATTGGGATTTCATGACACTTCTCATGTATACATGTCCAAATGTAATAAGTCCTATTGTTCAAATGTAGTTTACCTTCTCTGTAGATTGTTGTGTATATTTCTTTTTTCTTTTTTTTTTTTAAATAAATGGCGTGTGATATATTGCTACCGTCCTCTGAGATATTTCTCTCCACTTTTTCTTTTTTTTTTTTTTTTTTTTTTTTCAGAGCTGTTTCCAGTCTGAACAAGAAAAAAATTCCAACGATGATAGTTGGACTGTGGCGGAAGAGGCTATTTTCATTCAAATGGATAAATCTATTAGTGAAAACCTTGGACGTGTCTAGAGAAGTGTCGATATGCGATCGTGTTATTGGTTTTGGCACAACCAATTTTTGAAGTGCAGAGTTGTAGGAAATTTTTTGGGTTAGTCAGTGATGTGTTGTAGATGAGAGAGAGACCTATTAAATTTTGTTTAATACCATAGTTTCTATACAAAGTTATTAATTTAGAACTTGAAGCCAAAAATCGGTGTCTACAATTGAAATTCTAAACATTTCCCAGCTGTCATAAGAGCTACTTAATTTTATTACCATTTGAATTAAAACATTCTTATACTTCATCCATATGGGGGTCATTTAATTGTACGCGTCTATTATTTACTTTCCTGCATATTTCTTTGTAGCGATCAGGAATATGTGAATGCCCGCGAATTTGACAAACTACACAAGACAAAGGCTTTGGCTACCAACAAATCTGACATTTTGGTTTTTTTTCAAAAGCTTAAAACGTACTCTTTAATAACTCAGACATCTATTTATCCTTAAACTGAAGCGATAGACGGGTAACAGAAAAGGCAAATGATTCTTGAATTCACTCGGGATTTAACCGGGACCATGTTCTTCCGTTGTAGTATGGGATTGTACACTGATTTATAGCGAATGAAACAATAATAAAAAAAATTGTCGATGGTACCAAGAAATCGAAAGTCTTGTGTTTTCATAATGTGCCCCAATGAGCTGCACATTTATAGTAAATCCCAGTCTCGCTCTTATATATTGGAACACGGTACAATTAGTGGATCCCAGATAATGAAATAAATTTTTCAAGTCACCATGATGACCAAATGCTCAGATATAGCGACGGACCTACATAGGGCCCGTGACCCCCCTCAATTTTTTTTTTGACATTTTTAGCCCATTTTTTAAAAAAATTTTTAAAAATTGCCCTAAAAATTTACAAATTAGTCCCACTTGAGATTTTTTTTTCAAATTGGCCCCCCCTGATTTTTTTTTCAAATTTGCCCCCCGTGATAAGTTTTTCTAGATCCGTCACTGGAGGTTGGCTTCTTGACCGTCCTAAAGACTTTATGATGGAAAGTTCATAGGTTGGAATGCATCGAAGCTAGATGATATGTGTAATATATTGATATGTGTGTGTTGCGCGCTTATCGCTTATTATGCGTTCCATGTAATACACGAGTTATTATGCCATTTCAATTCCTCCGTGATTACCAAGAAGCGTGCGGGGGACACAAGAGAGAACGGGAGGCAGCCCCGCCGAGGCAGTGGAAACCTCCCCAGGAAGACAAAGTGGCAATCTTGGTTCAGAAACGACGGTTATTCAGCTCGGTCTCTCGCCTCAATTGTCAGAAGCTTCGGCAGTGCTCCAAGGTATGATTTTTGCGCGGGATATGAGGTGGCTACGTGTCATCGTTCAATCGGATTGCCTGGAGGTGATATCAGCGCTCCAAAGACGTGAGGTGCCGGTTACGGAACTAGGTACTATTTTAAATGATATTACTCTTCTCTTCCCTAGTTTTGATAGCTTGGATTTTGTTTTTCATCCAAGGGATTGTAATAAGGCTGCCCATGCTTTAGCTAGTTGTGCTTTTAATTTTGTTCCGGGCACCAAGTGGTTGGGATCGGCCCCTCCTAATGTTGTTCAAGAGGCCGTGAACGACCTCCGTGGTCTTAGTCCTTGATGTAACCACGGTATTCCTCCGCCACTTAAGTGAGGGTTTCTAATAATATTTTCCGTGGTGCCGGTCACGTTTTTCAAAAAAAAAAATACTAATGATTTGTCGAGTCTTCCAACTAATAGATTATGATCTTTGGTAATATAAATAAAAGAGAGAGTGTTATCACTTATCCAGTAAGAGTAATGAAGTAGACCAGACACACATTTTTAACTTGCTATACAGTAAGTTGGAGAGTAACATGTTTGATAAGAAGTATATTTATAATTTTCAGTCATCAATTTTAGTTTTGGGTCTTAACATATATATATATATATATATATATATATTATGTATATATATACACAATAATGTATATATATATATCTACACAATATATGTGTATATAAAACTTATGATAGTAACAAACATTGGAATTAGATCATGTCTTTTTCAGCAAGCCCTTCTAAGAGGAGGGTAACTTGTATCGACTCAGTAAAGTGAGGTAAAAAAATTGAGAATTCCTTGTGTTTTCCCTAACTTTATTTAATGGAGAAAAATAATAAAGAACTTTAATTTTCAATATTTCCAAACATAACATTTTTTTTTTAATGTTTCCATGCATTCTCCTACCATTTTCATTTTCGTTCAACTTTTCACTTTCTATTAACGGACCCGACATCGTCATGATTACAAAAAATAAAAATAAAAATGAATACTATTTTGGGAAATAATTTGTTCTCCCACGTCTGTACGAAATAAGATATTCATTGTATTTTATTTTTGTAGAACATTAGCAGATAGATTTGTAATAAATAATATCCCTTACTATCACGAATAGAATTGTATCCAAGTATCAGGAATCAGCCTACTTTGTGACTGTAAGTGTGTTTTTCAATAAATTAAAAAAACCTCCAAGAGAATTATTTCTGCTCTCAAACATCCAACATCTACAATTTCCATACAATCTATGCCATTTCAGAAGAATCTCCAAGTAAAATACACATCAGTGCGATTGATCAAATAAAGTAATAAACCATGGAATTGCAACATCCACACGGCTCACGATACAAATCAATGTCTGAATGCTAAACTTTTTTTTTTACGGTTATGCCTACTCAAACTTCTTGATCATCGACAAGTCGTTCAACATTTTCTCAATCGCTTCGTCGTCATGAGATCGTCCTCTGGTCTGCAATTTTCCAGAGAAAGCGAGAGAGAACAACAATAAGATGTCATATTTACTATTCATAAACAGATAAATAGTGTACAATAAATAAGCAAGTCATTTTCTTATGAATAACAAGTTTATTTTGGATATGAACTGTAGGGAAAGAATGTACCTTGATAGAAGGTACCATGGCAATAGCTTCTTCCACGGTTTCGGGGCAGAGATTGCCAAGAACACAAAGCTACGTGATGAGAAAAGGACACAAATTAATCCCCATGTAACTATAAAAATGTAGGTTAACTCATGGAAAATATTTTACCTCAAACTCGGCCAACTGATATCTACTCAAGATTCTGAACTTCAATTAAGGCCACAACTATGTTATGTGCATAAATAAACAACTAACCCATTGCTCTTTATGTGTTCAAGTCTCAACAAATTTTTTAAAAATAAAAATAAAAACAAAAATTTTAGGATACTCTCGCACTTGTCTAACAGCATCGGGATTTTTGTATCGGCTAAAGCGCTTGACATATTGTAGCGACTTCTCAAACACTCTGAAAGATCAAGATGAAGAAAACGGGTTCCAGAGTAAGACTGTTGAACCGGCAAGAATACGGGTCTGTACATTAAGTTATAAAGATCGGCGTTACGCTTAACTGAGAAACTTGGTTCATTGGATCATCGGACGTCTGTTGAAGCTGCTCGTACTTGTGTTCGAGAATGAGAGAAACTTCACAATTCATCAGACATTTGGCCTTCAAAAACTCTGTTTAGATTCGAGGAGATTAATAATTAATCTGAGTCCACCATCACATGAAATTGCTAGATTCCTCTTCTATAGATCGATTAAAAAAATCGGATTAACACGCAGTTCATGACCTTGAATCAGGAATAAGTTTTTTATTGATTCTTCAACAATATACTAGTCTCAAAACAAGCATTCCTAAGCTTTTCAACCTAAGATTCAGTTTTGCTAATAAGCTATGGAATTTAATTACAGCAAAAAAATGAAGCCATGATTTTTTATTTATAGAAGAAAAAATAAATAAACATTACGAAAGTTTGCAGAAACCTAAGATCATCAAATCAGATATTTCATAGAATATTTAACCTAAGATCATGGAAATCCGATAATTCTACAGCGAAGGAATTCCTGAAAGAGATTTACCCTCTCCGATTTTGAGCTCCGAAGCGTTCTCTTCTTCTTCTCCAGACATATTGAAGAACCGAATAACAATGAACACTTTCGCTGATACTGAATTCGCAAAAGATATCTGGAAAAAAAAGAAAAACAATTTATTAAATAATTCATACGAGTTTATTGACATTTTTAACCTTGGTGCTATTTGGCCGCCAAACCTGATTGACCTACTGATTTACTGTTTTAAATTAAAAAAAAAAAAAAAGACTAGGTAAAAAAATATAAAACAGAACGGAAGTGGCCAAATTGGAAATTACAAATAATTGAATAGATATTTGAATTTAAGAAGGCGTTATATATTGAGAAAATTGACATCAATAATATTAATTGTTTATCATTTACTAAAAATCAACAAAAACTCAAATATTCACACATTTAGTATCAAATCGATCACGAATTGAGTTGATTTCACGACCCATTGATCATGAACTGATTTCAGTTCGTGATAGATTTGATACTAAATATGTCAATATGTGAGTTTTGGTTGATAATCGGTAAGTGACAAACAAATGATATTATTGTTGTCAATTTCCTTATAATATTTCAGAGAGAGATTTACAAGATTTTTCAAAGGAAAGAGCATAATTTGTTTTTTTTTTGGGAGATTTCGAGATAGCAAACCGTCTGTGTTATAATTTTAAGTTAATTAAATAGTGTGGTCCTAAATTAAGAGAACAAGTATGCGTCAATTATATATGAATTGGACTATAGTTTTAATATAGAGTTGTTTAAACTATAATTTTAAATTAGGACGTAGTTATTCGACTATTTCCAAGAGTTTATTTTTTATAGAGCTATTAACATTCGTAAAAAAGAAAAAAAAAATTGGTTTTACCTATAAGAAATTGGATAATGAAAGAAAATAGCCATCTTAATTTGACTCATTGCCAAACTACAGCAGAAGTTATTTTTTTCTTCTTAATAACTAGTCATTTTCACTCATTTATTACTTTAATTTTTTTTACAGAAACTACTTTTTCACTTTTTTAATAACTAAGTGTGCAGTTTTATTGTAAATATATGCATCAATTTTATTATTATTGGTTGACTTCTTATTTACACTCTTAATTGCATGATATATCAGCTGTCAATAGCTATCCAAAAACTTCCGTCTCCGAGTAGTGAAAAACCTCCTCAATGATAAGCAGATGAATAAAACGACTGAACAATTTGATGTTGTTATTCTGAGGTTTTAAGAGCATTTATGTCCAAAAACTCAAAACTCACCTCTACAATTACTCTCACTTATTTGCAACCATATTTGGTTGTTTTGTGAACCAAGCAATTCTAACCCAACCACACTGTTATCACTTATTAGCTCCCTCCATCTATACTCCATTGCAGGTAAAAAAAAAAAAAAAAAAAAAAAAAAAAAAAAAAAACTTGACCTTTTTTTATTACATTTTACTAACACCAAAGAAGATATTTACGCATCCAATGTCAAATAAAAAGCCTTGATGGTTTTTATTTATTTATAGAATAAAAGAAAATTTTAACCCTTTTTATTTATCATAGTAGTCTTTAATTTTTAAGTTATTCAATTATAAAAATTAAAATTGATCCTTATAAATACCTTTGTAATTAAGAAATATGTTTTTAAAATGAAATAATTTTTGTTATCTAATTTTAAACTTAATTTGTTGTCTCTCTTAAAATTTTGTATTTAATTTTTACCTTCAAAAAATTTATTTTGACATTTGGCCCCCCGTAAATTCAAAATTTTGACACTTTTAGCATCACTTAAATTTAGTTTCCGGCCCCTGTATGAGGATACAAATAATGAACCTCTTATAACTTATAATAAGCACATCCGCCTTAAAATTTTGATTATACTCGAGCGACAAAAGAAAAACGACAACGTCCGGAAACGACAAAAATGGGAGTTTTTTTTATTTATTTAATAAACAAAATAAAAATATCCAATGATACGCGGAGAATAAAGAGTTTCCTTTTTCTTTTGTCAGGATTAATGATAATATACTGAAATAAATATATTAATTAAAAGCCTCGAACGAACGTGGAAAGTGAGAGATAATAAGGTTAACCTCAAAGTCGGACTCCAATTGTTAATCCTAGTCCGATTCTACAAAGCAAAACGGCTTATAAGTACATCCCAGATAGCTAGTCATATCACACGTATTTTTTCTTCTTAAGATATCAGACCCACACAACCACCGATATTCTGTCATCTGATTCTAAACCCTAAAAATACAAGTAATCGATCGATCGTGAATCATGTCTGGAAGTGAGTTATTGAGTCTGTACACGGCGGCGATGAAAGCGGGTCTGGCGGCTTCGGCTTCGACGGAGGAATCACCGGAGGTTGAGCGTTGCATCGAAGCTCTGAAGCAACTCCGATCCTTCCCCATCAGCAAATACCTTCTTATCTCCACTCAGGTACGTAAAATACACACACCATTATAATAATATACTATGTCGGGAAAGAAACAGAAACAGGCTCTTGATTTCGATATTTTCATATGAAATAGGTTGAAAGGAGGCTTGGAAGTATGCAGAAGAATCGTCACGCGAGAATCCGAAAAGCCGTTTCGGAGATCATGGAGACTTGGAAGGCGTTGCTGGTGAAGATCAAGGTCGTCGAGTTCATCGAAGAGCGGCCAAGAAAGTGGACCCCACCGAAACAGCTTGGAAAGAAGGTCGATGGTGACGTGGCGAGGAACAAGCGGGCTCGATTGATCATCCACCACGAGCTGAGGAGTCTCACCGGCGACATCTCATCGGCCAAGACATTGGCCAGGTGCCGATAGTTTATATATATATGTATATGTTGTACTTGAATGATGAGATGTTTCCGATATCATTCCTAGCCTTTTTATTATATCAAAGAATAGATTCATTAAATTACTAATCATGAGAAAACTGAAAGATCGTGAGTTAAGAGCCGGATAATCTTCTTATGTTCCACTGATCAACAAAATTGAATTGCTAGTTCTGACAACTATATATCGTACACCTTCCAGTGTTAGTTGGTTAAGTAAATTCCAGTTGAAAAACTTTGGTTCCGAAAAACATATAGTTTGGTGAAATAGAAAACAAATATCAGTGAGCTTGGGTCAAAAGTATGTGCGCGTAGAGAAAAGTAAGTGCCAAATTAAGTATATCTCTGAATCTTATGTTCATGAGCTTCGATTCTTTAGAGACACATTGCGCTTCAGAATCGTTCGGTTGAAGTGAACGTGCTTTGAATGGTCTTTGGCATCGGGGTTGTCATGTACCGTTGAAGGAGTACTCGTCAAATCGAACCGATCGATCATAAGATGGACTTAGCTCGGTCAGCTAGGCTGAGGCTTGAATGGCTCAGCTCAGCGATTTCGTCGTGGACCATTTATCCGGATTTCGAGATTACTCTATTGGCCTACCCAAGTTTTCTATTTGGGCTCCTTAATATAATATTTTAATCCCGTTCTTAATTTATAAGGGTCTAATAATGCTTATTTTTGCTATTTGAAATAACAAAAAATTGGCTACGTAAGCCACCTAAACTATATGAATTGTAAATTAGCCAACCTTTGGTAAATAATTTGTAAATAGCCAACTTGCATACGTGGCAACCTATTAACTACCTAAAATATATGTTTGGTTGTGTTAAATAAGGCTTTTATTAATCTGTTAATAAGTTTACTTGGCTATTTACAAGAAATTAACCAAAGGTGGGCTATATCTCAATCCACTATATCCGTCTGGCTATATAACTTAATAACCCTTGAAATAATGTGTGTATAAAAATGAAGAAATGTTAGGGTAATTAATGGTTGGTATAAAAAAACAAACACGTGTAAATGTAAGTAAATAGAAAGCATAATAAAAGCTGAGAACTTTTGTGATATTTAATAAACAATAGAGAAGAATTTGTACCATGAGGTGAACCAGTTAATCTTTTTTTTTTTTGGTATCATTATATAGTATAAAACATATAGTAGCATTACCCTGTTTGCTTACCGTGGATATTTTTATGATATATTTTACCTTATCATAAGTAATATATTTCTAGCTGACATTAAAGTTTTCAAGTATGTTTAGCTAACGTTAACCTTAAAAAATTTACTTTATCCGAAAAAAAAACTTAAAAATATTTGGCACACAAGGTATATATGTGATAATATAACCAAAGAATTTAAAATATAGTGAGAAAACGTAAAACAAAAGCCGTAAAAGCTACAAAAATAACCAAACATATATATATATATATATATATATATATATATATATATATATATATATATATATATATGAAATCAAGTCAGATTTGTTGTACGCGAGGGCAGTATTATTTTGGAAACAACATAAGAAAGGTAATTAACGTTGAAAATAAGCTGAGAAATCCTTATAGGAGCCCTAATTCCCACAGGGCCTATAAATGCGATCTACAGAACTAGTCTTGGGGTTACAAAAAGAAAGAAAAGCAAAGCGATCAGAGCAAAACAACACACAGTCATCAATCGATCATGAATAATGTCGGGAAGCGAGCTGTTGAGTCTGTACACGGCGGCGATGAAGGCGGGTTTGGCGGCCGCGACTTCGTCGGAGGGATCACCGGAGGTTGAGGGTTGCATCGAAGCTCTGAAGCAACTCCGATCCTTCCCCATCAACAAATACCTTCTTATAATAAATTGATTTTGAGTTTATTAGTTTTGGGCCTTATGAGTTTTAAGCCCAAATATGTGTTGTAGTAGGTCCATATTCTAGAAGCCTATTCTAGATAAATCCAAAGACTACTCTAGAAGATAATGATAAGATAGGAAATGTGGAGAAAACTCTAGAAAATTATTTCTAGCCATAAGATTAAGTTTGTGGTGGCAAAATCTTATCCATTGATTTAGGAATGTCACTAGTATAAATAGGGATGATGTACTTGAGTTTCCATCAAGCAAAATAAAAAGTTATGCTTTCTACAAAGTTATTCCCTACCTCTCTACTTTATGTCGGGGATGATTCCCCCATATAACCATATAAATGCGGAAAAGTAATAAATTACGCTAATCATGAGCTAATTAATTCAATGATTACATGACAAGATATAGATTTATGTTAATTAAAAATTATAAGAGAGCATATAAGTCAAGCAACCGAAACAAGAGTAAACAAGTACTTACATTGATTTTCGGTTCACGAACTGAAAGCTTTCGCAATCCGTCTTAGTCTTGAACGTACAAGCCTCCACACGATCAAATAAGGGACTCTACTTCAAAGGACTCGATGTGATGACACCTTAGTCTTCCGAAACGTAATCTCCGAGACGAATAAGAAAGATGAGTGGGCACAGTCTTTATCTCACTAGATCACGAAACTAGATGTTTCGAGATCTCTCTTATTTTACTAAGAATGGAAACGAATTTCCGAGGGGAAGAGAAGCAGAAGTGCACGGTCAAGGGAGGGCTAGGTTGCACGAAATTTCTCTCAAAAATTGCTTAAAAGACTGAGCATCCAAAGACCTTAGGTGAGATGGTGGATATGAGCCTAGTTGTTGGAAAGAATTCTCTCAGTTTCTCACATGGGGACTTGAATTTTAGGACTCTTGAGGGCATCCTATTGATGAGGTATGTGGCAGTTAGAATGACTTCTCCCCAGAGGTATTTGGGTACATGTGAGGTAAACATAAAAGATCTAGCTACCTCTAATAGGTGTCTGTTTTTCCTTTCAGCAATGCCATTCTGTTGAGGTGTTTGGACACATGAGCTAAGGTGAATAATGCCCCGAGACTAACAATAAGTGTTGAGTTGTGAATTGAAATAGTCCTTGGCATTATCTGAATGTATAATCTGTATGTCTGAGGTGAACTGATTTTTGATCATTTTGTGAAATCGGATGATGATTGAGCTAGCCTCAGATTTGTCTTTCATAAGGTATACCCAACTGATTCTAGTGTGATCATCAATGAGAGTTAGGAACCATCTAGCACCATTTAGATTTTTCACTCGTGAGGGACCCCAAATGTCACTATGTAAAAAAGAAAAAGGTTTTGATGGGACATATTGCTTAGGGGTATAAGTACTACGAGTATGCTTTGATAATTGACACACATCACACTGAAACAAATTTGTATCTTTATTGATGAATAATTTGGGAAACATTTTCTTGAGGTACATGAAATTAGGGTGGCCTAAACGATAGTGATGCAACATAATATCTTTATCTGCTTGAGAGAAGGCTGACTTATTTTTTAGAATTGAGGCTGAGGCAATTTTGCTGGACTCAGTGCTTGTCTTGATGAGGTAGAGTCCACTACACATTTCAGCACTGCCAATCGTCATCCCTGATTTCTTTTCCTGAATTTCACAAGACACATCATCAAAAATTGTTAGGCAGCATGATTCCTTATTTACCTTATAAACAGACCGCAAATTGCAGTGTAATTTAGGCACATGTAATACAGATCTCAATGTGAGTTGATTGGTGATTTTTACTGAACCAATCCCAGCTACCAAAGCCTTTGATCCATCGGCTATTGTGACATACAAATTCTCATTACTTGGTGTATAATTGGTGAATAGATGGAAACTGCTTGACATATGATCTGATGCCCCAGAGTCCATGATCCACACAATTGAGAGATTAGTAGTCACATGGTATGCTGTTAAGGCTTGAATAGCCTTAAGTATTGTACTTCTTTGAGCCACCAATCCAGTTGTAGGCGAGTCACTTTGTTGGCTAGCTTTTCTGATGATGCATGTGAGCATCTCAAGCTGCTCAGGACTGAAGGGGCTTGACGATACTGAGTTGGCTTGTGTCTCCGGGTCCTTTGAGTATCTCGATGGCTTCCAGTTTGCTGGCTTCTCATGTATCTCCCAGCATGTCTCACGTGTATGCCCTGGCTTCTTGCAGTGATCACAATAGGGTCTTCCTTTTTTTGCCTTGTTGTAGGGTGCCTTGACAGCAAAGGCTTGTGATTCTTCATGTGCCAACAAAGCAGAGCTATCATGAGGATTTTTCGAGGCTGAGGTGAACTGTGTTGTCATCATGAGCTTTCTACGGCTTTCTTCATGCCTGACCATTGAGAATGCTTCTCGGAGGGTTGGAAGTGGCTTGATGCTCAAGATTCTCCCTCTGACCTCGTCTAGTTCCTTGTTGAAACTTGATAAGAGCTTGAACACACGTTTAGTTTCCAAGATTTTAGCATAGAGAAGAGAGTCCCCAGGGCAACTCCACTTGTGTTGATCATAGACATCAATTCTCTGCCACAATCTTGTTAGTGTGCTGAAGTATTGAGTGACTTAGGCATCTCCTTGCTTTGCATCATGAAGGAGATTTTATGTCTCAAAGAGCTCTGAAGTGTTCTCTGAATCTGAAAAGGTGACACGTACGGCTTCCCAGATTTCTGATGCAGTGGAGTAGAGTAGGAAATTCTCACCTATTTCAGGCATCATAGAGTTTACTAGCCATGACATGACCATGTTATTCTCAGCCTTCCAAATTCTGAATTTTGGGTCATCTGTCTTCGGAGCTTTGGCTTCTCCGGTGAGGTAATCGTCTTTGCTGCGACCACAGATGAACATTTGGACTGACTGGGACCATTGAAGATAGTTTTGGCCATTGAGCTTATGGCTAGTAATGGTGTGAGGGTTTTGATCGGCTATGTTGTTAAGGGAAGAGGTTTCGGATGAGGATGCTAGGGCGTGTGATTGGCCGTATTTAGTCATTTCTGGATCGAGATTTAACACTGCTCTGATACCATGAAGAAAGGGCTAGTGTTTTGAGAGAATACTCGATTGATACTATTATTCGGCATTAATCACCTATAAGTACATAAATCATGAGAGATAAAATAGCTAAACTAACAACAACCTATTAGCTATAATGAAGGAACCGATTATAACTTATTTCCTAAGCTAACTCCCCTAACAACTCCTAAATACAAGGAAGCTTGACTAACACGTCAACTCCTAATACCCGAAATTCTAAAGAAATTAACGTAACAATATTTTATTAAAAAAATGGCATAATGAAAATTTACTTATGCAATTATTCAACTGGTAGTAGACGTGAGGAGTTGGAAAATGTAGTTATTTAGTCCAAATATGCAAGGGACTGTATAGATTTCAAATAGTATTTTAAAGGTAGTGCTTTAGTCAGTTAGTGTACCGTAGGTTATTAGATAATATCACGTGTAATAATTAAAGTTGTTTTTATATTTTTAGTTATTAGCTAAGTCAGTAGTTAGTTCATATTCTTTAGGTAGTTGGTTAATATTATGTAGCTAGTTATGTACGTAAGTATATAGCCTATTTAATCTACTTAGAAGAATAAAAAACTTATCAAAATTTAAGTTTGAAGGTAACAAAGTATCAAAATATATAATTCTGCTTTCAAAAATGTTGATCCATTGTTCAATAACAAAAATACTCAAATCGGAAACAGAGGAAAAATAAGAAGACAGTGACGACGATGGTGATGACGATCGACGCTGATCTTCGATCTCTGACTCGATCCAGCCCCAAACCAAGTCAAAAGTTGTGGATGCTCTGTCCTCTGGCTGAAGATCCCATAGCCACAAAACCCTAACCCTAGGTTTTTACTCCCCAACCGTTTCCATCTTCTCCACGACTCTGCTCTCGATCAGAGTTATGTCTTTGACGATGTCGATGGTGAACCCTCTCCTTCTGTCGCAGATCACAAAGACGACACTGAGATCGGCGAGAGGACGACTTTCTCGATGCCAATGATTGTGGCGACGCATTGGACGTAGCGGAGCGAGTAGGCACATGCGAGCTCCGATATCTAAAATTCCGAGATGGCGACGGCGTTTGACGGAGATGACGACGATGATTGCCAGAGATGACGACGGCGATCAAACAACAATGTCGAGCATTTTAGGATTTTTGGTCAAGAGAGAATTTTCTGGTTTGGGTAATAAGGAGAAGAAGAGAGAATTTTAGTCGAGAGAGAATTTTACGGTTTAGGGAAATTTTTTGGATCTTTTAAAATTTTGGTTACTTTGCTTCAACTTTGAAAAGTTGAGCTATTTTGCCAAACACAAACTTAAAAATGGTTAGATAGCCGTATCGTCCATCATAAAATTGCCATAACGGGAAAATTAGGATATTTGATAAGAGAAACTAATGAGCGGAAGATAGAAGAGGCGGGCTATAGGCAAATGGCGTTCAGAGAACTCCCTCACGTGGGTTTGACTCGGCCAGTGAAAGTTCGAGAATGTCTGAGCTTCGGCCCAGACCAAGCCGAGAGTAGGCCCAAAGCCTTTAGGGCATCGCTTCGAAGACCTATTGGGTCTCCGAATTGCATCGAGCGAGTCGTCTATAGAAGATGAATCTAGCGATTTCATGTGATGGTGGACTCAGATTAATTATTAATCTCCTCGAATCTAAACAGAGTTTTTGAAGGCCAAATGTCTGATGAATTGTGAAGTTTCTCTCATTCTCGAACACAAGTACGAGCAGCTTCAATAGACGTCCGATGATCCAATGAACCAAGTTTCTCAGTTAAGCGCAATGCCGATCTTTATACTTTAATTTAACAGACTCGTATTCTTGCCGGTTCAACAGTCTTACTCTTGACCCCTTTTCTTCATCTTGATCTTACAGTGTGTTTGAGAAGTCGCTGCAATATATCCTAACTATTTTGTTTTTTATTTTTATTTTTTTATTTGTTGAGACTTGAACACATAAAGAGCAATGGGTTAGTTGTTTATATACGCACATAGTTGTGGCCTTAATTGAAGTTTAGAATCTTGAGTAGATATCAGTTGGCCGAGTTTGAGGTAAAATATTTTCCATGAGTTAACCCACATTTTAGGTACATGGGGATTAATTTTTTGTCCTTTTCTCATCACGTAGCTTTTTGTTCTTGGCAATCTCTGCCCTAGAGTTGAAACTGAATCGGTTCGGTTCGGTTTCTTACATTTTATATATCTGAATCCGAATATTCGGTTTTTAAAAATTTGATCAAATATCCGGTCCAGTTTAGTCTAAATCCGAAATTCGGTTATCCCAATATTCGGTTATCCGATTTCTTAAATCCAATATCCGGTCCCAGTGACGGAGCCAGAAAAGCCCATCAGGGGGGGCTAATTTGAAAAAAAAATTTCAGGGGGGGCTTAATTGTAAAAAATTTATAAAAATTGGGCCAAAAGTATAAATTTTCAAGGGAAAAAAATGTAATTTTTTTTTAAAATGGGCAAAAAGTGCAAAAAAAAAATTTTGAGGGGGGCTTAAGCCCCTGCTGGGCCTATACTGGCTCCGTCACTGTCCGGTCCAATATCCGTTTTTCAAAATTTGGTTATCCGATTCTTTAAATTTCGGATCCAGTTTTATATCCGGTTTAAACAAACCGGCTATCCAGTGTTTAAAGTACATATCTAGTTCTAAAATGATTTAAATACGAGCACAAAACGAGTTATATAAAGCTCTAAAATAATAATTCATGATTTAAAAAATAAAAAATAAAAGTTAGGTAAAAAATGTTGTGAAGTTTTTTTTTTTTTTTTTTTTTCAAAATCATGGTCTAGGTGGTTGTGAAAGACCTATGTTTAATTATTTTTAATTTAATTTTTTAAATAAAAAAATTCGGTTGTATAACCGATATCCAAATTTGTCTAAAATCACATTCGATATCCGGTCCAGTTTTTTAAACTGGATCGATTATCCGAATCCGAATTTCGGTTATCTGACGTGGCTCCAGATTTCGGTTTCGGTTCAGTTTGGATATCGGTTTTATCCGTTTTTCGGTTCGATTTTGTACAGCCCTACTCTGCCCCGAAACCGTGGAAGAAGCTATTGCCATGGTACCTTCTATCAAGGTACATTCTTTCCCTACATTTCGTATCCAAAATAAACTTATTATTCTTAAGAAAATTATTTTACACTATTTATCTGTTTATGAATAGTTTGTATAACATCTTATTGTTGTTCTCTCTCTCTCTCTCTCTCTCTGAAAAATTGCAGACCAGAGGACGATCTCATGACGACGAAGCGATTGAGAAAATGTTGAACGACTTGTTGATGATCAAGAAGTTTGAGTAGGCATACCCGTAAAAGAGTTTAGCATTCAGACATTGATTTGTATCGTGAGCCGTGTGGATGTTGCAATTCCATGGTTTATTACTTTATTTGATCAATCGCACTGATGTGTATTTTACTTGGAGATTCTTCTGAAATGGCGTAGATTGTATGGAAATTGTAGATGTTGGATGTTTGAGAGCAGAAATAATTCTCTTGGAGGTTTTTATTATTGAAACACACACTTACAGTCACAAAGTAGGCTGATTCCTGATACTTGGATACAATTCTATTCGTGATAGTAAGGAATATTATTTATTACATATCTATATAAAAATAAAATACTATGAATATCTTATTTCCTACAGAGACGTGGGAGAACAAATTATTTCCTAAAATAGTATTCAATTTTTTTTAATCACGATGATGTTGGGTCCGTTTGAAACTCTGAAAATGCCGGAGAAAGTGAAAATTTGAAAGAAAATGAAATCAAAATAATTTGCTATGTTTGGAAATAGTGGAAATCAAAGTTCTTTATTATTTGTCTCGATTCAAATAAAGTTTGGAAAACACAACGAATTCTCATTTTTTTTACCTCACATTTTCTGAGTGTCAAACGGATCGTTAGTAAGTCGATACAAGTTACCCTCTTAGAAGGGCTTGCTGAAAAAAGACATTATCTAATTCCATTGTTTGTTACTATCACAAGTTTTATATATACATTATTTATATACATTATATATATATATATATATATATATATATATATATATATATGTTAGACCCAAAACTAAAATTGATGACTGTCAATTATATATATACTTCTTATCAAACATGTTATTCATCTAGCATGGATGCATTCCAACCTATAAACTTCCCATCATAAAGTTAAGGGAAATGATTTTTGACACGACTCACGACTCACGACTACCCCCAACAAAAGCAATAAACACAAAAAACTGCTTAAAATTGTTTCACTTGTCACACATTGTGTGGATCGTCCAAATTTGGGCCAGTGACAAAGTCATGCCAATGACTTTTAAGTCAGTCAAGAAGCCAACCACATACCTGAGCATTTGGTCATCATGGTAACTTAAAAGTTTATTTCATTCATTATCTGGGATCCACTAATTGTACCGTGCTCCAATATATAAGAGCGAGACGAGGATTTACATGCACTCGATCCAATAGAAATGTGCTGCTCATTGGGGGGCACATTACGAACACACAAGATTTTCAACTTTTTGGCACCATCGACAATTTTTATTAATGTTTCATTCGCTATAAAATCAGTGTACAATCCCATACTACAAGGGAGAACATGGTCCGGGTTGAATCCCGATTGAATTAACATGACTGCCATTATCCTTAGGACATTTCTCTTAGCTAGAATTCAAGAATCATTTGCTTTTCTGTTACCCCTTCTTATCGCTTCAGTGTAAGTATAAATAGATGTCTCAGTTATTAAAGAGTACGTTTTAACCTTTTGAAAAATAGCCAAAGACTTTGTCTTGTATAGTTTGTCAAATTCGCGGGCATTCACATATTCCTGATCGCTACAAAGAAATATGCAGGAAAGTAAATAATAGACGCGTACAATTAAATGACCCCCATATGGATGAAGTATAAGAATGTTTTAATTCAAATGGTAATAAAATTAAGTAGCTCTTATGACAGCTGGGAAATGTTTAGAATTTCAATTGTAGACACCGATTTTTTGCTTCAAGTTCTAAATTAATAACTTTGTATAGAAACTATGGTATTAAACAAAATTTAATAGGTCTCTCATCTACAACACATCACTGACTAACCCAAAAAAATTTCCTACAACTCTGCACTTCAAAATTTGGTTGTGCCAAAGCCAAAAACACGATCGCATATCGACACTTCTAGACACGCCCAAGGTTTTCACTAATAGATTTATCCATTTGAATGAAAATAGCCTCTTCCGCCACAGTCCAACTGTCATCGTTGGAATGTTTTTCTTGTTCAGACTGGAAACAGCTCTGAAAAAAAAAAAAAAAAAAAAAAAAGTGGAGAGAAATATCTCAGAGGACGGTAGCAATATATCACACGCCATTTATTTATAAAAAAAAAAAAAAAAAAAAAAAAAAAAAAAAAAAAAAAAAAGAAATATACACAACAATCTAAGAGAAGGTAAACTACATTTGAACAATAGGACTTACATTTGGACATGTATACATGAGAAGTGTCATGAAATCCCAATTCGCCAAGAATTGGTGTCGACTATCATCGGCTCCTTCTTGAAGAAAATACAATAATGGAGGCATCAATTGCATCTCAAAGTGCCTTGAGCCACCGCACAGTTCGCAAATCCCGGCCTCAACTTCATGTTTTTCAGGCATAATTGGTTTGCCCCCAAATGAGTACCTGAAAAAAATATTATACCATTTTAACCATAATAATCAAGCGCTATAATCGTTAGAAACAATTAAGGAACTATATTCTATTGATTCAAATTCAATACCTGAAACATTGTTCTGGGCACGCATCCAATCGCTTCTTGAACTTGAGGTATGTCCTGTCAACGGTTAGAGCTTTAGCATACTCGTACGTTTCGCCGTCCCATGACTCACCAGGTTCGTCATCCTCGACAACACATTCTTTCTTAATGGAAATCGACTCGTAATTTGAACAAAGCGAGGCAATGTCACGTGACGGTGATTCCTTTTGTGTGTATATGTAGAAGCACGGCAATGCTGCAAGTACCAAATATGCATAATTAAACTTGCTCGGGTTTTTTCCCCATCTAAACGTAACAGAAAATGAGATAGGATGCAAGAGAAAAAAAAGGGGGCTTTATAAAGTAGAGTATTACGATTCATGAATCCTAATGTAACAGATTGTTTAGTATCTTCCACTACTTCTGGATTTCTTCTCGCTGGAGAATACTTCGTGTTCGATTTACGGGATTCTGAAGCGGTGGAGGTTGCACTTGCAGCCTCAAATAGAGCCTTACTCAACTGTTCCAAATCCATTTCTTCATCAAATTCATCATCCAAATCGTCCTCAAATCCTATGCTCGAGTCTACTCCGGTTTGAGCTACAACTTCATGCGAGGCATCGCTCGATTCGTCGACGACCTGATCTGATCTCTGAATACGAAGAGCTCGACAACTGCAAAAAAGAGACGTCGTGTTTGGCTTTAAGCATCGCACACGGACACTGACCTAAAGAAAATTTCGAGGACAAACCTGAGGGTACTCGAACATTCTGGCATCAAACAGCCTAGAATGAAAATAACACGCTCTTTTATACGTAACTTTCCACTGGAAATAGGAGCATAGACCTATAAGCGAAGAGGGACCCCAGAGATTCTTGTCAACAAGCTTATGGTTTATAGTTTTAAGTAACGAAATACTTTGGACAAGCGCTAATAACAACCTGTGCAATAAGACCAAGTTTACTTCTGCAATTCCCACACTCGAGTAGATTGGGTCTCAACAAATCCGCAGGAACTGGCCAATCCTGTTGAAAAAGAGCACTATTACTCGGAACTTACTTCTACTTAGCACTACCAAATTTCATAAAGCCATTAGATTTAAATAAAGCAAGAAATTGAAAAAGCATAATCACTCACAGGAAGTCCACCAACTTTGGTTGTGTAATGATCAGATGGCTCACAATAATTCTTAGCCCATGGTCCGGGCAAGCCCAGAAGCACCTCACCTACCATTTAAGCTACACAATGAAACCAAAACACGGCCACTTCAATTCATGAGGCTTAATACTGCAACACACACTTTTTCTTTCAATCAACACAGATATATGAGTAATATCATATATGCCTAGATCTTCAACGTATAGAATAAATGTAATCGTAGTGGGGAAAACTACTTTCATTTAGATATACTCGAAATTGAGCCGAACTAAATGTCTGCGCTCGAGCTATTACATGAAATACAAAAAGATAATAATTGCACAAATAATCTTCACAAACACATAATAAGCAACGCCAATTAGACGTGACTCATATCGAAATTAAAGTTAGAAAACAAGTTAATTTGGATACCATCTCAACAAGAAATCCGAAATTAAACAAGAAATCCGACAAGGTTAACCACTACTTGTATCAAGATTTTAAACTCAAATCCACCATCAATTTGGAGATTCACGCTCAGAATAAGAAAATCCCATATTGAAACCCTAGACCTCAAAAAAGAAAACAATCTGGGAAGAAGAGTCATTCAAATCCTTACCTTGATGAAGGAGATGAAGAACACGAGACCTTAGCTTCTATTTCCGGCGTCTCTTTCCGGTCGGTGACCTTGGTGAGCTGGCGGTGCTCGTTTTCTCTCGGCCACTGCGCGGTGGAGCTCGGGTTTGTGTGGCGCGCGAAGGCTGAAGAAGAAGAAGAAGAAGAAGAAGACGGAAGAAGGGAAAACGAGGAAGCTGATGAAGTGACGAGGTTTCTCGTTGTTGTTTGTTTGCTTCGTTTTTTTTTTTTTTTTGTTCTTGCTTCGTTTCAATTAAACTGAACCCTGAACTCAAGTTTTCTTTCAAATGAGCCCAGAAAATCATGACAACCACGTCCTTGTCACAAAATTTTGTGACTAAAACCGTAACTGAACGAACATTTAATTTAGAGCTTCAAACCGAGAATTCGCTCGTACGTTCTCGATTAATTCAAATATATTTAAGGTTTCTCGGAAATAATTCTCGTCCTTGAGAATTTATTTTCTTAAATTAAATTCCGGAACATCTCATCGGAAAATAATTTATTATTCGAAATGAACTCGATAAATCTTTTATTTATTCCGAGATTTCTCCTTACCTTAATATATTTCAAATGAATTCGATAAACTTATTATTCCAATCCAAAAATCTTAAAATTTCGAGTCGCTACAGAAATAAAACCTGAAAAACTATGAAAAACGTTAATTACCGTTAATTTACTAATCTAAAAAAAGCAGTTTCACCATTGATGAGCGAGAGTGCACACATACTAGCAGCACTCTAAAATTGGTGATATTTTAGATTCTCACTCTTTATTTCACCCGCCACCGCATGAATGATACCACTACGAATATTACTCGCCATTTCCCCTCCTCCATAGCGTCTCCAAACCTTTAAGACGCATTGCCGGCCATTGAACAAGAAGAATCGTACATAACTATCGCGCAGCGGAAGAAGCTTGTCTACAGCGAGTTTTTTGGTCGACGGAGGAGACCTTGATATTGGCGATGGAGAGGAGGTACGTGATGATTCCAGCGAGCTAAACCTCATAAAAAAAAGATGCTCGGATGACTGCAACAACGACATCACAGCAAGGTGTTTAACTGGATCGGGTCAACACGTTCTACTCTAGTTGCGAAATCCGCAACGTGGGAAAACACCGAAAGCGATATACGTCTACAGTCAGTGGAGGATCTGGGTTTGAGATTGGCAGAGAAGAGAAGATCAAACTTGTCGAATATGATATTAACATCATGTTTCATACTTTTAGGGATTTCCCAAAATAATTTAAATTGGAACAACTTTGAACGTAATTACATGATATTTGAATAACTAATGTCTATAAACATGGGTCAACACAAATAAAACGCCTTAATTATAATTAATAAGAATTTATTATTTTCAGAATATGTTCGTATAATCAAAATTAATAGGGCTAGAATTGGTACAACAAATTTTGATATATTCGCCACGTCATATAAATGGCTATTTAACAAAAATGGATGAAACGTTGGTTATAATATAATTCTTGTTAAGCCGTTTTTTGGATTTAACATTTGAGGACACGTGGCGTGCCTGGAATAGTCACGTGCCTGGTATTGGATCGGCCCAAATTACTTTTCGAGAGTCCAAAGGGCTCAAGGAAGTTCGGGGCAAAGCCCAAAGCGTCCAGGAGCTTCAGAGGATCTTAGAATCGTAAAGAGGGAAACAATGCTTTGCCTTCTTCTTCGTCGGGAACGCGTTCTTCGTCTTTGATTTCTGGCCTGGGGGTCGAGCTCGTCTGGAGGTTGAGCTCGCCTGGGGGGTCGAGCTCGCCTGGAGGTTGAGCTCGCTTGGGGGTCGAGCCTGCTGGGAGGTTGAGCTCGCCTGAGGGGTCGAGCTCGTCTGGAGGTCGAGCTCGCCTGGGGTCGAGCTCGCCTGGTGGTCGAGCTCGTCTGGAGGTCGAGCTCGCTTGGGGGTCTAGCTCGCCTGGTGGTCGAGCTCGTCTGGAGGTCGAGCTCGTCTGGAGGTCGAGCTCGCCCAGGGGTCTAGCTCGCCTGGTGGTCGACGCTGGCTGGAGGTCGAGCTCGCCTAGGGGGTCGAGCTCGCCCGGTGGTCGAGCTCGTCTGGAGGTCGAGCTCGCCTGAGGGTCTAGCTCACCTGGTGGTCGAGCTCGGTTTGGAGGTCGACCCTGGCTGGAGGTCGAGCTCGCTCGGTGATCGAGCTCGTCTGGAGGTCGAGCTCGCCTGAGGGTCTAGCTCGCCTGGTGGTCGAGCTCGGTTTGGAGGTCGACCCTGGCTGGAGATCGAGCTCGCCTAAGGGGTCGAGCTCGCCTGGAGGTTGAGCTCGCCTGGGGGGTCGAACCTGGCTGGAGGTCGAGATCGCCTGGAGGGTCGAACCTGGCTGGAGGTCGAGCTCGTCTGGAGGGTCGAACCTGGCCTGGAGGTCGAGCTCGCCTGGAGGTCGCCCTGCCTGGAGGGAGCTCGCTTGGGGGGCGTGACCGTGCTCCTCGTGAGCTGCCTACGTACCCGCCTTGCGGGATCAGGTCATGACGTAGTTCATGGGAATTCTCGGTTCAGACTCTATTCCAGAGTTGAGAGTTGAGTTTTTTGGGGTTGAGAGTCTCCGGGGTTTAGAGAGTTTTCTTTGAGTTCGGGGGATTCTCTTCTCTTGTCCCTTTGAGTTGAGAATGAGTGAATTATTTATAGGAAAAGAAACTGGTGTTTGATGCTTGATTGAAGCTTGGTTGAAGCTTGGTTGAAGCTTGGTTTGAAGCTTGGTTTTTGCTTGGTTGGCGCTTGGTTTTTGCTTGGTTGAAGCTTGATTTTTGCTTGGTTGAAGCTTGGTTTTTGGCTTGGTTGGCTTTGGTTTTTGCTTGGTTGCAACTTGGTTTTTGGCTTGGTTGGCTTTGGTTTTTGCTTTTTTAGTCATGCGTGTTTGACTAAACTGCCCTTTTATATCATAACGTCGTTTTTGTGATTGGGGCGTCGTTTTTTTTTTACCATAAGAAAAAGACGGCATAACAATTCTCACATTTCATTTGGCCTATTTACATGGATCTAAAAGCATCTTTAATGGTAAGCTACTACCATATTAGCTTCAATTGCAACATAAGCAATTTAAGCTACAACAATATTATTCTCCATTGCTAAGCCAATTACTCTCCTAGCTTTAGGCATTCAGATGGGTAGCTTTTTTTTTCTAAAAATAAAATAAATGTTAAAAATATCACATCATGGTTGTTGCTCGAACTTACTTCCAAAGCTAAAGAGTGACATACACCCACATGAAAAAAGTAGAGTGTGAGACACACTTGTTACATTTAACATTTGTTTAAAAAAGAGTGGGGGCCCATTTGTTTTACTAAAACTATTGGCTTCATAGAGCTACTTTGCTTCACTAAGCAAATGAAAAAAAAGTACAATAATGGTTAAGCAACTAGTTTAATTTTTTTAAAATTACTAGCAAGTCCTTTAATTACACCATCGGAGTTGCTCTTAAAAACTAAACCCGTATATTGTCATATACTCGTATACAATCTTGGTCATATCATATATATAAATAAAAAATAAATAAGGAAATGTAATAAGAAGGCATGTCAAATAAGGTACGTATATTTATTAAAAAGACATACAAAGTTAACGTGCGAAGATAGAACAAGCGATAATAAACAAGACAATTGCTTCTTTTCAAATGTCTCACATTGACGTCAACATCAAAGCATATGGCCTTGTAAACTGGGCTTTATTGCAGTTTAGGCCCGCTCGAAATGGGATTATTTAAAGTTGTGAATTTTTTATTTTATTTTTTATTCCTGATTTCAGACGATTCTCTTCCGAAATTAGACTATATTTTACGTTTTATAACGTTTAAAATATCGTGATATTTTGGCATTTCGTCGATATATCTCGATATTTAAGTGATATTTTATAAAACGAAACGATATATTAAGATTTTGTTACCAAAGTGTCTTCGATAGCGATATACCGTCAATATATTTTAAACCTTGGTTTAGACCATCTCCAACCCAAAACTCCATAAATGTAATTTTTTGTACTTCAAAATGCAGTTTATGTTACTTCAAACAGTATTTCATCTCCAACTCAATACTCAATTTTTTACACCAAAAAACCATAATCCATAATAATTTAATAATTTTAACTTCCCAGTTACTACATTATAGTCCATATATATATATATATATATATATATATATATATATATATATATATTAAACTTGTATATTTTGTATCCAATCATGCTATACAATTTTGTACTCATTATATCAATTTAAAATAATTATTTGACTCTCCAATAAATACAAAATAATTTTTTTAAAAAATAAACACACATTTCATATAACATTTAAATACTCGACAATTTATTATAATTTCAACGATGAGGAACACTACGTTCCTAAGTACTAAAAAATGGCTTATGTCTATCATTTTATAATTTACACTTCACTTTGTAGTGTATTACATTTTAGTAATTTATTTTTTAAAGTTTTAATTTATGTATATCCTATGTACTTTAATAATATAACATCATTTTTTGATAAATTAATATAATTCCTTGTAAAATATTAAAATACATTAAATTTTTGGGGTCATTTTGTAATTATTTAACTTATTTTAATATGATTATTATTTTTTTTTTTTGTGGAATGAATAGAGGAACTCTATATTTGGAGTTTTCCTATTCACCCACTCCATAATAGAGTGGGAAATGGGGTTGGGTTGGAGCAAATCTAATTCTATTTTTTCACTTTTACTCTATTATGTAGTGGGTTAGAGATGCTCTTAGTGTGAGCTTGTTTTCAACAAATGAGAGAGAGAGAGAGAGAGAGAGAGAGAGATTAACTTGCATTTTTTTTCTCTTTTATGCACACCTCTATTTAAAGTATGTGATATATTGAATATACTTAGAGTTGCTGTGCTTTTTAAAAAAATACTTTTTATATTCTACTGTAAGAAAAAAAATTGATATTTTCAAAAGCAAATAGGTATTTGGTAAACTAAACTAAAATAGTTGTAGCTGTTATATTTAGTGTTTTGTAAATGTGTTAATATTTGTAGATTCGGGCAAAGCAAAGAAGCCCACGAATTGGGCAAGGAAGGCCGATTAGGATGCAGAAGGACGAAGTCAAGTCAATCCCACAAATTCAGTCAAAGTGAAGGACGTGGAGCGATAAGAGGAGAAGGAATTACAACAGCTACAACCACGTCTTTTCCTAATTAGAGGATCTTATAATTTGAATATCTTTATTTATTTATTTATTTTTTTGTACATAGCAATTTAGGCATTACTGATTATTATCCAGCATCCCATATAGCTTTCAATATTCATTTGTACAGTTGTACTGCACCAAACTCAATCGATAAATGCACTAGTTCTCATTTGTTTCTTACTTTTCTTTTCAATCTTTCTTGTTATTGTTTTTTGTTCGTGAATCTGAGTATCATCTTCGTGACTTCGAGACCCCTCGAATAATATAATAAATCGAATTTTTTGTGACTATTGATTTCGATTTTTTGATTTCAACAACTATGATGAAATATAAAATTTATTGTTTGATCTTTTTAGTTGTTGTGTTGTCAAACTCTTCTTCTTTTTTTTTTTTTTTTTTTTTTCTTTTTTTTTACATAAACAAGCATATAGAGTGAGATGTCTAACATGAGTGACCAATGAATTCATTCATCAACTACTATTCCAAGTTTCTTTATTAACAAAACATATAATTATATATTGATTTTAATTATCATCTACACGAGTTTCATGTCCTTGAATCTCATAATCCAGCGAAGCTAGTCACTTCTAATTGATCTCCCGTTATATATGTCAGGAACACTTTTAAAAGAGACTTGTCGCTTTTAATTAAATTCTTTATAAACGACTTATTAAAAACGATTTCTGCTTCTAATCATTATAAAAGACTTATTAAAAACGATTTCTGTTTCTAATCATTATAAAAGACTTGTTAGTTCTAAATCATTTATTAGCGGACTTTTAAGAGTGATTTATATAGCTTCTAAAAAACTTTTAAAAGCACTTCTGAGCCTTTATAACGACTTTTGTCTCTATCAAAGGCTAACCTTTATTGTTTTAATTAGCTATATATATATTATATATATATATATATTATATATATATATATATATATATTGTAAAATGGTGATGTAGCTAAATATCCAATTTAAAGTTATGAATTTGCAAACTAGCCTAAATTTGTCTTAATTTAGTGAAATAGCCAAAATGTGTAGTAATCTGGTTTCAAAAAAAATTTAAAGTGATAAATTGCTTATAATAATAATCAAAAAGTTTAATCGTGGCCGTAAAAAAAATTTGAAAACGTAAAGTTGGCTATTTTGCCAAAAAGTTGAAGCTTTGTATATTTTGCTAATCAATAAATTTCAAACGGCTATTTTGTACAATTTTCCATTGTAAAATGACGTACTCACATAGAAATGAAAAAATGTTTATTTGGCCGTCTCACTGACTATCGTAACTTATTGTGAGTTCCTTGTGGTATGGCGTTTGACTAAAAAAAAAAAAAAATCTTGATATGCATGTATCATGCACATATTGTAAATGCAGAAATATAAATATATATTCTCAACAACATTTTTCATACACCGTCGGGATATGATATACATTTCGAATCAATACGTAACAACAAGAAACATACTTCCAACGAACGACACACATATTATACATATATTTTTTTTATTTTTTTATATTATTTCATACATTGCATAGGTATTACAAGATAAGAAACGTACACGAAGGCCACAATTAGTTAGTTGCAGCTTCCTTATCATATAGGTCATATATATAAGGCAGTGGACATATCATTAAATCCAGCCCTTATTGGCACACACATATATTAATTATATTTAGAGAAGAGAGACGAGTTTATTCATCTTCGGGTGAAGGCAGACCTTCCACCGGAGCCACCTTCCTTCTGGCAGTTGAAGAAAATGGCGGCAACGGGAGAACCGAGATTGTAAATCTCAGCAAAGTCTCGAGTTATGAAGTTTTGGCGCCACCCGGGCGCGAACACTGTCTCTCTCCTCATCTGTCGGAACAACGTCAACACATAACGGTGAATCCCTATCGTCGGTTGAGGGCTCTCATAGGACACCACTTCATGTCCTACATATACATAATCCAATATGTAATTGCCTCTAGCTAGCTAGAGTTTGGGTAGAGCCATAATAAAACCAAATTCAGGGGGCTAATTGTAAAAATTAATTATTTTGAAGGGCTGAAAAAAATAAAATTTTAACTTAATTTTTATAATTTTTTTGAAATAGTTTGTAACTATAAGCAAATAAAAGAAATAGATTTTAATGTGAATATTCCATAAATAGTTAAATGAAAATTAATTGGATAGTTATTAATTTGAAAGGACTAAAGTGTAAAAGAAAAATAAGGGGGGGCCATGGCCTTCAATGGTTGTACGTCCAACACTGATAATGATTATTATGATCAATTCACATACCATAAGTCGGTCCCGTCGATTCTGGAATATCAGTTACCAACCTGAAAATTAACACAATTTTAGTCAAACTAATTTCATATAATCAATCATAAAAGAAGAGTGTGATGCACCACAACTACGTCTGCTATCCTAAGACTTAAGCGTGAAGATGGCATTTATTAATAATATCGTAATAAAAAAATGAAACTGTTTGGAATAGTTCATTGGATACTCTCTAAAATTAGAGTAAAAGTATTCTCTATTTTTTTTTATTGAACACTAAATTAGAGTAAAAGTATTCGAATATTAAAAATCTATTATAGACACATGCATCGTCTTATTTTAAGCTACTTCTTTAAATAGTAGAAATTTAGACTAGAATTTTTACGTAAAACCTCAAAATGGAACATATTTATAGCTCTATTTTCTTAAATAATAGAAAGTTAGACCAGAATGTTGCATAAAAGCTCAAAATAGTTTTACGATTGTTTAGAATGTGCAATATTTATTTTATAATACGAACACATATCTTATGAGTTATGATATCATTTAAAAGTTTTTTTTTTGTAATGCTTTTTTTTAACTACATAATATTATGGTACATATATTATAGGCTATTAATTCAATTCGTGTATTAATAATAATTATATTTATGTAGCTATTTCATATGAATTTTCAATTTGTAAAATTAAATGATTATTAGGATCAGATCGATAAACATTCAAGATGTATATAAATAGAAGAAACTATGTACGTATACGTAAATATATATATATATATATATATATATATATGTATATATATATATATATATATTAAAAAAAACGTAAGTGCAACTACACATGAAGTTGAGAAGTTAGCGGTAAGAAAATATTTTTGATTTATTAAGCGGATAAATAGCACAAAATATAGAATAAAGATACCAATGTAAGTATTCTCTCAGGTGAGGGTCACTTGGACTTGGAGCATCAGGGTCAACCATAACCTGAAATGAAATTACAAGTACAAACTAAGTATGTATAGAATAGTATATATAGAATATATATATATAGATATATATACGTATTATATATATAAACTAAAGTTTAGCAAGACAAGATATATATAGAATGTACACATTTTATATTACCAAAGTGTAGAACTTCCTAAGATCATTTCCACCAACTTCGACCCTAGGTTGGTTGACCACTTGAGATGGTTTAAGCTCACAACCATTGTTGACAATCTTACTCTCATAAGTGACATTAAGTGGGATTGACCTGGTAAACGGGTCCAAAACATCTTCTATAACCCTTCCAACGATAAGAGGGTCTCTAGGCATGATTTCGATATTCCTTGATAATTTTAAATATTTTCTTAAAAATAAATATTTAATTATAAGTATATTGCAACAATCCTACTATATTTCACAAATTTGGTTTGCCATTAAGATGCTAGCTATGGACTATATATAGTATTGTTTCTCTAGGCAGTGAGTAATGTCACAAGATTCTCTTATATGTGCGACCATTTATATTTATGGTGTAAATTTAAAACACATCATTTAAATCGTATTTTGAATAGACCTTGATTCATTTGATTCGAACTCATCATGTCATGTACACACTTTGCAACTTTAAAAGTATATCTTTATTTATTCGTTACAAAGTATAACTTAGACCATGAAATATTGAAACTATGGTCCTAGCAAAACATCACATACAGTATAAACCCTTAAAATCACTGGGGATAGTTCTTATCTTTGAACAATACTAGAATGCATAGATGTGAGGACGTCTATGAAACCTTTTAAACAACCCTATATATTGATTTATTAATTTCAAAGAGAAAGAGAAAAGTGATTCCACTAACTTATATTACATACAACATATTTCAATCCAAGTGAATGAAGCCAAGATATAGAATCTCACTTTTGTTTGGTAAAATAGTACGAAAAGAAAATTACATATCCATGAGTCAAGAAGCGATGGTGTGATTAATTTATGTTAGTGGTTATACATGCACTTCACACTTCTAATATCATTCACTTAAAACAACATATTACGTGTTTTTAAACATAATATTTGTGACTACTCAACTTTTCGGATCATCGTACTTATTTTATTGGGCGTTTTAGAAATATAGCCAAAAGTAAATCTCATTTTTTGGTTTAGCTCATGTTTGTCAAACTTTAATAATATAGCGGACTGATAAGCAAAAAAAAAGGTATGATTTGTCCTTATCTATTAACAAATTCGTCACTTTCTCTATCCTACTTTTTTCTTACACTTTTTTTCATAAAAACTTCAAAAAATCATATCTATCTCATATGAACTCGAAATTGAGTGATTCCAAATCCTGCGGATTCGTCACGTCGAGATCTTCAAAAATAGATCCATTGTATTTGATGAAAAATCATGTTTAATGTCATAGATGTAGAAAAATCACGTTACTGCCTGAGACATGTAAATAACTGAAAATTTTCGGAAATCATCTAGAAATAAATGAAAATGTAAACACAATTTTTCATCAAACACAATGGGTC
Organism: Urtica dioica subsp. dioica; assembly: GCF_054948205.1. Lineage (NCBI taxonomy): Eukaryota > Viridiplantae > Streptophyta > Magnoliopsida > Rosales > Urticaceae > Urtica > Urtica dioica. Next base: position 48,924,058 of record NC_142757.1, on the reverse strand, counting down.
TATTGTTGAAGATCTCGGCGCCACTAATCTGTAGGATTTAGAATCACTCAATTTCGAGTTCGTATGAGATAGATATGGATTTTTAAAGTTTTGATTAAAAAGAAAATGTTTGAAAAAAAGTAGGAGAGAGAAAGTGGGGAATCAAAAAACAAGAGAGAGAAAGTGATGAATCTAGAAAAAAAAAACGTTATATTTATTTAAGGACAAATATGGAATTTTAACCCATTACCTCTAGTGCCACCTAATATAATTAACTATTTTTCTAAAACTCTCCAAACGTGGGCTAAATCTCAAACCTTGAGTTTAAGGTGACCTAGTTAGTTACAAAATTATATTTTATTTTAGTTATGATTCTTATTATCAGACGATTTTTTTTAAACACGTTATATAATGATTTAAAGAAACTAGAATTAAGAAAGATCGTTCCTTAATAAGAACTAATAATTTTGAAAACCAAAACATCTTGATTACCATAGTAAAAATAAATAATACTAATACTTATAAAACATATTGGGGAAATTGTGACAATAATACTCAATTTTTGATCAAAATACTATTTATATACTCAAAGTTTTTTTTTATTTGGCAAAAATACCACATGTTACGTTATAGTGGGTCCGTTACTACTCGGACCGTTAAGTTCAAACAAAAATTTTAACGGCAAAGTATTTACGTGTAACTGAATTTGAAACTTTGAGTATTTTTGCAAAAAAAAAAAAAAATGAATATATAAATATTGTTTTATCTAAACATTAAGTATTTTTGCCACCATTTCCCCAAACATATTTGATCAAAACATTTTTTTTATTGTCATTACTATAGAAACTATATTTTCATAATAACTAAATGGGAAACAAGTTATTAGGAAGTTCAGCTAAAAAAATAGATTAAAATATTCATTTATAAAAACATTAAAATTCGTTACCTTATGCGTAGAGTAAGTCTTTTCTTACGTAGTGGCAATCGAAACTCAACCCTCTTGTTATCGACGCTGCTGATTCACCCTCATCACTAAGCCATAAGTTTACCTTCATCATAGACGTAGCATTTTTGTGGAAATGAGCTAACGCTCGAGAACAATATAAAACTCACAAAACAAGATAAGTAATGCAATGCATGAACCGGTTCTTAGTGTTTTACTCGGGACTCCCCTAGAGTAGCCGTACCAATCTTCAGTGTGAGATTTAGAGATGAGGATATGGAGTTTCAAGGTCTCATACTTCCCTCCATCTTTGAAACTTATAACATATGATAAAAAAAATTCATTTGGGCCCGTAAGTCGGCTCGAGAAATTCTCCTTAAGACCTCCGTAGTTCGAGACGGTACGACTCTCTTGCTTATCTTTTCACTTTTATTATTTTTGTGACATATAAAAATGACATGTGACATAAATAATAATAATACATAACATCATATGATAATATAGTTATAAATCTAAACATGTTATCCATACATCACCTATCACTTCACATGAAACATAACATAGCTTATACCACACATCATCAAAACTAAAAGCACCGTTAACACCATATCATAACATATCAAGACATAATATTCCAAAAACATCTCATATTAATCAGATTTATACTATCAGCACGATACCATCAAGCAAACTAATCATGAATAATAAATTCATCTCATATTTATGTAAAACTAATTTGTAGTGTCGTGAGATTGTTCTCACGTCAGTGTTGGAAATTTAAGATCTTTGACCGTTGAAAGAATCGGATACGCTAATCAACTTGAAATCTAATCAGGATAAACAGTTATTAAGCTTTCGCCAATTACACTTATTATGTATAAAACTTAAGAGCATTAACTTAGTTTCTGGAAAATTTAAGAAACGTAAGTTATACGTGAAAATGTGAAAATACCCCTATCCGGGAGAAATGAAAACTTTAGAAAAAAAGTTATATAGACATTCATGTATATAATAAATAATATTTTGAGCTATATTTGTTGAAGTGACACTATCAAAATAAGCTCTTAACTATTTCATAAAACTCGTATATATAAAATCGTCAATTAAAGCTTCTAAATACAAATAATCACTTCCGTATTCAAAATACACTAATTTTTAACTTTAAAACTACATATTTTATGTTCTTGAAGATTTCGCAAAAACATGAAAGAAAAATAGACTTCATTCACAAGAATAAATATGAATTACACTTTAAATTATTTATGTGAGAGTAATTTACACTCATAATTTAATTCACTATTAAAAATGCTAAAACAAAGGATAAACATCATATTAGTAAAAAAAATTCGAATTCCGGCACACAATCTGATCTACAAAACTTTCTTGATAGAATGATTTTGTTCAAAATAATAAATGAAATCTAACCACATTTTGAAACAAATTCGGTAACATTTTCACAAACAACATATTACAAGTTGAGATCAAACGGAGATATGTAAGTACTCATAAAAAATAAAAATAAAAGTCGGAATAGTGAACTCCGACTTTCAAAACAGCGACTGAGTTTGGAAAAGATCATTAAGGACTTGATATTGATCTTAAGGCTATGAAAATATTACTACGACACAATGATATAATTTTGAACAACACACTAAAAATTCACTTGAATCGGGGTTGAAATGATTTTTTTTTAATTCGAGCAGCGAATTGGAGATAAGAAAAACATATTTTCTTTTCATCTAGGATTTTGGAAAAGTAGGAGAGAGACTAACATGTGGTATTTGTAAGGAGAGGAAGCACAAATTTTCAGAATAAAAAATAATATAAAATTACTAAATCTTATTAAAGAGTGGTCTTTCTTAATTCTAATTTCTTTGAATCATTACATAATGCGTTTTAAAAAAAATCCTCTAATATTAAGAATCATGACTAAGATAAAATAAGATCGATGGTTTGAAAATCATGGTCATCACAATATTTCTCCCAAATTAAATGTCTCGTAATAATGTAGTAAATGTTTTTGATGAATTTGGGTGCAATAGACGTGACTAAATTGCGTTTAAATAATTTTAAGGATGCTCTAGCTATCTGGCCATTTAAAAACTTAAATTTAGAGAAATAGCCAATGTTTTGTTTATTTAGTAAAGTAGTCATTTACAATATATATATATATATATATATATATATATATATATATATATATATATATATATATATTGAAAAAGTATGAAATACCCTTACTAAAGTAAATTTACAGTCTTTTGACTATTTTATATTCAAATAGGAAAGTAATTATTTAATACTAGAAATAGTATACAAAAATATAAAAACATGTAATCGAATCCCGTGAAAATACACTAACACACGCGTAAGACTACATTGACGAGACCACAAGAAGAATACCTCACACAAATTCTCAATGCGAAGAACATCACTGACGAGCCGGACTAGAAATCTTGCAATTTCCGTAAATTTCAGTAATCAATGGTTAATTTCATTAAAAAATATTATGTTTCAATTAATCAAAATAAATAAATGATAAATTACGAAAAAAAGATATCTGAGATTCAACAATATTACGTGTCGAATTAACCTAAATAAACAAATGACAAGTTCCAAAAAGATTAGACCTCAACGACAACATATCATCAATTCGAATTCTAAACTCAAGAACACATATTCAAGAGAAGTTTCCAGAAATTGAACTCTTATCAAATCAACACACAAATATGAAAACCTAGAATCTTGAATCCAATTCAATTTCATATTTACAAAATCCAAACAACAACATCAACAAACGAAACCCTAAACTTTCATTTTCAAATTCGGACCAAACATAGAGGAGTGTTTTACCTCGATCACGAAAACAACAATAGTAAACTTCACAGTCTTCTCCCGTCCATCGAATCATCCTGAAAAACTAGAGAAAAAAACCCCATTTTCTTCAAACCCTAAAAGTTTCAACTCTCATGAAGAATGAAAAAAATTCGGCTACCTTCTTTCTCGGCCGACTTCTCCTTCGCGCGGTACGCGCAACACACGGCGATCCCTCGTCTGCGAGCTTCCACCTTTTCTTCTCGTTTTACGCCACCAATTGCTCTTGCTATGTGTAAGTTGTTCCACCCGAGACAGAGAGAGAGTGAGAGGTTTTTTTTACCAAATATTCAAAGATTTATGAGAGAGAAAGAGAGGGTACGAGTGCTAACATAAATTCAAAGATATATATTATTAATTGAAAATAATAATGTTTGTCAATTTACTTCTAATTTTGTTGCAAATGTTGGCTATAAACGTTTTCCACCGATTTTCATATAAAATGGTATTTTTGTATAAGCCATGGAGATTAATCTTACCACGTCAGCGTTAGTTGATTTTTTTTTAATTAAGGCAGCTTCGCTGCAATGGTGATTGAACCCACGACCTCCACACATGAGGTAGTGTGGAATTACCACTAGGCTATCCTAGGTACCACTACTCATCAAAAGAATGAATATATTTGAAACTTTTATTAAATGTTGGCTAAATAGAAATGTTAACATTTGAGGTTGCTTAATTGTTCTAATTTTTCTAATTCTCAAAGTGACATTGATAAATCGCTTCTAAACTAGATGTTATTGAATTGCGTCTAACATATCCATATTTTTTAGAGAAAATATCAATATGTGTTTAATCGAAATATGCGATTTATCCTATTAATTTTCATAAATATCATAAACCTCTCTTTAGTTTAATATAAATGACACATATTTTTTTTCTACAAATATGTTATATTTCAAATACCACCATTTTTTGTTTATTTTTTTTTACAAAATAATGGACTCCCCAAATATGCCCTTAATAAGATAACTATTTATTTACTATTCTATTAAAAAATAAAACCTCACTAAAAAAATCCTTAACGTTTTTATAAAGAAAGATTTTGATTATTTTTTTTTTATATATAAATTATAAAATAAAGAGTTACTTTATTAAGGGTATTTTGGATTTTTTTTTTTTTTTTGGTAAAAAATAAACGAAAAAAATGTGTTATTTGCAATATAACATAATTTTTTTAGGAGAGGTATGTTTCGTTTATATTAAGCTGAAGTGAGATGTCTGATATTTCTGAAATCTGATCAAATAAAGAATTTTGTAACTAACTACGCCACCTTAAACTCAAGGTTTAGGATTTTGCCCACATTTGTAGAGTTTTAGAAAAATATCAAATATATTATGTGGCACTATAGGTAATGGGTTAAAATTCCATATTTTTCCTTAAATAAATATAACGTTTTTTTCTTCTAGATTCATCACTTTCTCTTTCTTGTTTTTTAATTTGTCACTTAAGGTCTCGTACTTTTTTTCAAATATTTTTTTGCATCAAAACTTCTAAAATCCATATATATATCTCATACGAACTCGAAATGAGTGATTCCAAATCCTACAGATTCGTGGCGCCGAGATCTTCAAAAATAGACCCATTGTGTTTGATGAAAAATCATGATTAATGCATCATGTTTATGTTTTCATTTATTTCTAGATGATTTCCGAAAATTTTCAGTTATTTTCATGTCTAAGGTAGTAACGAGATTTTTCTACATCTATGACATTAAACATGATTTTTCATCAATTACAATGGATATATTTTTAAAGATCTCGGCGTCACGAATCCTTAGGATTTTGAATCACTCAATTTCGAGTTCATATGAGATATATATGGTTTTTTTTTAAGTTTTTATGAAAAAAAAAGTGTAGGAAAAAAGTAGGAGAGAGAACATGACGAATTTTTAATAGATAAGGGCAAATCATACTTTTTTCTTGCTTATCAGTCCGTTTGACTATATTTATAAAGTTTGGCAAACATGAGTTAAAACAAAAAAATGAGGTTTATTTTTTATCATATTTCTAGAACGCTCTAAAATAAATCACTAATTTTGATTAAACACAAGAAATGTTCATATTTTTTTCTAATTTTGATTAAACACAGGAAATGTTGTTCATATTTTTTCTATTTTTTTATTTCCCCGTAAAACATTTAAGACTAAATCGTGTAAAAAAAAAAAAAAAAAAAAGCCAAATTGGTTGTAGTTATTTTGTAATAATATTTTTATCTTTATCTTTAGATTCTTACGTAGATTTTCAAAGTGAAGAGTCATGCAGATTACGTGATTCCGTCCAAACACTATGTGGCGGATACTAAATGGAATACAAGCAACAGGAACGGACCATTTCCTTTCAATTAAAAAGAAGAAAGGACGATTTCCTCAGATCTTCTTTTTTTAAAAGAAAGAAAGAAAAAAAAAAAAAAGCCTCAAAAGAGATGATCATCGGCGGATACAGATTTATATGAGGTCACAGGGGTCAGGTAACCCCTCTCAATTTTTTTACCCTTTTTTTTAAATTTTTTTTTACTAAAAGCTTACAAATTATACCCCTCTTGGTTAGCCTTTTTGGCTCCGTCACTGATCATCGGATAAATTATTCCCGTTTTGATCTGGTCGATGAGGTACTTCAAGGTCAGGAAAAAGCTTGAAGCTTTGACCAAACAAAATAGACCCAAAAGGAAAAAACAAGATGTCCGAACCGGAAAAAAGTACCGAATCGGCGTCTCCGAAGATGGAACTGTCAAGTCCACCGAAGAGAGAGAGAGAGAGAGAGAGACTCTCATGTTTTCGTAGGAGATTTTTTTTTATGAATCAGATGTGAATTAATTTGATATTTTTTTTTTTATTGCAGATTGCGACTGGAAGGAACGATAAGGGATTGAAGCTGTACGATCCGGTACAGAGCTTCATGGTCGATGAGGCGAGAAAGAGCCTCCATTGAGACTGAGCTCTAGAGAAGCTGGAAATCTGGTCCGATGGAGTAAGTCCGTTTTAGGGAAAGAGATCGTACGGAAGAGAAGTTGGATAAGAAGGAAATGGGTTGTTCAAGTGTTTTTGGAATTAAAAAAAAAAAGAAAAAAAAGTGTGATGGGTTTCTTGGTGATCTTGAGTCCGGACTGCGGTCATTCTTCTATCTGGGAATAATATATAAATGAAATTAGATTTTAGATTTATGGCCATACTCAAGAGTCAAGACTACTGTTTTATGCTATTGTGTAAGTATTTATTTATTATTATAAAATAATGTAATTAATATTTAATTATTTTAGCCTTTCAAGCGTTTTTTTCATTCAAAATAACGACAGTCACAGTGCAAGTAAAAGGTTACACTCGATAATGCAGCCGCAAAAAAAAAAAAAAAAAAATGAATGGTTGCCTTAATTGATCCAATATAAATATTTGTAATGTGTACTTTTTGTTATGTTTATCAATTTTAACCAACGTTTTGATGGATGACAGGGATAAACACTTGAGCAATGGTGGACACATAATCGAGGATAATGAAATGGTTTTTTTTTTTAATATATATTTAAATCTAAAATGACACAAAATGATCCAACATTTGAAGATTAAGATTAATTCGAAATAAAACTTAAGCTAATAAATTCAAGTGAATTGAAGATTAATGTATAATGTAAAAAACTGAAAATTTATGGGTCAAAATGTGTATAGGGTAAATTTAACATTTAACGTGAATCATTGATTAGAATAGGGTGTGTGACAATTATAAATGCCTAGAGAAACAATACTATACTAGACATTACACACCTAAACCTAAATTTATTTCACTATAAATGTCTAGTATTCATTTTCTAGGTATTGTTTGATGTCAGAAGATTCTCTTATTTGTGTGACAATCGATTTTATGGCGCAAATTCTAGCTCTTTATTTGCACTCGTTCAATCATTTACATTCCGTGCAACTTTATACGTTTTTTTTAGTTATTCGTTTCAAAATGTAATTTAAATAATGAAAGATTCATTATTATTTCCAATCCTTCTATTTTGTTATTGCATTTGGACTATGTCAGACTATGTCATGGCTATATACACTTTTGTTTTGCTGGACTATATGGTGAGCATATATTATATTGGCCATTCATCAACCCTGAATATTACTTGGTACGAACATGTCCCATCTAATTATTCTACTCAAAAGTACTACTAATTTAAATTAGTAGCCGTCAATTATTCATATAAAGCGTTATCTTGGAACAATATTAGAATGCATAAATGTGGGGACATCCATGAAACATTTTAAACAAACCTATAATTTGATTTTTTTTTTTAAGAGAAAAGTGATTTATACTAACTTATATTTCATTCCATAGATTCAATCTATGTCAGTAAAGCACTAAAGCCAAGAATCTCACTTTCTTTATTTCAAATATTACGAAAACAACTACATATATTCATGGATCCATGAATGATATTGAAATCAAGAGGTCTTGGTGTGAATTTATGTTGGAGTTGTAAACGCACTAATTCACTTTCTATACTACTAAAAGCGTGTATACTAAAGCATCGTTGAGGGCTTTTATTTTTTTTCAAGGGAATATAGGCTGGTTTGGAACTGAATGGTCATGCACGTGACATTTTGATTCCGTCCAAACACTACGTAGCAGAGACTATAAGGGAATACAAGAGCAACTAAATAAGGACCATTCTACTCATGTTTGAGACAAGTGTTGATATCATTTATTCTGATCGAATCCCAAAAATAATAGAGTTTTGTAAGTAAGTAGGTCACTTATAACATTAGGTTTGAGATCTAGTTTATATTTGGAGTTTTTAGGAAAATAGTAAAACGTATTAGGTGGCAAAATATATTTTACTTTTTTATCCTTTAATAATTAAGGCAGTTTTTTAATTAGCGTATATTTTTTCTTCCTTTTTTTGTGCGTGTGTTAATTTGTTGGACATTTTTTTTCCGTATGTGTTGATAATTTCTTTATGCGTGTGTTAATTAGAATTAGGTCCAATAACTTTTATATTTAAGGTTGTTATGACACGTTTTTTTTAGCTCCCAGTGATGATAGCGTTTATGAGCTTCGTCTGATTTCTGCTTTTATGAGCTAGGAAGGACTTTTTTTGGGCATTGAAAATGGGTCTCTTTAGCTTAGCGTGTTTACATATTTAAAACGCTTCCCTATAATATCGCGACCAGGTGAAACAGTTCTAGATTATAGCACCGTAATTAATGTTATTTAATTTTAAATATCTTTGATAAAATATTTTGTTGAGATTTGTTAGAGGTTTAAGGGCTACGTGTAACAATTTTGACTTTGCCTATTATTTAATTTAGCATTATAATTTCCTTATATTCATTATTTTCATTTGATTAAATAAAAGGGCAAATTAGTCTATTAATTATTGCCACCTTAGCATGTTGGTTATTTCCCTAAAAGTTGTGAAACGTAGGCTAAAAACAAATTCTATAGTTTTATTTTGGCTATTTTGCCACTGCCCAAAATAATATTGTCCATATTTATTTAATTTTAGAATATATATATATATATATATATATATATATATATATATATGTGATAGCATAATAAATTTATATATTTGTTCAACCTCTTATATCTATAACATAGATAATAAAGAGAACTTTTGTTCCTATTTTTATCCAAAGTCCATCACGTGACTTCGTCAGGCGGTGACATGTGACAGCTTATTTGTTTCTTTCCTCTCTCTCTCTCTCTCTCTCTCAAACGCGTATGAAGATGAAGAGAATCTCTTTTATTTTTGTTTATTTTATTCTTATTTTAAGAAAATGAAGATATGAAGAGAGTTAACTTAAGGACCTACGCCATACATATACAGTTCATTTTCCATCTCAACAATATCTTTTTTTCTCTCAAATTTCTATTTTACTTCAATATTATTATTCTTACTTTTCTTCTAAAGTTTTATTCTGCGATAAAAATTCTAAATGCCTTTTTCTAATTTGTATTTTTCTTCAATATTATTATTCTTGCTTTCTTCTCGAGTCGTATTCTACTAAAAAAGGCAGGAGTTCTATTCTTTCTACTAAAATTAATGCTTTTTCTATATTTTCTTTTGTGATGTTGATATTTTAAATAAAGTATATATTATTTAAAAAAAAACAAGTAAAGTACATATTGAATTCTTATCATGCTGGCAAAGGTGCATTTTTTCTTAAATAAACATAAAATAAAAAATTTGGAATGTCGGGGACGGAGCCAGAAGCGAATTTCAAGGGGGGCTAATTTGAAAAAAAAAAGTTTTAAGGGGAGCTAGTTTATAAATTTTTAGGGTAAAAAATGTAAATTTTTAAGATAAAAAATGTAATTTTTTAAAAAATTGGCTCAAAAATGTAAAAAAATGGAGGGGGTTTGAGCCCCTCCCGGACTTACATTGACTCCGTCCCTGAGAAACGTTACAAAACGTAACAATATATAGAATTTTATATGCAAGTTTGAATAATGAAAAACAATTTATAGTTAACTATGACTCTCAGTGGTCGATCCATTTAAAATAATATGTTAAATAGTCATGTGATCGGTTTATTTTCAAGTCGTACTGGTTTCGAGCCCTTCTAAAGGTTATCCCCACGCGCGCACATGTATGTGTGTGTGTATTACAATGTACAAATTTTAAATTACCAAAAGGTAGAAATTCCTAAGATTATTTCCACCAACTTAAATATTAGTTTAGTTGTCCGCTCAAGAAGGTTTAAGTTCTCAGTCATTGTTGACAAACCTACTTCCATAAGTAACATTAAGAGGGATTGACCCATAAACGGGTCCAAAATATCTTCTTTAACCTTTCAAACTTGAAAAGGGTCTCTAGGCATGATTTTTATATTATTTTATATCATAAAATATTTTCTTAAGAGATATTGGCGGCAAAAATACTAAAACTTTTCGATTTGGTGCACTTTAATACTCAACGTTAAAAAGTTGCGGTAAAAAATCACTAATGTTGATATTTTGTTTCGCTGTTACTACTTATGGCATTAGTATTGAACGGGAATACGTGTAAGACCGAGATTATTTCTTAAACAATTAATTCTTTTTATTTGTTTCAAATTCATTTTAAATCAATTTAAAATCATGTATTTATCGCATTTGTTTATTTAGATATGTTGTGATAAGGGAAACATGAAGCAAAATCCATAAACTTTGAAACCCAAAATCCCCAAAGCCCTAAATTGAGAAACCCAAATCAACAAGAAATCAAAATCGGCGAATCCCCAAAATCTAGTGATTCTTCTTCGTCGCACGAGAGTTGAGAGTTGCGAATGGAAAAGAAGAACTCTATTTTGGCATAGCTTTGACGAAGGCGAGAGTCACAAGATGAAGTTTCTAGGCGATATTTATTGGAATTGCAGCGAAACACCATACTGAGTTTCAGCTTGACGTTGTCACGTGTTGCATGGGGGTTGTATTCTCTCCGACTCTTTTTTGTGGATTGCTCCTCCTCGTCACTACACAGACTATCGAGATCACTCTCAAACCGTACTCCGTCCGACTCGTCATCACTAACAGGACCTCTATTGCAGATTTCTTTGACCATAAACCACCACTTGTTTGGTTCAGCTGAGTTTGGCTCCTCGTCTTCACGTTATTCTTCTTCCTCTAGTTCGAATTCATCGCCATCACCACCTGGTTCATGCTCATCCATTTTCGATTTTGGGCTTTAGGGTTTGGTGTTTTGGGGCTTTCGTTCGTTTGTATTGTGTTTAGGGATTTTGTTCGTTTCTATCTTGTTGATTTATTTTGTGGTTTATTTTGAAGATTTATTTTCACCCGATTTTATTGTTTCCATATCTATTAATTATGTGTTTAAAATGATTTAGCAAATTATTTTTAATGTCAAACGAATTCCGACCGTTCAATATATCATTAACGCCATAAGTAAGAACGGCGAAATAAAATACCAACACTAGTGATTTTTCCCGTAATTTTTTAACATTGAGTATTAAAGTGCAACAAATCGAAAAGTTTGAGTATTTTTGTCGCCAATATCTATTTTCTTAAACATAAAATTCAATTTAACATTCTCTTATCTGTGTGACAATCAATCTGTGACACGTTCTAGCACATCTTCAAATAATAGTCTGACTTAACAACAAATTTATTATATTTTCTTTTTATAAAAGTAGCTCAAAGCTTTTAAATAGGTAATGAGTATGAAATTCAAGAGTACAAATATCTTACATCTTTTTAATAAGATTAAATGAGACCTCAAGACATGATTCAAATATAAAATCGGCTTAAAGAACATTGTGTGTAAACTTCCGACGAACGGAATATAAACCACACTAAAAACTAATCACAATGTCAAAAAACAAAATTGACCATGTTAATTTGGCTATTTTGAAAAAATTTGAAAATTTGAATATTTTCTTTTCAATTAATTTTAAATGACTTTGTATAATTTAGCGCAGTCAATCAATTTTATACAGTGACCACAATTTCTGTACCAAATTTAGAATTTCGTCTAACGTATGGACCTGTACAACCCACCATTTACCTCTTCTTTTTTAAGTGGTCAGAGATAAATCATAGCTCATCATCGACTTTAGAAAAATGATAAATCTTATTCCTCTCCAACTCCAAGTTTTAGATGAATTGTACATGTTGAATATGTAATTAACTTTAGACTTTGGGTGTTCTAACTTGTTAAATAGTCCATTGAAACGGAGTATTTGTAAAATAGACAAGATTTTTCTAAAATCAGTTACATAATAGATAAGTGTCAAGAGTTAATAATTTTTTTTTACTCAATCAATAATTTTTATGACAGTGATAAATTGATATATACATGGATTGATATTTTTTTCTTTTTTAAAAAAGAAAACTGGGGAACTGTTATTAATGATCATCAATGATATATATATATTAGTGACAGTACCTAATTTCAGCTATTGAATTAATCAACTATGCATAATTGATTTCCTCAGGCGAGTTTTTAGTTGTTGCATAGTATTTCTCGTGAAATGGTTCATATATAAAAATAAATTAATATTAAGGTTGAGTAAATGTTTTGGGATAATTTGAAAAAAGTTTGAGCTTGTCTCGATCGGAATTAAAGATTTAAGAGCGAGGAGTAATTTCAAAATAAGGACAGTTGTGCGAAGGATGGAATTTCAGGAGTTAATAAGAAATACTATGATTATTGTTGATTCGGTCAACTTATACAAGTGACATCTGATTTATTTTTCTTACTTCTGATTCGTTTGCCTTTTATTATAAAAGACAAAAATAATGGTTAAGAAGTGAAAACAGAAAAATAAAATCAGGAGAGTTGTCTTCGGTTACAGAGAGAATTACGATTTGAGAGTTAGAGAGAATTGGGGAAATTTTTCTCTTGAGAGATCTTATAATTTGGGTTTTTCTTGTACTGAATAAAAACTTGAGCGTGTAATTCTTCTTCTGATTTAGAGCATATCTGAGGGTACCGAAGGAGGAACTCGGCGGGGACTAGGTTGTTCTTTTGACCGAACCTCGTGAACAATTTCCGCGTGTTCTTTTTATTTTTGCTGTCTGTGAGTGCTGTGTTGTTTTTCTGAGTGTTGTGGTGATTGGAAGTTGAGGAATTTCTCAACAATAGTATCAGAGCTTTTGGTTAAAGCCTCGATCAACTTTTCAATAGCCGTTTGGGTATCAGACCAAACCTGGCTCCGAATCAAGAAGAACAACCAGCAAACGTTTCGACAAAGGCGGAAAAGAACGAAGACAATCTTGAAAACCTTGGACAGGTTGCTACGATTCAAGATCGAAAAGGAGATATCTATCATTGATTTTCAGAGGTACAGTTTCAATACAATGAAAGTGGATATCGAGAAATTCGATGAAAACAGAGACTTTCGGATCTGGAGGCGAAAGATCCGTGCACTCCTTGCTCAACAACGACTGGTGAGAACGCTCGAGGATCCCATTGTCTGACCAGCCGATTCGGCGGAGGACCAACGGAGCGAGATGCTCGAGACCGCGATCGGTACGATAATCTTCCATCTCTTTGACTCAATAATCCATCTTGTGGATAAAGAAGATACACCGGAAAATATCTGGTAAAGGCTCAACGAGCTTTTTCAATTCAAGTCCCAGACGAACAAGATCTTCCTCAAGGAGAGGCTGCTTGGCTATCGCACGGCTACCTCGCAAACCCTAGATCAGAATCTTGATGAGTTTTTTAAGATGACAATCGAATTAACAAATTCTGGGGAGAATGAGGTGCTAAGCGATGAGAATCAAGCAATAATTATCCTTAACTCGCTTCCGAGCACGTACAAAGAAGTCAAGACGGCAATCAAATATGGTCGGACGTCGATCACCCTTGAGGAAGTAATATCGGCTCTCAAATCGAAGGACTTAGAGATACGGGCTGAGAAGTCGTCGTCTTCGAATGGAGAAAACCATACGGCAAGAAGACGACCCAATCAGCGAAGTCAGTCTCGAGAAAACGGAAAGGGCAGAAATCGATCATCGTCGAGAGGTCCGAGCGAGAGTCCAAAGGAGACACAAAAGTGCCATCATTGCAAGGAGGTCGGTCACATACGAAAGAACTGATATAAATTGCTCCATGAAACCAAAAAGAAGGGCAGTCCTAATGAGAAGAGCGATCACGAAACAGAGTCTGCGAATTACGATGGAGGCTACAACAGTTCGAAGGTTCTTGTTGCCGATACGAGCCCAGAGACGGTTGTTGCCGGTATTTCAAAAAAGAGAAATGGATGGCTTCTCGACTCAGGCTGCACGTATCACATAACCCCGAACAAAGACTGGCTTCATGACTACAAAGAAGATGACAGAGGCATGGTGATTATGGGTAACACAAACTCCTGCGGCGTCAAAGGCATTGGATGCGTTAAGATAAAGATGTTCAACGGTATTGTCATAATTGTGAAAGATGTTCGATACGTCCCTAATCTATCGAGGAACCTCATCTCTATCGGTGTCTTTGACGACTCCGGGTATGAAATCAAGACGAAAGATGGCGTCAAAAGGATAGTGAAAGGTTCAATGGTCGTCATCAAGGGAGAGAAATGAAATGGCCTATATCATCTCGTAGGAGAAACTCTCACCGGCTGCTCGGCTATATCTACTGGACATGAGAACGAGAAAGCCACTCTATGGCATAGACGCCTCGGCCATATCAGTGAGAAAGGCCTCCAAGTGATGACAGATCAAAAACTCATCGGCAAAGTGTCAAAGATTGATTTTTGCGAGCATAGTGTCCTTGGGAAACAACACCGGTTGAAGTTCAAGACCGGTGAACACCACTCAAGGGACATCCTCGAATATGCTCACGCAGATCTATGGGGCCCAGAGTCTACACCAACTCATGAAGGTAACACCTACTTCCTATCTAGGAAAGTTTGGGTCTATTTGCTTAAAAACAAGAGTGATGCCTTCGATCGGTTTAGGCAATGGAAAACCCTTGAATAAAATCTAACCAATAAGAAGCTCAAAAATCTTAGGACTGACAATGGGTTGGAATTTCATAACCATGAGTTCGACGAGTATTGTAAGGACGAGAGTGTTAGGAGACATAGGTCTGTTAGACACACACCTCAACAAAACGGTGTGGCCGAGAGAATGAACCGTACCCTTCTAAACAAGTCTAGGTGTACGATGTTTGGGTCGGGTCTAGAGGAAAAGTTTTTGGATGAAGCCGTAGTCACAGCCTCGTACCTTATCAATAGAAGTCTATCGAGTTTAAGACTCCCGAGGAAAAGTGGTCCGGAAAACCACCCGATTTGACGCACCTTAGATAAGTTTTTGGTTGTAGGGCCTATGCCCACAATAAAGAAGGAAAGTTAGACCCTAGATCCTTAAAATGTGTGTTTCTAGGTTACCCAGAAGGAACCAAAGGTTATCATTTGTGGGTTAGATCGGGAAAGCCTCGGAGCGAACCAAGGGTTTAAGACCATCATTTGTGAGCGAACCAAGGGTTTAAGACCATCAATAGCTGTGATGTTATTTTTAGTGAAAGTGATTTTCAATGTTTGTCGAGTACTGACCCTGATGCAGTGAGAAAGAAAATTAATTATGAGAAAATTGGGTCTCCAACCGTCATTCAAAGCCTCGGAGCGAGTTCAGTGTAGGTGGATCAGCACAACGGTCCCTTCGGCCAAAACCATGCTGATGAAGCTGACCACGAACAAGATCAAACCGAGCCACAAGAAGATAACAAAGAGCACCTCCAAGACGAGTCAGGTCTGGTCCAAAATGAAGTTGAAGATGCTCAAAGGACTAAAGATTATCAGCTTGTTCGTGATCGTGAAAAGAGAGTCACGCGACCGACACAGTGTTATGGCTACAACGCTTACACCGAACTACTCGCCTATGCATTTATGACCGTTGTAAATGTTCAGAAGACTGAACCAGAGTCATACAGTGAAGCCCTGCAAGAAAAAGATTCAGTTTTTTTGGCTTGAAGCCATGAAGGATGAAATGAGATCTCTTCACAAGAACGAAACTTGGGTTCTGGTGTGGAGCGTCCTGCCAAGAAGTCAGTGGTTAAGTGCAAGTGGTTGTTCAAGGTCAAAGAAGGAGCGGTTGAGAGCGAACCAATCAAGTATAAGGCGCGCCTCTTCGCGAAGGGTTTTTCCCAAAAGGAGGGAATAGACTACAATGAGATATTCTCACCCGTGGTGAGGTACAATACGATAAGAATAATGTTGTCTTTGGTCACTCAATTTGATCTTGAGCTTGATCTAATGGACGTTAAGACGATGTTGGAATAGACCATCTACATGGACCAACCTGAAGGGTTCAAGGAAAAGGGAAAAAAAGACTTGGTTTGTTTGTTGAAAAACTCACTCTACAGGTTAAAGCAATCCCCTTGACAATGGTATATAAGGTTTGATACTTTCATCACTCGACAAAGCTTTAAAAGAAGCTCATATGACTCTTGTCTTTACTTTAAAAGAAGCTCATATGACTCTTGTCTTTACTTTAAAAGGTGCAAGTATCCTCAAATCTGACTATCTCATTCTCTACATGGATGATATGCTTCTCATAAGCAAAGAGGAAAAAACATAACTGAGCTTAAAAGAATTCTCGAGTCCGAGTTTGATATGAAGGACCTCGGTCGTGCGGGAAAGATTCTTGGTGTGAGAATCAAGAGGGATCGAAAGTTAGGAACTATGTTCCTAAGCTAAGAGGGATACTTGGAGAAGGTGATTGACAAGTTCGGAGTTCGTGGAAGCTAATCTTGCTCATGGGATCAGCGTGTTGTCAAGGTATATGTCGGAACCGGGAAGAGAACATTGGTTGGCAATGAAATGGCTTCTTCGATACATCAGCTCTACTACCAATGTTGGCCTGATCTATACCAAAAGTTCTAGCAAAAGAGTTGACGTTGCTGTTTACGTGGATTCGGACTTCGCTGGGGACAGAGATACGAGGCGGTCTACTACTGCGTTTTTCTTTTGTATGAGCTGGAAGGTAGAGCTTCAGCCCATCGTCACTTTGTCCACTATTGAAGCGGAGTATATTGCAGGACCGAAGCCATCAAGGAAGGAATCTGGGTTCAAGGTTTGCTACGAGAACTAAAGATTTTTTCCGGTACTGCAACGGTATTCTCAGACAGCCAGAGCGTGATCCATCTATGTAAAAATCCGATGTTCCATGATCGGACGAAACATGTAGATGTGAAATATGACTTCATTCGTGAAAGACTAACTGAGAAAGAGATCAACATCGAGAAGGTTCGAACAGAGGATAATCCTGCAGATTTTGGTACTAAGGTCGTGACTTTCGAGAAGTTTAAACACGGTCTAAACTTACTGAAAATTGAGCCGGGTTGAATAAGGAGCTGAGTTCCGAGTGATGAATCTAAAGGTACAAGGTTTGGGTCTGCACTAATAAGAGAGGAAATGAATAAGTTTATCGAGGTGGAGATTGATGATTCGGTCAACTTATACACGTGGCATCTGATTTATTTTTCTTACTTCTGATTCGTTTGTAAAAGCCTTGTATTATAAAAGGAAAAAATAATGGTTAAGAGGTGAACACAGAAAAATGAAATCAGGAGAGTTGTCTTCGAGTACAGAGAGAATTACGATTTGAGAGAGTTGGGGAAATTTTTCTCTTGAGAGATCTTAGAATATGGGAATTTCTTGTACTGAATAAAAACTTGAGTGTGTAATTTTTCTTCTGATTTAGTGCATATCTGAGGGTACCGAAAGGAGAAACTCGGCGGGGACTAGGTCGTTCTTTTGACCGAACCTTGTGAACAATTTCTGCGTGTTCTTTTTTATTTTTGCTATTTGTGAGTGATGTGTTGTTTTTCTGAGTGTTGTGGTGATTGGAAGTTGAGAAATTTCTTGACAATTATCAATTCAAATTGGGTCTTTTCCTTTTCCAATCTCTCAGTGAAAAATATATGAAAATAATAAAAATAGGGAAGCCGAGAGATGGGAAAGAAAGCAAAATGAGAGAAAAGACTCTCACGGGAGAAGAAAATGGATTCCTTGAGTATTTTCTTCTCTTTTACTCGAATTTCATGGAGAAATTATTACAATATTATTTAAAAATAATATTTTCAGAATAAAAATGAAGACAAAAAGTAATCAGAAATTAAAAAAAATGCAGACAAAAACAGTAAAAGAAACCGGATGAAGACATCAACTGGTATACACGAAGAGAAAAAAAAGGCTGATGGCTGTTATACAGTCTCTTTAAAGTGTTATTGTTCTCTCACGGATGCTGGATTAGACGAACTACCACTTCCCATGATAAAACTGCGGACAAAACAAACTATGACACCACAAACCTTTGATTTCGACGAACTAGAACCAAGAGTCAGAACCTATCACCGAACTACAAAGAAAACAAGAAACAATTTCTAGAGTGAGAGAGGAAAGATTGCTTTCGGTGTGATTTTAGAATGAGAATCAGGCCTCCTTTTGTAGGACGGGCCCAACAAGGTTACAACCGTTGCCCATTAATGCTCGGTTACATAACGTCCACATAAGTATATGGTAAATGCACAGTTATGGAAATTCAAAACCAGCCATCAAGGTTTCAGATTAATGTCACACTTTATGGCTTGGTTATACCATTAATCATGTCATTTAATACCAAATTAATAAAAAAATTTGTTTTATTTTTTAGAAATAAAAATAAAATCCGGAAGGAAAAAATAGAGAGAAGGCCCAAGCCCAACCCAACCCAGCACGATCGATCGTACGTCGGCGGCGTGCTTGTATGGTGGGCTTGAGCTTGCCTAAGCCCTTGACCTTCAACAAAACCAGGTTACCCTTGGGAACCCAAACCATTTTCCACAAATTGCATATATAAGCGTAACAAAGTCCAAATATCTCTTACATGTGGGACTCTTGTATGTACACATTCAACTAAAACACAATCAATTTCCTTAACAAATATTGGTATTTTCTCATACACTTTGACCATCAATTTCTCATTCAACTTAGTCCCGATTTTGGCAAATAAATATTCGATCTTATACCCTTCGCAACGGGAATTGGAATTTGCTAGAATTAATCAATTCCGATGAGTGGGCTCACTCAAATCTTAGCCATGAATCATCCAATCACATGTTGATAAATACTCTTAACAATATTTCCAACAAAAACCTTATAGTTTTTGTTGATTTTTGATAGTTTGGTGGAAGTTTGAGATTTCCGTCGGGTTTAATTAAAGAAGGAAGGAAATCAAACTCGCCGGAATTCCAATTTATTCATAAAAGTTAGAAACTAGCTAGAAGCATTAGTTTTTCCTAGCTTAAGTGAAATATAATCCTCAATTTCAAATTTCGGTCCGAATTTGAAAACAAGGGCTTTATTGAATTTTTATTGTTCACATGATGAAATATATTACGGAATTTTTCTTGTTTAGTTATGTTAGTCTATTGAGTTTCACTCTCAATTTCAAAGTATCTCTTGTCGAAACCTAGCGACGAGGTTTCAGAGACTCTTCTCTGAAACTTAAAATATTTCGGTTTTAGTCTCAAAGTAGAATTTTTTTATTCTTCAGGGTGTTGAGTTGCGAAATTAAAGTTTTGATTGTCTTGGTAAGTTTGTGCTTGATTTGTATTTTTTTATTACGAGTCATAGTTTACTTGGTATATATATATATATATTTTTTTAAGGCAGTTTTGCTGCAGTTGAGATTGAACCCACGACCTCCACACAGGAGGTTGTGTGGAATTACCACTAGGCTATATTATAATTAAAGTTGAGTTGGAAGTGGTTTAGAGAAATTAATGTTTATTTTTCATGGATTGATTATAGGATTTGCTTTTGTGAAGTTCTAGAGGTGAATCCGCTGGTTGTGGAGACAAAGGCTTGGGTTAAAGAAGTTGAGATGAAATGTGATTGTTAATGTAATCGTCATTGAGGATATTTCAAGGAATCGGGGAATATATTATTTTCAATTATATTTTAATGTAATCGTTGTTCTTCTAAATTATACTATGTGATACGTAATAATTTACTTAAAATGTTACATCATAAATATTTACTTAAAATGTTTTATTTCCTCATTATAGACATATTTTCAGACTTTTCTAATTCATAACTTTTAAATGAAAGTATCTTAATTTCGCTTTGAAGTTATAATTTCTATATTTAGGGTGAATGCTTGAAATAATGTGTACAAAAGTGGCGGCTTGTGGGTGATGATCACTGGTCATGACATTTTTCTGTTAATGATCCAATTAAATATTTTATTAAAACCAAATACTGGTGAAATTGTATGAAATCATCAATGTAATGATAATATACATGAAAATATAGTTATAAAATTGAAACGTGTATTTAATTTTATTATTTAATAATATCAACTTGGACTTTTAAAAGAATTGAAAATGCCCAAAATTAAGGATTTGCAGCGATAAAAGCAAAAGTAAGGAAATATATATATAAATAAATTACAAAATAAGTGTAACTATACACAAAATCTAAAAGACAGTGCAAAAATAAATTTAATTCATTTTGCCGATAAATAGCAAAAGAGAAAAAAAAAAAAAAAAAAAAAAAGAAGAGAAAAAAAGAAAGAATAGAGAGAGATACCAGTGCAAGTATTTTTTTCATACGGGTTCAATTGAATTTGGAGCATCAGGGTCAACCATAACCTGAAATTATATGTACAAACTGTAAGTAAACTAACTTATGGCGAGAGAAGAATAATGTACAAATTTATATTACCAAAGTGTAAAAAAAAATTAAGATCATTTCCACCAACTTCAATCCTAAGTTTGTTGGTCACTTGAGAGGGTTTAAGCTCGCAACCATTATTGCTGACAACAATACACATGATTTTGATATTACTTTATAATATAAAGTACTTTCTTAAACATAAAAAGAAAACTTCAAGTATATTGAAACAATGCTACTATATTGCACAAATCTGGTGTGCCATTTAAGATGATTGTTATAGATTATTTATAGTATTGTCTCTAGGTATGGTGTAATGTCACAAAAAAAATTCTCTTATTTCTGAGACAATCGATATTTGTGGTGTAAATTACAACACATCATTCAAGTAGTAGTTTGAATGAAACCTCGATTCATTTTTATTTCAATGCATCAAATCATGTATATTCTATTCAGCTTTATAAAATTTTATTTATTTATTTTATTAAAAGTATAAGTTAGCCAATGAAATATTGAAACATATGGTCCTAACAAAATATCACAAAAAAGTCCATCAATATTGGAATAATAGAATCAAACTGAAGATATTTTGGTACATGTCACTATTAATGATCTTACTGTACTACTAATTTAATCGATTCAACCATCAAATGTTCATTTAAAGCGGCTCTAAATATAAGCAAGTTGGTGAATAATAAAAGACCATTTTTTTTCTCTTCAATTTTAGAGTGAGACACCATGTAAAAGAAAGAGATACATGAAGATGAATAGATTGTCTTTCTTGCGTTTCAAAAAAAAAAAAAATAGATTGTCTTTCTTTTTGTTTATCTGTTGTTTTTTTTTTTTTTTATTTATTTATTTTATTTTTTTTATAAAATAATATATGAAAGAGATATACACGATGATAAAATGTTCATTTACCATTGACGACAATACATAGAACAATTATTCTAAAGGCCTTATTTCTAATATCTGTTGTACTTCAAATATTATTATTCCTACTTTTCTTCTTCAGCTGTATTATGCTAAATAAAGGTGAGTTATATTCCTTCTACTCAATCTGTATGCTTTCTTTTCTATGTTTTCTTTTCTGATGTTAGACATTTCAGATATATCATTTATTCAATTCTTGACATGCTCGCAACTAAAGGTGTAATTTTTATAATAAATTTTGTTGATGTCAGAAAATAGATACAATAATTGTCTTTGCGATTACAAGTATATGTCGAACAAATGCGATATTATAACGAATGTAAAGATCGGATTGTTATTATATTAGATGAATCTCAATACAAGATGTATAAATTACAAAGAAATTCAATAAAAAAATTTAATTAAAAATGAAAAGTTGTGCAGCGTAGGTGTGTAGAAGGTTCAAAATATCGCGATATATCGGTGATATATCGTTTTATGAAGATTCTCCTTAAAATATCAGCTATAATCGTTATCGTTTTATAAATATCATTAAAATATCGACAAAATATTGATATCTTTTAGTAGTTAAAAAATCCAAGATATCGATAAATATCAACAAAAAATCGTCCGAATTTGAATTTTTTTTAGTAAAAAAATAACCAATTCATTATTTGCTTTTTTATTTATTATTTCTTACCGTTTATATCTTTTATTTATTGATTTTACTTAGTATTATCAATATTTCCTTATTTATATTTTATAATACATATAAATATAAATATGATAATACCTATTTATATGTATATATTTATATGTAAAATAACAAATCAAGCTTTTGAATATATATATTCTTTTATATTTTTTATATTTTTTATTTTTTTTAAATTATATTTTGTTATAGGATTATTGTCGATATATTGATCGATAGCCGATATATCATTGGTAAGATTAGTAGTCGGTATTAAAATTGTTATTGGATGGATATATTTGAAACCCAACAAAACATTGAAAATATTAAATTTGATGTGCAACTTAGAATGATGCAAAATAATTCATAGGTAAACCATTGCGCTCTGACACCTTTATCAAAAATTAAGTTACAACGACGCTTCTACGTTGCAAGTCTTTTTTTGCACAGTAATGTCAGATGCCTCAACTAATACACTTTTGTCACTATTTTAGATTTATGTTCTAATAATAGTATTGTTTTTTTTTATACCAAAAAAATGTTAAGATAAATATTTAAAAGAAACTAGCAATAGTGGAAAGAAGATGCTCTAACACTTGGCATCATAAATACTTTTTTTCAAGCTTTTTTTTTTTTTTTAATTATTCTGATTCTTTTTTTCTTTTCTTTTTTTTTTATAAGAATTATTCTGATTCTTTCGATCGTTCTTCTTATTGGTCTATGGGATGGGCATATACGAAGTACTACGTTGTATTAGTCATGCTACTTTATTCCTCGACTCTAACTGATTTTTTTTTTTTTTAAAGCTTCCATTCAAAATAAAATGCTACTGTTGAAAAACGACCCTAAAACCAAACCAGAACAACGATTTGAACACACGAGATACCTTAAGATGCAAGCAATCACGAATTCAGACAAAATAAGTAAGAACGAACACAACCAGATTTTATCCTGGTTCAGATCCAACTCGGATCCTAATCCAGTCAGGGATGAGATTTCCCTATTTTCTTCCACTATATCCAATCGGAGTTTACAAGAAGATCACTCGATCACCGTCGAGACAAACACTCTAGATCGTCAAACCCTTGTTTGCGATTCTCTGTTTTTTCTCTCTCTCTTCTCTCAGAAACTCATGAATACAATACAGAATTAATGACTTAACTAACGCAAGCGATTACAGAAGATTATATAGAACGATCCAGTGCTGACGTGTCGCCCAAGCTGCCTCAGGTTAGTTATAACCGTTTCTCTACCAGCTCGCTATCAGTTCGCCTACCTCGCAGCTCGCCCAGCTCCATAGCTCAGCTCACCTAACTCGCAGATCGACCAGCTCCTTAGCTCAGCTCGCCTAACTCGCAGATCGACCAGCTCGCTCAACTCAGCTCGCCCAGCTCGCTCAACTCAGCTCGCCCAGCTCGCTGATGTGGCATTGCACTTATCTTCACAAATCTCCACCTTGCGATGCACATCTCCAACTCCGTGGAAGCAAACAAAGTCCTCTCATCCCCATTTTCCCCGGCTACTTAACCTTTCCTAAGCTTGAGCAAGTCTAGGGCATTTCTGAACTTGTCAATAGGAACCACCTTTGTCAAGATGTCAGCCGGATTAACATCTGTACAAATTTTCTTCACTTTGATCACCCTTTCTGCTATAATATCTCTGATGAAGTGCAGCCTCACGTCAATGTGCTTAGTTCGCTCGTGATACATAGTGTTCTTCGATAAGTGAATTGCACTTTGTGAGTCACAGTAGATCTCAGCACAGTCTTGATCATATCCAAGTTCGGACATGAAGCCTTTTAGCCAGAGACATTCTTTTACAGCTTCAGTTAAAGAGATATACTCAGCTTCAGTGGTGGACAAGGCAACCACATGTTGAAGACTTGCTTTCCAGCTCACAGTATTTTCTCCAACTGTAAACACATAGCCAGATAGGGACCTTCTCTTGTCCAAGTCTCCAGCATAATCAGAGTCACAATAACCATGAACCTTGCAGTGACTAGACTGGTTTGTAGTGTAGACCAGGCTCAGATCTGAAGCTCCTTTGATGTATCTGACCAGCCATTTAGCAGCTTCCCAATGAGTTTTACCAGGTTTACTCATGAACCTGCTCACTAGGCTGACTCCATAAGCGATGTCAGGTCTGGTGCTGATCATCCCATACATCAGACTTCCAACACAGTTTGAGTATGGGATCTTCTCCATGTACTTTGCCTGATTGTTGAGCTCTTGTTCTGTGAAAGACATGAGTTTGAACTGAGCTCCAATGGGTGTTGAGACAGCCTTTGCCTTGTCTAGACCAAAAGATCTTGCAACCTTCTCCAGGTAAGACTTTTGAGATAGTCTGAGAATGCCCTTGTCTCTATCTCTTTCTATATTCATTCCAAAAATCTTGCTGGCAGGTCCAAGGTCCTTCATGTCAAATTATGAGCTCAGTTGATCCTTCAACTTTTGAATCTGAAACTTGTCTTTACAAGCAATTAGCATGTCATCCACATAAATCAGCAAATACATGTAATTACCATTTTTCAACTTTGTAATATAGACACAGCTGTCAAATTTGCTTCTTATGAAGCCTTGGTTAAACATGAAAAGATCAAATCTGAGATACCATTGCCTGGGGGATTGTTTGAGTCCATACAAAGATTTCTTCAATAAGCAAACCTTCTCTTCATCTCCCGGGGCTATGAACTCTTCAGGTTGTTGCATATAAATCTGTTCATCAAGCTTTCCATGCAGAAAAGCTGTTTTGACATCAAGTTGTTCTAATTCAAGATCAAACATAGTTGTTAAAGATAAAAGAATCCTTATTGAGGTATGTTTGACAACAGGAGAAAAAACTTCATGGTAATCAACCCCTTCAACTTGGGAAAAACCCTTGGCTACAAGCATGGCCTTGAATCTGGCACTCTCCACTCCTGGAATGCTAGGCTTGAGTTTGAAGATCCATTTGGATCCAACTATTCTCTTCTTTTCAGGTCTTTTGACAATGTCCCAAGTTTGGTTCTTGTGTACGGAGTCCATCTCCTCCTGCATTGCTTTCTTCCACAGAGGCCATTCCTTGCAACTCTTGGCCTCATTGAGATTGCTTGGTTCTTCTCCTGAAATGAGACTAGCTGACACTAGTGCAAAAGCAATGAGGTCAGCTTGTGCATACCTTGCATTTGGTTTGCTGACCCTCCTCTCTCTATCTCTTGCAAGGACATAGTCCATGAGTTGTTCTGCATGAGGATCAATGCCATCTGAGAAAGTGTCAAAGGCTTGGTCTTCTTCTTCATTTCCTGGAACAGCTCCAAGATCTTCTTCAGCAGCTCCACCTTGATCAGTGCTTGGAGTTTCTGTACTGACTTGATCTTCAGTGTTGGCTCCATTATCAACACCTGTGGTTGTTGTTGTGTCTGTGTCAGGTTGATCTTGGTTTTGTGCCTTGTAGAAGACTCCTTCATTGAACCTCACGTCTCTTGAGGTGACACATTTCTTATCCTCTAGCAGCCACACTTTGTAGCCTTTGACTCCTTCAGGGTAGCCTAAGAACACTCTTTTTCTTGCTCTGGGATTGAGCTTTCCTTGACTGGTGTGAACATATGCAACACAGCCAAAAGGCCTCAAGTGTTCATATGTTGTGTTGTGCCCAGACCATTTCTTCTCAGGTACCTCAAAATCCAGGGCAGCAGATGGTGACCTGTTGATCAAGTAACAAGCAGTAAAAGCTGCCTCGGCCCAGAAGGATTTAGGTAAACCAGAATCAGAAAGCATACATCTCACCTTGTTCATTATGGTTCTGTTCATCCTCTCAGGTAGGCCATTCTCTTGAGGGGTCCCTGAACAGGTGTGCTTTCTTGCAATTCCTTGCTGTGTACAATAAGAGTCAAATTCTTCATTGCAGAACTCTAGGCCATTGTCAGTTCTTAGCCTCTTTATCTTTCTCTCAGTCTGTGTTTCTACTAGTGCCTTCCCCTCCAAGAATTTGCTGAATGCCTAATCTTTGGTCTTCAGAAAGTAGATCCATACTTTTCTTGAGAAATCATCAATAAAGGTGATGAAATACTGGCATTTCGAGAGAGAGTGTGGAACATTTGGTGAGCCCCACAGGTCTGAATGAATGTAGTCTAGGGTGCCTTTTGTATTGTGGATTGCCTTTGGGAACTTCAACCTGTGAGACTTGCCAAGAACACAGTTTTCACATAGTTGAAAATCAGACAAACCAGTTACCTTTAGCACTCCCTGCTTATTGAGTTCGGTCATTCTTTGGACACTCATATGTCCAAGTCTCCTGTGCCACACCTCAGCTCGCTCTGGCTTCATGTTGATGGTGCTAGCTTCTCCAGTGAAGGTTTCACCCTCTAGCACATAGAGCCCATGTTCCAGTTTTCCCTTCATCACTTGGAGCACACCTTTGTAGATTCTGAGAACTCCACATTGGCTCTTGAAGTTATAGCCCAGAGCATCAAGAGTTCCTAAAGAGATTAGGTTTCTCTTGAGGTCTGGTATGTGTCTCACATCAGTCAGAGTATGTTGAGTTCCATCAGACATCTTGAGGATAATAGATCTAAGGCCAATGACATCGCACCTGTCATTGTTTCCCATAAGAACTTTGCCACCTGTGTAATCCTGATAATCACAAAAGAAATCCTTTCTTGGGGTCATGTGATAAGTACATCCAGTATCAAGAATCCATTGTTCCTGTGGGTCAGTGTTAGAAACTGATAGGACATCACATGTATCAAGACCATCAAGGATATTTGCAACATCTCCATTCTTGGAGTTGTTGTTATTCTTCTTTGTCTTCCCATCCCCTTTTTCCTGTTTCTTCTCTGGGCAATTTCTCCTGTAATGGCCTTCCTTGTTGCAGTTCCAGCAAGTAACTGTTGTTGATGAAGAGTCTTTGGACTTTGACATTTCCTTGTTCTTGCCACTTGATTTCTTTTATGGTCGTCCTCTTACATTAAGGCCTTCTGATGCAGCCTTGGTTATCTTGCCATTTGACTTTAAATCAAGTTCTTTTGAATAGGCTGCACTGATCATCTCATCAAGAGATAGGGTCTCCTTCCCATACTTGAGAGTGTCTTTCAGTTGCTCATAGGGCTTAGGCAGCGAGTTCATGAGGAAGATGGTCTGGTCTTCTTCATCTATCTCTACCTCTAGGCTCTCCAGATCTGAAATCAATTTTGTGAAATCATTGATGTTATCATCAACAGTTTTACCTTTGTCCATCTTGAAGTTGTAGAACTTTTGCTTCAGATATATTCTTGAGGGAAGGGTCTTTGTCATGTAGAGCTGCTCGAGTTTCAACCACATTGCAGCGGCTGTTTTCTCCTTGATCACCTTCCTCAAAACCTGATCGCCAAGACTCAGGATGATGGTGTTTCTTGCCCTCTTCATGACTTCCTCTTTCTTTTCGTCTGACATTGTCTGTGGCATTTTGGCGAGTCCTTTGAGCGCGTCATCGAGCCCTAGGATTCCCAAATGTGCTGTCATCTTTTCCTTCCATAGCAAGAAATCGTTCTTGCCATCAAATTTCTCGATGTCTGACTTGAATGTAGACATTGTTCGCCGATCTTGAGATTTCCGATGTTAGGTCTGCGAAAGATTTGATCGCGTCTCGTGATCGATGACAATTGTGCTTGATTTGATTTCGATCGTCTACGTCTTCCTCAGCGTGGCTTCGCGGTGAGGCTCTGATACCAATTTGTTGAAAAACGATCCCTAAAACCAAACCAGAACAACGATTTGAACACACGAGATACCTTAAGATGCAAGCAATCACGAATTCAGACAAAATAAGTAAGAACGAACACAACCAGATTTTATCCTGGTTCATATCCAACTCGGATCCTAATCCAGTCAGGGATAAGATTTCCATATTTGCTTCCACTATATCTAATCGGAGTTTACAAGAAGATCACTCGATCACCGTCGAGACAAACACTCTAGATCGTCAAACCCTTGTTTGCGATTCTCTGTTTTTTCTCTCTCTCTTCTCTCAGAAACTCATTAATACAATACAGAATTAATGACTTGACTAACGCAAGCGATTACAGAAGATTATATAGAACGATCCAGTGCTGACGTGTCGCCCAAGCTGCCTTAGGTTAGTTATAACCGTTTCTCTACCAGCTCGCTATCAGCTCGCCTACCTCGCAGCTCGCCCAGCTCCTTAGCTCAGCTCGCCTAACTCGCAGATCGACTAGCTCCTTAGCTCAGCTCGCCTAACTCGTAGATCGACCAGCTCGCTCAACTCAGCTCGCCCAGCTCGCTGATGTGGCATTGCACTTATCTTCACAGCTACTAATGAGCAAGATACAACGAAGAAAAAGATCACAAAAATTAAACCGATTAATCAAGCCGCAAGTGTCGTCTATGAACCAACGAGACAACCTTATCCAAGACAACCATACAGGGCCAGGCCTGTTTGGGATTTACGAAAGCATTTTCCTGTCTCTTAGGATTTACCGAAGCATTTCCATGTCTCTCAAACGGAGATAAACTCCTACGTAACCAAGGATGCCAGTCGCCTGAGCAACAACCAATCAAAGACCTTCAACCCTCCCACCGGAGGACCACCTCCTCAAACTCCACTCCCGCTGATTAAGCGAGCCTTCGCCGAGGGAGCTCGAAAGCTTGAGGTCGGCGACCAACCCAACATCTTCTCCACGATTGAAGTGCACCTGAAGTTGCACCCAAACTTCAATGGAAAAGCACACAATAAAGGAGAAAAGACTCGGACGACTAGCGAAATCGAGCAGACAAAAAACTGAACCTAAATTAGAGCTAAACTCTCTAAACAACGCATAAAAAAGAGAGAGACTAACTAGCTGAATATTTAACAGAAAAAAAAACCCTTCAAAATCCCACCACCAAGGTTGACTCCCACCAGATTTGTTCTCACACCCATCCACATCCATGACCACGAAAACCTCTTGTCCGCAAACCCATGGAATGAGGCTGTGAAGTAGCACCAAACCACCCCTGTGAAGAGGAGCGTAACAGAGAAAGGCGCATCCACCGAGAGCAGCCCGAAGTTGTCGCTAGCTGAAGCCATCGCAGATCTGAAATCAAACACGCTGAGGGGCTCCGAAACGGACGAGAAGGATGGTTGTGGCCCAGGTAGACCGGAGAACTAATGAGAAAGGGAGCCACGACAGGCGTCCGGAACCCGGGAGGGAGGGAGGGAGCGGCGACGGCTGAAAGGCAGAGAAACCCTAGAGTTATTTGTTTTTAGGAGAGAGAACAGAGCTTTTTTTTGTTGCGGTGAACATGAACTTTTTTTGTCTTCTTGACTCTAACTGATTGTTCCCTATGCATTTCTGGGGATTTTATTATTGCATTATTGGACTATGCCCATATGAAATACATTTATCATCATAGACAAAGCTACGGATTCAAATTAGGGGAGCTAATATGCAAAAAAAAAAAAATAAATAAATAAATAAAAAATGTTAAAGGGAGCTGAATTACTGGCTTGTGCCTGTTTATATCAGTCATTCTACTTTATTTATAAAACTCTGAAACTTTCTTTTGTAATTATAGATCTAATGCACTCTTTTTGTTATATTTATCAACTTTTAATATAGTTAGGGTGGACGAGGAGGATATAAACTTAACCGATGTTGGACAAGACAAGACATAATCGAGAGACTGATATTTGAGAATGGTGAAATGACTATTTATTAATGTCTAAAATCACTATTGAAATTCTCTCCAAATTTTCTATTATTTTTTTACAGAAGTAATTACAAAAGGAAAAATTGTAAAATGGCTATTTGAAACTTATTGATTAGCAAAATAGCAAATGTTTCAACTTTTCAGCAAAGTAGCCAAATTTACGTTTTCAAAAAAAATTTGACAGTCAAAATTAAATTTTTTTACGATTATTATAAGCAATTTATCACTTTCAAAAAAATTAATCTTGGGTTCAAATTTTTTTTGAAACCAACTTACTGCACATTTTGGCTATTTCAGTAAATTAAGACAAACCTTGGCTATTTTGCAAATTCATAACTTTAAATTGACTATTTAATTACATCACCCATTACAAAAATAGATTTCTTTTTATATATTTTTTGTGATAATTTTTTTTTTTTTTTTTGGTTTAAAGCTTAATTTTGAAGATTAAGTTCCATTCGGCGTATAATGAAAGAAAAACATTAGTAAATGCTGGTCGATGCAAAAAATTAGGAAAAATAGTAAAATTCATATTTGAAGTTTGGCTTTTAAATCATCCAAGTTCCCCAGAGGACAAGTTTCTTTATATTTTATTACAATACCCCAACATGTGATTGGAGTGTCGTATAATCTCCAATGAATTGGATGGTGGTAATGAGTCCCCGAGTAAACGCATAAGAGTGATAACTACAAGTGCGCCACCCAAATGCCATTTCTTATATTACATAATGACATTCGTATTTCGGTATGTTTGATGTCGTTTCCTTAACTGACGAACATTTTTGTCCACAGGTAGGGTTGTGCCCGAAGTATCGTGCAGTATATTTACAAATGCGTCACCACAAAGAGATGCTGACAATAATTACAAGTAAGCCACCGTAATATGGTTGATATCAATATGGTTGGTGTCGTTGACTTATCATACGACAACTTTGTCACCCTGGTATGATATGTCTGAAGTCTCTCGAGCTATATACACATATGCACCACTCAAATGCATGCAGTATATAATTACAAGCGAGTCACCCAAACGGTAGTTCCATGAAAAGACGACAAGTGTGGGGGTAGAGTTCGACCCTCTTTAATAAAACGATAATGGATCGTCAAGCCCAATATATTTTTTCGTTTGTTATTCATTGACGCAAAGACTTGAAGAAATATTTGGGCCTGGCCCAAATATATTTACGAGCTCAATGTACCTTCTTCAAGGATCACCACGAAGTCGAAGTCAGCGTAGGAGACACGATCTCGCCTTGAAATTTGGAGAGTTTACGACTTCCACCGAGCCAATTCAAATAAAGAAGCGACGTGGCAGAATGAGAGGCAATAAAGGACGAAGTCGCCATCACATGTCTCCGAAGATACGCGTCCCGTGGTAATATAAATTCTCTTCTTCTTAGGAGACTTGCACGTCTTTTTTCCTTGCTATCTCTTACATCTCTCTCTCTCTCTCTCTCTCTCTCTCTCTCAATTGTATCTTTGTGCTCGTCAGTCAATTCTGAATTGTTGATTTTGGCATTTGTAATTGAGATCGAAATATCAATAATATTGCTTGGTTTCATATTTAATTTTCGCATAAATTATTACAAACAATTAATTTTCGTTTCTATACGACATCTTTCTGATATCCACATAAAAAATTAAATCGAATCAAGCAGTCAAAATCCCCTTTTGTTTTCTTCGTGATTGTTGAGGCTCAGAAACGACATCAACAACAAGTATGCTTGATGTTGTTTACTTAATAGAGGAACAACTATTTACACGTTTAACAGTAGTATGTCTGATGGCGTTTCCTTAACAGCCGACAAGTTTGATGGGCGGATTGTTACAACCTCTTTATGCCCGATGAACAACATTCCAACATGAAAATTGAAAACTGAGTTATTTAGGGTTGAGAGAAGTGATGACATCCAACATTGTTTTCTTCTCGAGTAATATTATGTTAAAAAGCGATATTTCTATTTATTCTACTCAATATACTTTCTTTCAGATGTTTTCTTTTCTGATGTTGACACATTTCAAATAAAGTATTTATTCAATTATTGTCATGCTCGCAACTAATTGTGTATTTTTCTTACATAAACTCAAAATAATATATTTGAAAGTGTAATAGGGTTTTAGAATTGAAATTTTTTTTTGAGTGTTTAAGATTAAAACTCATGTTTCAAATCACTAATAAAACATTATGCATGGATTCACAACATAATAAATGGAATAAACTATAAATTTTGTATACTTAATGTATATAGTATGAAGAGAAAACATAGTTAATTAAACTGCAAAGTTCTATTAAATATATTAGAGTTTGGAATTTTAAAAATATATATACGAGTATTGAAATGGTTCAAGGTGTCCAACCTCTAAGGTGTGTTGTCTGGGAAAAGAGCCATTTCAACCACTTCTCAAATTGTTCCACGCATCATTAAGCCATTATGTATGCTTTTATAACACCAAATTAACAGTTAATAGTTCAGAGAGTTGTGGCTTTCGATTTTTTTTTTTTCATTTTTCTGGGTGGAAGTGAAAAAAAAAAAAAGAAGATAGTTTTGGAGTCCAAACGTTAATAGTTGTATCATTAGAGTTCATTTGCCTCACAGAATATGTCATTCAATGAACCAACCATAATTATGACATGCTAAAACAGTTAAAATAATATTGGAATAATGTTCTCAATAAGTACATCTGTTGACTTAATTAAAATATGGAATCTACTGTGATTCCCTTTTAATAAGGCATTGATCTATTACAATAATTTATAATAATGTAGTGGAATCAGGAAATGAGGTGAAGGTTGGTCAAAGTTTGAGAAGTGATAATTTAGCAAGCACTCTTTTATACTCATTTTCCTATTTCTTTATTGACACAAGTGACATTTAATTAAGAAGGCAATCATTTCGGTAGCTCGAGATCGGGCGGACGGGGAATGCTCTGGCATCCGGTGCAGTGGCGGAGGAGATGTTTCAGGCGATCCGACGGCGGCGAGACCGTCCATGTCTGGTAGTACTCCTTTGGATCAAACACCGCACCACAGGTGATCTCACTCGAACCCTGAGTCAACAAACCCGACTTAGTTGCGTTCACAAATAAGTCCCCTTCCGATCTTATGAACCCGCTCGCTCCCGTCTCCTTGTCACTCGCCTGTCACAACATATATTCTTAAGATATTATTTAAAATAAAAAAAAATTGGGATCTTATATATCGAGAATTCGAGATTGTATCAAGACACACAACACACCTTTTCAGTGAGGTATTTGAACGCTATTTTCTTATTCCCTGCTTCATACACATTGCACTGCGAATATATCTGACACATACAAAAAAAAGAGTTAGAATAGCTAGTTGGTCGTGGGTTCGAGCCACTCTAGGCATATCTAGAAAAGAGTTCGAATAGCTAGGTAAATTTTTTTATGTAAAATGAAAGGAAAAAAATAACATTAAAAAGTATTACATAAATAAAAACTCTGTCCCTGTATCCTTAGTTTATTTGAGCTGGAGCCTTTCAAAAAGCATTTCTAAGCGGGAGCGGAGCCAAATAGGTATATAAGGGTGGCTAATTTGTAAATTTTTAATGTAGAATGAAAAGAAATGAAAAAAAAAATTGAAAAACAGTAAAAATTATTACATAAATAAAAATTGAGGGGGAGCTATACTAGTCTCTAGAAGCCTATGTCCCTGCATCCTTGGAATTTATTCCCAAGTGGTCCTGGGTTCGAGCCCCTTTATAGGCATATCCACGCAGGAAATTAATTTGTAAATTTTTAATGAAAAAGAATTAGAAAGCATTATATAAATAAAACTTAAGTGGGGGCTGCTATAATAGTGTCTAGAAACCTCCGTCCCTATATACTTGGTTTTGTTTCCAAGTGGTCCTGGGTTCGATCCCCTCTAAAGGCATATCCGTGCAGGGACGGAGGAGCCAGAAAGGTAACTTACAGGGGCTAATATGTGAAGAAAAAAAAAGTGGGAACTAGTTTGTTAATTTTTAATGTAAAAAAATGGAAAACAGTAAAAAAGTATTAAACAAACAGAAATGGAGAAGCCTCCTTTCCCTGTATCCTCCGGGGCTAGTAAGAAGTCACACTACACACTTTAACTGGCTACTAAGCCCATACTTAGCTGTAAAAAAAAATAAACAACCCAATTTCATATATATAGATTGCTGATGATAAGAGAAGTGCAAACCGGAAGAAGAAATAACAAAATAGCAATAAGAGCAAAGTGTCATAAACGTCCCTAACTCGCTCACAGGGAAGAAACCAAGATTTTAAACTAGGGAGGCTAATATGCAAAAAAAAAAAGTTCAAGGGGGCTGATTTATAAATTTTTAGGGTAAAATAAAAAATAGAAAATAAAAAAAAAACTAGCAAAAAGTGAAACAAAAAAAAAAAATTGAGGGCTCTGATTTCGTGTTTTACCATGGTCAACCACGTGATTGACGGTTAAATTTAACAGATAATTAGGAAAATAGTCAACTTAAACGTTTGACATTGCTAAATAATCAACGATTGGTAAATCTCAAGTAAATAGTAACTTTCAGACGTAAATCTTACATAAATAACCATTTGTAAAAGTGACTATTCAGGTAAACGTTGGCTATTTAGCGATGTCAAACGTTTAAATTAGCTATTTCCCTAACGGACCCTAAATATAACCGGCTAATAAGACCATATTTAGTTGTTAAAAAAAAAAAAAAAAAAAAGGAAGTTTTTTTACCTGGGATTCGACGCTGGCACAGACGGCGTAGATTCCCCAGTTAGTAGTATAGTTGTTGTAGAGGTGGACTTTGGCGAAGCGGACGCGGGGGTGGCGCTGGCGGGTCCCGTCGAAGAAGCAGTGGTGGATTGTGACTCGGACGCAGCGGTCCCCGACGTGGGAGGGGTCGGCCCCGATGAGCATGGTCTTGTCGTGGTCCGCGAACCGGCACCGCGACACCGTGATGTCCGTGCTCCCCCTCGTGATGTCGATGAGCCCGTCCTCGTAGTCCCGCAGGGTGCACCTGTCGATCCATATGTGGGCCGAGTTCGGCTTTATCTGGATCGCGTCCACGTCGGGCCCCCTCCCCCCTTCGAACTCCAGGTTGCACACGATCACGTGCTCGCACTCTTTTAGCCTCAGACCTTTCCCCGTCAGCTTTATCCTGTCTCCGGACCCGCGCCCGTCGATCGTCGTGTACGAGGATACGCTTAGGTACGACGACAGGCGTATCGTGCCCCGTACGTCGAAGACGATCCACGTCGGCTCTTTTTTCCGGCAGCCTTGTCGAAGCGACCCCGGCCCGTCGTCTGTTTCGCGAAATTTCCCGCCCCCCGAAATTAGCTTTTTGTTTGTTATCGCCTCACATTATGTGAATGTTCTCAATTGTACAAATCTCGTACACTTATGTGTGGTGTTGTATAAAATTTGAAGAGAAAAAATTGGTTTATTTCTATGTCCGAGTGCGTAAATCCTACAACTTTACGCATTTTTACAGAATTATCTTGGTTCACAGTCGCGCATGGCATGCAGTATATAATGCAAAGTTATACATGACACAAACATAAAGTTATATTACACGAAATTTAATTTATGAACTATCAATGTGGTGGATATTTAAGCATCAATTGCAAAGAAAAACATTGAATAAAGATTTTGTTTTTATATTTTGTAGGGACTGAATCTTGCACTCTCCTTAAAAAAAAAATTCAGGGCCGCTCGGGCAGCGTGGACTTTAATCGGACGAAGCGTCCCACAATTATTATAAAAAAAAAATTAAAAAAAAATCCCAATCAAACTAGTGGGTAAAGGTTGAACAGTTTACCTGCTAGAGTAGTGACGTGGTAAAGAGAGCCATGGAGGCCACCGATGGCGTGGCGACCAAAGCCCTCGGCTTGGCCGGCGAGACCTCTCAGGGTCGAGTCCACGTGTCCGTACGGAACAACTGTCTCCATAACTGAGAGTGAGTTTTGACTCCAATGCCTAATTTGGTGGAATAAGTTTGACAAAATCAGCCTTATGTTTCCGAATCTCATCTTATTCTTATATCATGCAAAGAAGTTCAAATTATCGAATCTGTGAAAATTTGGA
Organism: Urtica dioica subsp. dioica; assembly: GCF_054948205.1. Classification (NCBI taxonomy): domain Eukaryota; kingdom Viridiplantae; phylum Streptophyta; class Magnoliopsida; order Rosales; family Urticaceae; genus Urtica; species Urtica dioica. The sequence continues at coordinate 48,887,844 of NC_142757.1, read as the reverse complement.
AATAGGCGAGATTCAAAAACAGCCAAGGACCACTAAATAAATAGAAACAGGCGATACCAAATTCATCTTGCGAATTTGACTCCCACGAAAGCAAAGAATATCTCTATTTATAAAACAGAAATAATGATTAAATACGCGATACTCAGAGTACTTTGGTATACAATCTTTTGAGCTTCTGTGAAAATAATCACAACTCATCTGCTCATACGTATAGCAAAATCTAGAATGATATAAAGCATATTAGGCATTGACAAATTCCAAAACTTGTCACAAAGACGAAAACCCGTCTTAACACTGTGAACTAAGCTACAATACAATACTTGGCTCTAATTACACATTCGTGAAAAAGTCTCAACCACACAACAAATCAACGAAAATGACAACATCATCAAACACACATTGCAATCCAGAAAAAGAAAAGAAAAAAAAAACTGAAAACCCATCACCTAAGAAATTACAAAATTAAAATAAATAGATGCTTGGAATAGACCCATCACCGAAAACCCATTCATAGAACAACCAAGAGCCGAAAAACGGAAAGTATAGAGAGACGTACCTGAGATCGGAGAGGTGGTGAAAAAGCTCAAGGTAGAAGCTTTTGGCTTGTTGCGGAACAAAATACAGATAAATAGTTATTTATAAGTGATGGGTTGCGTAATAGTCGCGGCGTTATGGTGTTTGCGGTGGCCGTTTCCCGTTTCATCAATTCTAAATAAATGAATGTAACGCCTCTTCTCTCTCTCATTGTTTGTAACAGAAGAAGAAAGAAAGAAACGGCATTTTGTGGTTCCCAAAAACGACACCAACGGCCTGTCGGCAAACGCTTTGTCAACGTGGCACGAGTCTCATTAATACAAATATCCCCAATTCCCCATCTCCAAATCCGAGCAAAAAAAAAAATACAAAAAATTAGCGATATAAGCCACATAAACATAAACGTTTGTGTTTTAACCAATGAAAAAAATGTCGTTTTCGTTGCCGTTTCGAGCCTCCTGATTTACGAAAAATCGTTATACCGATGGAAAACCCAACGAAAAAATTGTGGAAAATGACAAGTAAAATGCCGTTTTCAATGCCGTTTTCCATAGAAAACCGACGTGCCGAAGGAAAACCGAACGGAAATAATGTGACATCATATGTTAAATATATATATATATATATATATATATATATATATATATATCTTTCAATTTTTAAACTTGAAATTTATGTCGACTACATTTTATAATCTTCAATACCTAATTTTTTTTGCACCAATATAATATATAATACCAACAACTCGTTAATTTCACCAATCACTATACTTTATAATCTTAATACGTAATTATTTATACACCAATCTAATATCTAATATTTCAATACGCACAACTTGTTAATTTCAATCTCACATAACATATTTATACCCAATACACAAATTTATACACACACATATATATGGATATATCTATGTATTATTTATGTATATAAATATTATTTCTTAAATCTAGATGAGATTTTTAATTTTTTATGTGATATATTTTTTATAATTTAATTTACAATGTTATATAAATTTATCAATAATTTATTTATTTTTTAATTATTTTTTATATTAAGTTGATGGTTTTTATTTACAAATCTTATATTAAACATATACATAATATATCAAAGTCGATGCTCAGCACAGTGGTTAATCCAGAACGTCTCAGCCGTGTGACTAGAGTTCGAATCTCAGGTCCAACTTTAATTTTTAAGTTAAAAACGACATAAGCAGCAAACGACGATTTTCGACGGAAAACGACACAAAACGAAAAACGACGATATTCGACGGAAAACGACACAAAACGAAAAACTTGCTCTCTTCGTCGGCCGTTGACCCACCAAAATGAAAATTCAAGATTCCTTGGTTTTAACCTGTTTTGTAAATTTTTCGTGAATAGTCAAAAAAATTTGTATAAATTTTGTAAATAACCATATTTACTAGAAATTTACTCTGCGTTTTTTTTTATTATTTTGATAGCGTAAAAAGATTTACGTGGCAATTTACAAAAAATTAACGAAATGTTGACTATTTCAAAATTTCTAACGTTTCATATGGCTAGATAGACATTGGACCCAAAAAAATATGGGCAAGTAAACGAAAGAGCTTTTATAACTTGGGTGATTTTGGAACTATCTTTTAAAAGTTTCATTTTTATATGAATACCTCTCATCTAATAAATATTACCTTATTCACAAATATACTATTCTTTTATTTAAAAAAAAAATTTAAAAAAAAAAAAAAAAAAACACTCAGCCATTCACCATTCAGACGACTGCCCGATGTTTTCGACGTCGATCGGAGCTGGCCAAAACATGGTGGTTGGTTTGTTTTTCGGACGTTGGTCGGAGACTGATGAAAGAGAACCCCAAATTTTAAACAAACTAGGTTTTCTTATCTATGATAAACAATTCATTAAAGAAATTAGATTTTGTCTCTTAGATTTTAGAGTTTGATACGTCTATTGCTCACAAAAACCGTGATCTGAAATTATTTTGGGATGTTGAATATGAACGTAAAACTCTACCGATATTGGGTAACTGATAATATACCAGTAGAGCAATAGAGTTTACTCATACATTAGAGCGGTTGAGTAAAGCGGTAGAGTTCAAATACGCAATAGAGGAGTAGAGCATTAGATATGAAATATACATTAGATCATTATAACTTTGTAAAACTATTTTACATTTCTACCGCTCAATCAACACCCATTTCTTCTTAAATAATGAAATTTGAATATCATTTAGATCTTCAAAGCCTACTCCAGCTAAATCAAACTCAATATATTTGATTGCATATATTCCACAATTCAATCCCCTATTTACAAAGAACAAAAACTAAAATAAAAACAACTATACTGAGTAGTAGAGCTTCTCTAATGCGAGGTAGTATTACTTAGCTTTACTAGTCAGTAAACTTGAAATACTCTAAGCAGAGCCATTTGGTATTTAATTACTGTAAAAATAAAATAAAATTTTAAATTATTTACTGTAGAAAGAAAATAAACACGTGTAATATAATTTAGCTCAAACAATATTGTTATATGAATCAAATTAATCAAGATTCTTTAAACTAAAAACTATTTTCATCTTATCGTGATCTTTATATAAAATAAAAATAAGTATAGATTTATAAGAAATCCAAATCAAGATTACTTCTTTGTAAACTATGACAAGTGAAAATGTGTTTAATAATCAAACTGTTGGTTTGATTTTGTTAGTTGTTGATGTCGAAATCTGTTCCTCAACAATCACGAAATTATAAATATATAATATTAAATATATCGCTCTATTTGTATGATGTGGATCTCAAGAATTCGTCGTAATTAGAATTGAATTTCAAAAGAATTATGAAGAACAACGAAAATAATAGCGGAAAATAGACAGAGAAATGACTTCTTTTATTACTGATCAAAATCGAAACAACAGAATATAATCTTTGGGAATACAGAATATTGATGATATATATTAAAAGAATAATGCCGAATGTCCCCTGCGAGATCTGCTTCGTCCTTTATTTATAGGTGAGATCGTTGTTCATCTTCCGTCGATCTGGTGGACACGTGGTCGGTCTGGAGCGTTCTGCGAAGGTTTGGCCTGTTCTTGCGAAGGTTTAGTATGAAGACCGCTTCTTTCGGACCCGCGAGGTGGTCAGCTTGAAAACCGCTTCTTCCGGACTCGCGAGGTGGTCAGCTTGAAGACCGCTTCTTCCGAGCTGACGGGGTGGATGCTGAGGACTGGTTCTGTCCGTGTAATCCTAATCCGAGCGGGCTGGGCCTGGTCGGATCTTGTTCATCAATCGAGATCCAGAATATGAATCGGGCCTCTGAGAAATGGCCCAAATTATAGGATTGTATTCTAGTATCCACAATAAGTCCCCCAAAGCATATTTAATTTATGCGAATATTAAGTATGCTTTAAATTTCTAAACCCGAGTTAGTAAAATATTTTTATATATTTTATTTTTATTTATTATTATTTCAGTTTTTTTTCTTTTTTTGAACTGAAATCCGAACTTGTATGTCCACGTGTCGTAGTCATAATGTTCATAATGGCAGGTGTCAAACTGAACTTCACCTTTCCAGGCCGAGTCATTTAAGATTCCTACTTGAGTGGAATTTGAAACGACACTGACACCCCATTGCTATTAATAAATAGGGCTTTTCGCATTCTCATCGATTCATTCGTTTTTAATCCCTCGAAGATTCAAAATCAGGTATCTTTCGTTTCATTTCTCTCTCTCTCTCTCTCTCTCTCTCTCTCTCTCTCTCTATTTTTTCTTGTTTTCGTCAGAGCTTATCTCTCTAGGCGTTTACCTTGCTGGTTTTATCTTGGCTTTCGATCGGGTTACTCAAAAATTTTCTTAGATGTCTATCCAAAGCACTCCAGAAAAGCTTGATGAAATTTCAAAGGACCTCAGAGGCCCTACCACGGTTTCTGAGGATGAACTCGTCAGATTTTTTGACGAATATGATATTCCTCATAACGTGGCCTTAGCTTTCCCTAGTCCCGAGTTTACAGCCTCAGATACCTCTGCAGGCTATTGTTGCGTATATAAAATATTTTTTAGGGATTGCGGGCTTAGAATATCTAGAAGCCCTAAAAATATCCATTCCCCAAATGTGCCCCAATTTCCTTAGGAAAATATCTGGGTTGATTACCTTAGCCAAGGAGAACGAGGTCGAGCTCACGGTGGCCGACCTGGTTCGTTTAGGTCATGTCAAACGTAACTCCAAACTTACCCCGGTTACCTTTTATCTCACTAATGCTGCGGGTCGAGGTGTTTTAGAGGGGTTACCTGAGAAAGACACTCACTGGGGTCGGAGAAGATTTTTCTTCGAGATAAATGAGCATTCGGTCGGCTCGTTTCATCAAAGGTTACGCCTTGAGTGGGCTTCTACTCCGGGTATAAAATTAGGATTTGTCACTCGCTATTGGTCCCCTTATGATATGTCAAAAATTCATTCACCATTTTTTTACAGCGAAAATCACGGCGCCCAAGGTCGACACCGAGTTCCTGGAAAAACTCGAGGTGTTGCGAACTGGAAGTTTGGATTGGAAATACTTCAACTCAGATCGTTTCGTCGAGTCGGGTTATTGGACCCGTCCTGAGATTGATCGAGGTGTCCTTGGTGAGTACAAGCTTTAGCCTGATCAGACTCACAGAAAATGTTATTTTGAAATGTTTCATTTAATAACTTTAATTATAGGCGGGGATCGCGAGGAGGGTGACATGGATGCCGAGGTTGATTACGTGGCCGAGAAGAAAAGACTTCGTCAAGCCAAGAAGGATGCTCAGAAGGGTGAGGTGTCCCAAACCACCGAAAGTTCGGCCGTTCTAGAGCGAACGATGGAGAAGGAGGATACTCGTGGGGCGAGCTCGCCTGGTCCGCCTGATGGCGTTGAAGTTGAGGGGCGCATTGAGAAGAATCCTCAACCTGTCCGGGTTGTCTCTGAGGTGACGTTGCGGTCGCTTGTGAGTGTTGTGAAGAGGAAAGCCGGAGTGGTGAAGCCGACTCCCGAAGTCGAGGTCGCGGCCAAGAAGGGCAAGGGAAAGAAGCATTCGAAGGAAGGTGTTTTCATCTCGGCTGACGAGGTAGAGAAAGAAGAGAAGCGGGCTGCCAAAAAGAAGAAGGAGAAGGTTGGTTTTGTGGGAAGTGGTGGCGAGGCGACTGCCCAATTTCCAGGATCGGCTGTTCTAATTGAATCCGCCAAGAGTGTCGGGGTGGTGGATACTGAAGGGAGCTCGCCCTCGAGGGGTGCTGCTCCAAAGGAAAAGGGCGCGGTGACTGGTCCCGGCGAGCTGACTTCTTCGGGTCCCACATCCCCTGACGAGGTGCCCAGATCCGACTCGAAGCTGAACAAGGTGGTGAATCACTTTGAGCGCAACCACCTCATCTATGAGGATGGCGGTTCGTCAGCCTTCCTGATGAGGCAGATCAGGTACCCCACTACGCCTTTGGGCAAAGTAAGGGCTCTGAGGGGTGTCAACATCTATAGGGGATGTCCATGGCGGCCATGAAGGTATCAATTCTTCTTGGTTTGTTTATATGTTATCCCCATATTTTTTTTTATTATTGTTGATTTCGTCTGGTGTTTGTCTAAATAAAGTATCAAGCCGAGATCAACAAGGGGGTTTACGCTTATGAGCACAAAATCCGAGTGACGGAGAAGAGGATTCGTGAACTGGAACGGTCTTTGGAGGCTTCGAGGGGGCGTGGTGCCGAGGTGAAAGCTTTGGAAGAAGAGGTGACTGGGCTCAAGGGCGAACTGGCGAAGAAGGAGGACGAGCTGAAGCACGCTCGGCTTAATCAAAAGATGCTCCGCGACCTTGGAGTTGAGGCCCAGACAGCTCGTTCAAAGTTGACAGAAAAGGAACGGCAGCTCGGCATCGCTCAATCGGAGATCGAGGAATACCAGGATCGGGTCACCTCGCTGGAATCGAGCAACAAGGATTTGAGCGCCTTTGCCAATCGAGCTGCTGCTGACTTCAAGCGGGCTAATGCTCTTATCGCCCAGTTGCAAAAGAGCGCCAAATTGATCAAGGTTCAGGCTACTCGATCTGGCCGGAAGGCGGCCTCTGTGAAGTACCGGAGCATTATCTCCAAGTACCAGGCTCACCTCGCAGCTCGTGAAAAGAAGGCTGTGATTGTGCGGAAGCTCGATCAATGCCATGCTGCGGCGGGGGTGCTGGAAGACGTGATGGCTGGCGAGCTCGACGATGCCAACGAGGTTCTTCAGGAGGCGAAGGACGATATTGCCAAGTTCACCGCGGATTTGTCTGTCGAGCCCCTCCCCGACCTCGCAGGTGCGGAAGATGTGATTTTCACTCCGTACTCGGAGCGGGTTTCTCCCGAAGGCGGTCTTGAGGATGTCTTGGTTGCGATGGACATCGATCAGTATGGCTCGAACGCTGGCCTGACTATGGCGGGGATTCCTGAGGAAACCGAGGTCGTTCAGGACGTCCCTGAGTCCGGAGCCTGAGGGGGGTTCTGAGTAAATTTTCGTTGTTTTGTTTGTTTTTTCTTTTGAATAATTATCGGCCCATTTGTTTTTGGGCAAGACTACTACGCTTTTTGTAATAATTATCAGCTCTGATGATTTCGGCCGTGGGGTCGTTTTCATTGAGCTCGTACTTTTGTTTGACTCCGGGGTCGGAGTTTTAATTCAACTTCTATGCGTTTATGATTTCTTAACTTTTGCTAAGTCCTTTTATTCCGACTGTCCTTATGTAGGGTGGTCTGGATCCATTTGTTATTCATGAGGAACTCCTCCCAATACGTATGTATTAATTAAGTTCGCTGAAGGCGAGTTTTCAGTTCGCTCAATATACTGCCGAGCTGATTGATCGGTCTGTTGCTTGGTCGTTTAAAAGATTTTGCTAAGCCTTTTAGCTCCTTTGAGCTGGATGATCTATTGTATGAACTCAACTCAATCAACTCTTATTTGTTTTATCCAGTGAACTATTTCGCCGATTATGGGTCGTGCGAGAACTGCTAAGTGTTTTTGGATCTCCGAAGTATGGTGCCTTTATCTCAGCCTGCTGCTCGATGTTCACCGGGCTGAAATGTATTCTGGTCATATTCTCGATTTGTTATGTAACGTATTGTTTAGTATTTCGGTTTTCAAGAGCGTGTGAATGATCCTTTAATGAGGTATTCAGATGCTTTGATGGCCTCGATGCCTATGGGAGACGTTTGTATTTGATTTTTATCCCATCTTAATTTACAGTAATTCAAAGGGATCCCATATTAGTGTTACCCAATCATACTGAGAGCCTCGATGCTGTGAGGATGTCAAGGGTCCGTCCTTGATCCTGTGAAGGTTGATGACTCAGTTGGTGGTTTATTTGAAGGGGCACCAAGCGGAGTCAAGAGTCCGTTACTCGTTGTATGTCGCGTTACAAACCTTGTGTTTAAAATTTTGGATGGGGCTGAGCCTTGGAATCAAGGTTGCCTACGTACCCAATGAATGGGATCAAGCCGTGACGTAGTTCGATTGGGGGTTCTACGTGGTTTAGACGTAGTATTTTTTAAGGTTTACGATATTCCAAGACCTTAGAACGGGTATTCCATTCAGAGTTTCTAATTCGTAAACTCTTGGGTGAACCATTTTTGTAATGCGATAGGGTCCTTCCCAATTTGCTCCCAATTTTCCAGCGTTGGGTTCTGCTGTGTTCTGGAATGTTTTCCTAAGAACGAGATCCCCTACTATGAAGTGGCGGAAGCGCAGGTTTTTGTTGTAATGCCTGGCGATGCTCTGCTGGTATTGCAACATTCTGACCATAGCTTGATCTCTTTTTTCCTCGATGAAGTCGAGGGAATTGGAGAGTGCCAGGTTGTTGGCGTCCTCATTCTCGCGTGCACACATTGTCCTTATGGTTTGGATTTCGTGTTCTACAGGAATGACTGATTCAACACCGTGCACTAGAGAGAACGAGGTTTCTCCAGTGGGGCGCCAAGGACTGGATCGATAGGCCCAAAGGGCTCCTGGAAGCTCGTCAGCCCATCGACCTTTCTTAGCGTCAAGCCTTTTCTTTAAAGAGTTTACAATAGTTTTATTGGCGGCCTCGGCATGGCCATTGCCTTGTGGATATCTAGGTGTAGACATTTTTAGTTCTATTCCGTGATCTGAACAGAATTGTCTAAACCTTTTTTATATGAATTGGGAACCATTGTCGGTAACGATCTCTTGTGGGACCCCATGTCGACATATGATGTTCTTCCATACGAAGGTTTGAACGTCGATATCTTTGACTAGGGGTAGGGCTTTGGCCTCTATCCACTTAGAGAAATAGTCGGTGAGGACTAATAAAAACTTTAATCCCCCGGGGGCGGTAGGCATTGGTCCGACGATGTCCATTGACCATTTCATGAATGGGTATGGGGACGAGATTGAAGACAGCACCTCGGCGGGCTGTTTTATGTTCGGGGCGTGCCTTTGACACCTATCACAACGTCGGGAGTGCTTTTCGCAATCTTCCACCATCGTTGGCCAATAGTATCCTTGCCTTTTAATTTTTATGGCCAGGGATCTTCCCCCGACAAGGTTCCCGCAATCCCCATCGTGGACTTCGGAGATAATGCGGGCTGATTCGCTCTTGGAGATACATCTTAGATATGGTCCAGCGAAGCTCCTTTTGAAAAGAACATCGTTGATGATGCAAAACCTAGCGCAAATCTATTTTAATTTTCGCCTTTTTGACTTGTCGTCGGGTGTGTTTCCATCTTTGATGTATTTTAGGATGTCGTCTCTCCAATCCCCCACTTCTATTGTCATTATTGCGTTAATGCTAATGGCGATGGAAGGTTGTTTAATTGATTCGACCGGAATGACTCTAGTGAGTCCGGGGTCCGACGTCGAGGCCAGAGCTGCTAAGGCGTCGGCGGACGTATTATCTCCTCTCGGGATCCTTGTGAGTTCGAAGACTTCGAAGTTCTTTGTGAGATCGCGTACTATCTTTACGTAAGCTTCCATACGTTCGTCTCTCGTTTCGAATTCTCCACTAAATTGGTTAGCAACGAGTTGGGAGTCGCAATATGCACTTACTTTTTTTGCCCCGCAGGCTTTAGCCAGTTGCATACCTGCGATTAGAGCTTCGCACTCAGCTTCATTGTTTGATGCGACGAAGTCAAGTCGGAATGATTGTTCAATTACCTCGCCATGGGGTGACACCAGATGTATCCCCACGCCGGAACCTTGTTTTGATGAAGCGATGTCTATGTTTAAAGTCCAAACACCATCGTCGGGGTTGGTCTCGGTCACATCTCTTGGCAGTTCTACAAGGAAATCGGCAAGAACTTGTGATTTCGCGCATGTCCTTGCTCGAAATTCGATGTCGTATTCGCTTAACTCCACTGCCCATTTAGTCAATCTTCCGGATTGATTTGGACTGTGGAGGAAAGTTCGCAGCGGCTGGGTTGTCATTACGACAATCGTATGTGACTGGAAATACGGCCTTAATTTCCTGGCTGAAGTAACGATAGCTAGTGCGAGCTTTTCCATAGCAGGGTACCTTGTTTCGGCGTCAACAAGAGATTTGCTAATGTAGAATACTGGTTTTTGGTCTCCTCGATCCTCTCGAACCAGTATGCCGCTTATGGAAGCGTGCGACACAGCCACGTAGAGATAGAGTGGTTCTCCAATCGCGGGCTTTGCGAGGATTGGGGGCTTGGCCAAGTATTCTTTCAGCTCACGGAATGCTTTCTCGCATTCATTGTTCTATTTTGACTCCTTGTTTGATTTCAGGAGCTGGTATAAGGGTAAACATTTATCCGTCGACCGGGAAATGAAGCAATTAAGGGCAGCGATACGGCCTGTGAGCCTTTGCACCTCTCTCTTACTTCGGGGAGACGGCATTTCGCGCAATGCGCGGATTTGGTCAGGATTCGCCTCGATTCCTCGTTGCGTGACCAGGTATCCTAGGAATTTTCCGGAAGACACTCCAAACGAGCATTTCTCGGGGTTCAGTTTCATTTGATATTTGTTTAACACCTCAAAAAATTCTTCCAAATGTTCAACGTGATCATCCCCTCGGAGTGATTTAACTAACATATCATCGATGTATACCTCCATATTCTTACCAATTTTTTTAGAGAACATTTCGTTTACGAGTCGTTGATACGTGGCCCCGGCATTTTTTAGGCCAAATGGCATTACTTTGTAGCAATAAGTCCCTCTGTCTGTAATGAATGTTGTTTTTCCTGATCGTCTGGATGCATAAGGATTTGGTTGTATCCTGAGAATGCGTCCATGAAGGATAGCATTTTGTGCCCAGTTGTGGCTTCGACTAGCTGATCGATGTGTGGTAGAGGGCAGCTGTCCTTGGGACAAGCTTTATTGAGGTCAGTGAAGTCGATACATACTCGCCATTTACCGTTTTTCTTCTTTACTACTACGGTATTAGCTAACCAATCCGGGTATTTTACCTCTCGAATTGACCCGGCTTTTAGTAGTCGCTCTACTTCGTCGTTGATCACTTTGGACCTGTCGGGGCCGAGTTTTCGACGTTTTTGTTTGATGGATCTGAAGCTAGGGTCAACGTTGAGTTGGTGAGACACAACATCGATGCTTATGCCTGGCATGTCTTCGGTGGACCATGCGAATGTATTTTTATTTCGTTTTAGGAAGGTTATTATATCCATCCTTACTTTTCCCTTGAGCTCGGATCCGATCCCAACACGGTGATCTGGGTTAGATCCATCGAGCTGCACCTGGGTTATTAGCTCGGGACGAGGGGAATCTTGTTCTTCCAAACGTTCCTCTCCTCCCTTTGCGTCTTGCATAGTGGAATTAGTGGTTCCGACAGTCATTAATTGCTATGGGGTACTGTTCAACAATTTTGTCTTTATTTTGTGGTTACTCATATAACACATTCGAGATGCTTCTTGGCTTCCACGGATTTCCGCGACCCCACTTGGAGTAGGGAATCGAACACATTGGTGGTATGTAGACGGGACGGCTTTCATACCGTGAATCCATGGCCTCCCGAGTATTATATTGAGCGGTGACGGACAGTCGAGAGCCACGAACTCGACGAGCTTATTAATTTCGGCTGCTTGGACAGGGAGTTTGATTACTTCCATGGAGGGCGTTACCAGGCCGTTAAAACCGGTCAGCTCTGTTGGTTCTCTTTCAATGTCGGTTTCGTCGATGTTCATCCTATTCAGAGTGCTTCTGAAGATCGCGTCCACTGAGCTTCCTCCATCGATAAGGATCCAGGACACAACGCAGTTCGATACATCTAGTTCGACAACCAGGGCATCGTCATGCGGTGCGACCAGCCCTCTCACCTCACTTTCCTTGAAGGAGATTAACACTTCGTCTTCACCTTCAGTGAGAAGACTAATAGGGGTGTTCTTTAGCTGACGCTGGTGAGCCTTTATGGAGTTGATTGATTCTCTACAAAAAGTTTGAACCTCCAATAATACAGTCGATTCTAGGATTTGTTTGTGAGTCGGGCTGAGTATCTTGCTCATCACTTATTCCCCTTTTACCGGGAGAAGGGTTTCCTCGGGGTTGCGAGTTGAAAGTCTTTTTCTTTGGAGGGGGTCCCAAGTCAATTCCTTTCAGCTCCCCTTTAGTGAATTTTTCTGCCAAGACCTTTCTCGTTGTTTCGCAATTGAGCGTCCTATGGCCATTGCTTTTGTGGAATTCGCAATAAGCATTCGGGTCTCTAGTCCATTTCTTACTAGTGCCTTCGCTGCGATTTCCATCGTTCACATTAAACGTGAAGCCTGGTGGGGCCTCTACTTTCCTTGGGACTGTATTCCCTTTCCTGTTGGGTCCTACTCCCTGCGAGTTCCCGGGGATTAGATTTCTCGGTGTACTTTTCTTGATACCATGCTTCTTAGCCAGGAAACTCCTTTCTTCTTCGGCTCTTGCGAAGTTTGATGCGCGATGAATCGCATCTTCAATGGTAGGTGGCCTGTTGACTATCATTTCTTCTCGGAAACGAGAATCATGCCACAGCCCGTTTTTCAGAGCGGTCAAAGCCGAATCGTTATCGATGTTCGGGATTTTTGCCATGATGCTTTTGAAGCGAGTCATGTAGCCTTTGAGAGACTCAGAGCTGGTCTGCTGGGTGTTCCATAGGTCAGCCATGGTGGCCTCGTCTTCAACGAGCATAGAGTAGTGCTTAAGAAATTCGGTAGATAGTTTTTGAAAACTGCTAATTGAGCCTTTCTCAAGCCTGGAGAACCAATCTAAGGCGGCCCCGGTTAGGTTCTCAGCGAACAATTGACAATATCCTGCCTCGAGTTCGTGTTCATAAAGATGAGCTCGACCCATGGCAATTCGGAAAGCTGTCATGTGAGACTTGGGATTGGTCGTACATGAGTGCTTAGGGAGTCGGACCTTTCCTGCATCTCCAATCTTGATCCTACTAATGTCTTTTGAAAAGGGAGTTCGTCCCGTTTCAGCTACTAGTCGGTCAATTTCGGGAGCCGAGCTGGTGGAAGAGTGCATCTTGGAATGAACAGTGCGGAATCTGTCATGTACCATTTTGCGAAAAAGCTCCATTTCGGTCAGCTCGGGCCTGGTGGTCACGAGCTCAGATCCTTCTGGGGTCACAAAAGTGACGGCAACGGTATTACTAGTGATAGGCTGATTCTGCGCTGGAGCCTTGTCTGAGCTCGCAGGAGGGTCGATTGGTGCGGGAAGTCGGGCTGATGGGACTTCCCTCTCATCAGGGCCAAATGGACGAGGTGCGGGCTGAGGTGGCGATCCTCCCGGGGAGGAGGAATCCTGCTGGAGCACGGCAAGGAGGTTGGGGTGATCATCCCGGGATGTGAATAGATCCCTGGTTGAAACACTGGGTAGGAAGATCTTATCCCTGACGGGGTGACCGGGATCCTAGAGAAATCAAAACTAGTCACTGTCGGGAGAGCTCGGTTTCCTACCTCTAGGCCGACAGGGCGAACTGATGAATTCGCGATTTCAGCTGCAGCCTTATCGGCTGCGTACGCGGCTCTGAGCGCGGCCTGTCGGCAGCCAGTGATTCCAAGGCAGTCCGGGTAGATTGCTGGAACTCTCTATTCTCGGTCGATCCAGCGACCAGAGTTTCAAGAAAAGATTTGATCTCAGAGGTAACCTCTCGATTCATCTCATTTTGTTCATTTTCGTTAGCCATACTTCGTGATTTGAGCTTAACTCAATTCTTCGAGGTTAGAATCCTTGATTTCGAATTTTTCCCACAGACGGCGCCAAATTGTTGATGTCGAAATCTGTTCCTCAACAATCACGAAATTATAAATATATAATATTAAATATATCGCTCTATTTGTATGATGTGGATCTCAAGAATTCGTCGTAATTAGAATTGAATTTCAAAAGAATTATGAAGAACAACGAAAATAATAGCGGAAAATAGACAGAGAAATGACTTCTTTTATTACTGATCAAAATCGAAACAACAGAATATAATATTTGGGAATACAGAATATTGATGATATATATTAAAAAAATAATGCCGAATGTCCCCTGCGAGATCTGCTTCGTCCTTTATTTATAGGTGAGATCGTTGTTCTTCTTCCGTCGATCTGGTGGACACGTCGTCGGTCTGGAGCGTTCTGCGATGCTGCATGCGGAGTGGTTTGGCCTGTTCTTGCGAAGGTTCAGTATGAAGACCGCTTCTTCCGGACCCGCGAGGTGGTCAGCTTGAAAACCGCTTCTTCCGGACTCGCGAGGTGGTCAGCTTGAAGACCGCTTCTTCCGAGCTGACGGGGTGGATGCTGAGGACTGGTTCTGTCCGTGTAATCCTAATCCGAGCGGGCTGGGCCTGGTCGGATCTTGTTCATCAATCGAGATCCAGAATATGAATCGGGCCTCTGAGAAATGGTCCAAATTATAGGATTGTATTCTAGTACCCACAATAGTCTAGTTCAAACTCACTAATTTTATGTATACAAGCGTGTAAGTGATATATTTTCTAGTTATCGTAATTTATAGTATAAAAACTTCTTTAAGATAGGATTTAACAAAAACTTCTTTGAAATATAATACGAAAATTAGTTTATACATAAAATAAATCCAAATTCAAGATTACTTCTTTTGTATACTAAGATAAAAGGCAAAGTGTAACTTGTATCTCATTTAATCAAATTGTTGGTTTGACTTTGTTAGTCTACTTCAAATTCACTAATTGTATCTACAAGAGTGTAAGTGATATGCATTATGCACACAACGCAAGAGCGTAACTGATATGTTTTTGAGTTACAGTAATTCATAATATAGACACTTCTTTTAAATGTGTAAGATAGTTTTAAACAAAAACTTTAAAATATACGAAACTAACAGAAATCTAGATTGGATGTAGTTATACCAATATTATAACATAGGGGTGTACAAAAATTGACCGAAAATTGGTTAAATCGATAACCGAACCGATCCGAAACCGAAATTCGGTGCCACGTCATCAAACTGAAAATTCGGTTCGGTTAACCGCACCGAATTTAAGAATCGGTTCGGTTATCGGTTTTGAAAATCCAAAAATTCGGTTATCGGTTATTCAACCGATTTTTTTTTTATCCAGTTTTAAAACCGGATAACCGATTTGGATAATTGTAAACAGGTCATCCAAATCAGCTTGTTACATGTCCAGAGCTTCAATTTCCTCTGCTTTTTATTTGCAGAAATTCGTCGACTTGGACTCGTCTCTGTCCACGTGGAACCCCCGGGACTCCAGGCCGTGTCAGTGGTCCGGCGTCGCATGCGATTCCTCCTCCGCCGTCGTCGTCTCCGTTGACCCAACAAGCTTCAACCTCGCCGAAAATTTTCCGGCGGCTCACCTCTGACAGGGAATCGCCGGAAATGAATGTGGACTTTGCACATGATCAAAACTTACCCTCCAATTTGGGCACTAGTGCATGATTATTAAAACTCACGTTGTTGATTTCCGTTGGCATTAAGATCATTTTGGTTCTAGATTGGGGTTTAATTGGTTCTCTATTATTTTGGTTCACGATTATTAGGGTGCTGGCTTCAGAATATTGATACAGTGATTTGCAGAGAAAAATGGTTATATTTGGTTGTGACAGACGAAGAAGATGATTGATGGCAATGTGTGAAAATTGAAAAAAAAACAAAAAAAAAAGTAATGACGGGCTTTTCGTATCTTATTTAATTACAGAGAAAAGTTTTTTTTTTAATTATTTGAAAAAAAATTGCACCAGACGCATCCACGTGTTATTGTAACTTAGTGAAACTAATGATGAGCCCACACTAACGTAAAGTATTTTTGTGCCAAAGAACATAAAAGGATGATATTTATCATTTCGGATTAAAATTCGCTGGTTATAAAAACTTGGCTATTTTGGGGTTTATTAGGATTAGCTAGTTTCCAAAATAAATATGATTAGTAAATTTAAATCACATTAGAATTGGACTTGTATAAAAAAAAATTAAAAAATTGCACAAATAGTGTTGTTTTTAAGATTTTGATCAATTCCAGGTTACCATTTCGTCCGCCGGAGATAAGTATTCTTTAAAAGTTAAAACCATGTGCGATTGCTTCTGTTCGTCTCCGATCTCACCCACTCTTCACAAATTTACCAACCCCCAATTTCTAGCCCTAACCCTAAGCCACAAATTCCCTCCCCAAATCCGATTTCCCTTCTTCCGATTCCGACAAACCGAAGCCCGCAAAAACTGGAGCTCGTACTCCACAGCCTCGGAGAACCGCGATTTTCGCGCCGAATTAGGGTTCATAGAGGAGGACGAGGGTGTTTCGTCGGAGTTTCTGGAATCAAAAGACGACGAAGACTTGGTCAGGCTAGTGGATGACAATGGCGCGAAAGAGGAGGGCTTGGTCAGTAGGGACGATGAGAGAATTGAAACCAGGAAAGGGAAGCAGGTCGTGAAAAGGTCGAGTTTGCTTGCGAAGCAAGTTATCAGCATCCGAACCGCTCTGAGCTTGGGTTTCGTTTCGCAGCTCTGGGTTGACACTAGCTCCGTAAGTTTACTTTTTAGCTCTTAGAATCATTGGTTTCGTTGCTTTGCTGTGTTGTGTTGTGTCTTATAAACATGAATCTCTAGTGGATTCATATCCATTAGCTTCTGAGCTATCAGTAATGAGTAAAATTAGAATTTTTCTTTTTCTTTTTCTTCCAGTGGATTGTATTGTTTCTAGAAGTGAGATCAAACTTGCTCTCCGGGGAATGTGACCGTTTTCTGTTGGAGGATGTTAGCCAGGTAAACATCACTTGCTCTCCTAATGGGTTTTTGAATAGCTTAATTAAAATGATCGATTTCAAACTTTCTTCGAAACTATATATGGGTTAAGTAGCAACAATGGTTTATTGACTGCCTCGAAACGTGTACTTTTGTTCAGGTTGGTGATGTTGTTCTTGTCGAGGATGAGACTGTGATCAATAACGAATTCAAAATGGTTGGGCTTGAGACGTTGGTATGTCTTGGCTATTCCCAATGTGTAGATTACATTTCACTCGTTACAGTGTAACAATTAAATACATTTTTTTTCTCCTCTTAGAATATCCATTAGCAAATCCAAGGTCTAGCTATGTCCCAGAGCCAATAGTCATGGCTGCTTTTCTAGGGTTTCAGCGCTCTTGTTATTGACCCTATAACTTCTTCAGTCCTTTTTGCTATGCTTTTTTTTTCATGAATTAACACATTATCAACACTATAAGATTGATGAATCCAAGTTTGTCCCTTTTCACTCGTTTCCTCGAGTCAATCAAACTGGGGGTGTTATCATTTTGATCAGAAAACCTATTTAGATCGGTGATTATTAGAGTTTGCGGTCATATTGATGACAGGGTTGTATCTATCTAGCTAAGATCAATCAAATTGTGTATCAAAAAAATTTACTCTTTTGAATTATGAAGTTGTGATGTTTGCTAGGTAGGATACAAAGTGGTGACACCTCGTCGACGCGATATTGGAAAGGTACACCTCTTCTGATATGCAGATACACTTTCAACAAAGTTACTTTCTAAACTCGCATATATAAGTTTTTTTTTCTTTTCTGCCGTCACATTTTCAGGTACGCGGATACACTTTCAACATCAATTCAGGAGTTATTGAGTCACTGGAGCTCGATTCTTTTGGTATTTCAATAATACCCTCAAGCTTGGTACAAAGACACTCTCTCTCTCTCTCTCTCTCTCTCTCTCTCTCTCTCTCTCTTTGAAAACTGCAAAATATACTTAAAAATAATCAGTTTGTCATCTCGTCCAATGAAAGTGAGATCGATTGATTGATCCGATTCTGAACTATTACGAATTCTGAAAAACCAGGTGAGTACTTACGCCCTGCTTGTCGAAGACGTACTCGAAGTACTATCCGACGCCGTTGTCGTACATGAAGCCGCGGCTTCACGTATTCAAAGGCTGACAAAGGTTAAAAAAAAAAAATTATTTCGGTCTCTTTTATTTTATTTTTTATCGTTCCAGTCCTTTTCCCTTATCTTATGACAGTATGAAAAGGCATATCAAGGATAAAATTAAGGGTGTTATAGCTAAATAGCCAAGAATAATTGGATTTGCAAAATAGCCCAAGTTTGTGTAAAACTAGTAAAATAGCTAAAATGTGTAAAAAGTGATCAAATTTACTATGTGATTTGTAGTGTTAAAAGTGATAAAATTGCTTATATAGTCGTCAAAAATTTTAAACAACAGTCAAATTTGACTACTTTCTTTGTAGAATACTTGAAACTTTAGCTATTTTACTAATCGATTAGCTTCACTATAATTTTCCTGAAATTAAATTATCTATAGCATCTTCATTTGCCTGTGCCACTGATCAACAACATGCCGGAGTGTTGATAATCACAATCCGTTAATTCGGTTCTTGCAACAGGGCTTCTTGGATTCCCAGGGAGTGGGGATGAACATAGAAGACGTTGAAGAATACTCCGACTTTAAGAGACCTCGAAGGCCCGAGCGCTCGACCAATAGTAGAAGAAGCTCTAGAGCTCAAAGGCCTCGTAAAACGAGCACGGATATCGGGGACGATTGGGAGCTCCCGATGGACTACTTATAAACCCGTTCCCAATTGTATAAGTGTAGTAAATGTACGAAGTCCAAGCTTTCAATTTGGTGCAATTATTTTCCTCTTCAGATCGATTCAATTTAGTTGAATAATTTCGCTTGAATTTGCAAGGTAAGAGAGGCTAAGTTGCTCAAGAGACCAGCGGGGCATAAATAGGGAAAAAAAATTGAAAAAAATAACTAAAAAATGGAAGTAGTGGCCCATGCAGGTCTCGAACCTGCGACCTTCGCGTTATTAGCACGACGCTCTAACCAACTGAGCTAATGGGCCTATTTGATCGAAGTAACATATTTAAACTAATCATATTGGAAATAAGGGCGGCGCTTTTTCTTTTGTTTCGTTCTATATATAATTAGTGATTATTTCTTATGATTAATTGAAAAAAAAATTAATTATTAAGTAGAAAACTTTTATTCCACTTGTATGATTATGTTTATCACTATAAATAGTATTTTCAAGATATTTATTAAACACTGCAGTTTTTTTTTTTGGAACTTAAGCATGAATAAAATTTGAACTTTTACCTTCATACAAGAGAATATCTTATACAATGATATAATGTAAACCAATTTATTCAAAAACAAAATATATAATGTAAAACAACTTAAGCACTTTGTGGTTATTTTGCTCTCATTAAAACTTCACATATACATACAATTTAACTTTATAAATTTTATAACAAAACTTATAAGCTTAAATAAATGGGGCTAATTTGTTTAAAAACAATTTTTTTTGTGGCACTGTAACGACTCATCAAATAGCTGTCGTTTCCTTGTCACACACACCCATCAAATACGATGGCACTTCCATAGTTGTCGTGCAATAATCTATTCAGGTTTTGGATAAATTTGTTCACATTTTTAATTTCTAAATTTGTTAAAATCATATGCAAATGATGGTCATTAATGCCATTTTTCTCAAACTGACCTACGCAGAAAACGACACCACACGTGATGACGTGTCGCAACTTTGTCTCCGCTCGCAGGTTATCACTTTGAATTTCCCACTAATTTTTGGAATCTATCGATAGATTTTCAATTTATTAATTAGAAAGCAACTAAAAATGAGCAAAACCCTACTTTATAGCCGTTACCGCCACAGAGTTTTCAATTTCAAACCCCTTTCTCTTCCTCTTCTCTTTATCATATCTTCACTCGTTCCAAACAGAAATTCATTTCCAAAAACATAAGACTCGAAATGCTCGCGGTGGCGAAGAACCCGGCGGTCGGAGACCAGAAGCTCCGGCCGAAAAGCGCTCGGAAGCCACTCCAGCCGAAGAACATCCAATCTCCGCCATTAGCCGAGCTCACGAAACCGAAGCCGAAGCCAAACAAGCCAGATCGCCCTCAGCTCTTGCCGGCGCCGGTGACATCTCCAGCGCCGGCGAAGATCGAGACCTTCGACGCGTCTCTAGCGGAGGAACTGAGCGCGATCAAGAAGAGGCTCGAGAGGCTGAGGCTCGACCGGGACAGAACCGAGATTGCTCTGAGGGAAAAAGACTCGATCTTGGACCAGAAGAGGATCGAGATCGACCGGAGAGGAGAGATCCAGAAGCGGCTCGAGATCGAGGTTGATCGGCTCTACAGGCTGAACCAGCTTCAATGTCAGGCCATGGTGGTGAGTCACAGAGAATAGCTAGGGCGTTTCCGAGCTTCGATTGATTCGATTCTGTTGAGATTTAGGGTTTCTTATTTTGTTTGTTTTGTTTTGAAAAAACAGAGGTTTTCTCCGATTCGGTCTCTGAGAGAGAAGGAACGAACGAAAGTGGTCTCTGAATCTGAAACAAAGGTAAAGACCTCATTCGAAATTCCAAACCTTCAATGTCGCATTAATTAATAATAACAATAATATAATAAATTGTGTATTTCTACGATATAATTTAATTATATTTGATATTTTTCATTTGGACAGGATGTAAAAATAACTGAGGATAAAGAAGAGTCAATTGGTGAAAGCTCGACCGATGATTTAACGAGCACGGCTTCGTCTAATATTTGAAGTCTTTTTTTTTTTCGTTCATCTATATTGTCAAATTTTCTTATGTTACATCAAAAAATGAGATAATGTAATACCTCGTTATGTTACGGTTTTTGGGTGTTGAAATGTATTTGAGAATTTAAATTGTGGGCTGTGGAGACAGCCTAAGAACAAGTCGTACTTTACATCACATCATTTAATGCTGTGAATATTGGTGATGTAAAAGTGCATAAAAATACATGGTCTGCATGAAATTATATAGATTAAGAAAATGTTGCTGAAAACATAATTCGACACCATCGGCCAAGAAATAAGCTTTGACGGATCTAAATTATGTCTATTAACTTTGTTGGCACCTACCATTAAACATCCCTAGCTTTTATTTTTATGTCTGCATTGTCCCTTATCATGAAAAATACTTTGGTTTCCAGTTTTTGCTGATTGTACAAAAAAAAACCCTCTTTATCTACATTAAAGATCGGGTTTTGAACATAATTAGGGGATGTAAATCCTCCCTTTTATCTAAAACCGATAAAGAGTTCATTATCAAAGCCATCTTCCAAGTCATTCTTTAGCTATGCCATGAGTTATTTTAGACTTCTCAAACACCTCATCACTGAAGTCCATTGTCTCTTAGCTCGTTTTTTGTCGTTTTCCATCGATGAATGGGGAATCCTTTGTAAAAAAACAAGATTGATGGAAGCCTCGGACTTCATGACTTATCTATAACCCAAATTCCATCACGGCACAAATCATTAAAGCTTGCTACCATCCGAACACCTCGATCACCAAAAATAAATCTAACAGCACAAATTTTCACCTATCGCATAGCCTCCTTTGGGGTCGGGAACTCATCCTCCTTGTGACCTAACGGTGCGTTGGGAATGGCAAAAGCATTCGGGCCTTTCATGACCTTCCACCTTCTCCTTCATTGAGCCTCGTTACCATCTGGATATTTTAAATGTAGTAGACCTTTGTCTCGGTAATTAAAAGAGGGATTCCAACTTTATTCGTGCCATCTTCAACAACGATGATCCTACCCTCGTACTTAGCATTCCCACCCCCACTCGTGACACTGACGACTGAATGCAATGTCAAGAGAGGATACACATAGCATTCAACCACTGTTACACGTCTACCTCCTCCACTTCTATCTCGGAGTGGTGGAAACACCTATGAAAACTCAAGCTCACCCCAAAATCCGAACATAACTTCGAAAACTTAGAACTCCGCTCATATTTTTGCTAAATATGCTATGAATTTTACTAGTTTTGTCACTTGGATTCACAAAGCTCCTTCCATTGTGATTTCCTCTTGCACTTTTATAGTATATATGGTAGGTAGGAAATGAGGGTAGATAAATTAAGACGGAGAGATTGAGAAATGGATATTAACTCTTGTGATGTTTGGTAGACATGATGGAAAGCAAGATAAGGAGATTATGCTGGATTTGTTTCCAATTCGGATCGATAGAGAAGGATTGAACAACAAAATTGACTAAACTACATTCATACTATTTATCCCTATAATTGCTATGTAAACATAAATGTACTAGTTTTAGTATGTGTATATACACTAAATTATTCACCTCTATTTTAATTATTTATACGAAAAAAATAGATAAATTGTAATACTTCATCATATTATACCAATCTACTTTATAAGTTTAAAATAGACTTTTTTTATTGTCATTTCTCTTTCAGACTCAATTCATTCATTCATTCATGTTTCTCTCATTCCTAGCAAACAAAGCTTTGGAATAGTTGGCTGGTTTAATAGACACTATTTTTTCATGGAAACATTTTGAAAAATGATCGATCCCTAAAAGCTCGTCGACACGTGTATGACAACACTTATACATAGGGTTAGTTATCTGGTTACCAACTTGCCAAGCCTCTTAGATGTATGCACTCTCATCCGTTCAATCTAATGCACGTTGTCGTGCACGCTTCCTTGCCTATCACAATTGCCCCCACTCTATCCACAAGTTCTTTAAACAACAACTCATCCTATCGCCATACAAAGCAAAAAATTATTCTCTCTAGCCTAGTCACGCATTGTAAGCGACTGCTTAGCCTTGGACCAACATCTCTTTGTAACTAGAGAGAGTGTCCCACTTGTGATCGTCATCTCCTACAATAACGTTGAACGATTTTTCTATGATACCATTGTTACATCTTGGCTTCTTCAACTAGCATGGTAAGACCTTGGTACTCTCAATGTAAGTCCGACTTTCTCCAAGATACCTCAAGGAATTTTTTTTGGCAAAGTGCTTAGTGGGTTTGAGTGGCTAAGGCAAGAGAAAGAAATGTATTTTGAATAAGAAAACTTTGTATATCATTGGATTATTCCCAAATGAAGGGCCACTCCTATTATGCGAAAGTTTTAGAAAAATGAACAAGAATATAAATACATATATTTAATAAGAAAAATTGTACCTTTTTACTAAGATATCAAAACAGTTACAAAAATGGAAGCATTATGAAAATATAAAATACTTTGAACACCAACAATTTAAGACGAGCGTAAAAGAGAGAGAGATGGAGATAAAAGTGATGAAGAAAATATATTGAGTGATTTTGTGAATTGGTGTTATTTACAAGAGCAAATACATAAACATATATATATATATATATATATATATATATATATATATATATATATAGAAAAAATGAAGGTAATAGTGACCACAAATAATTGGTACACAACCAATGAAACTAAAGTAATAGTGAAATAATTTATTATTTACAAATCTTATTTAAGTTCTAATGAACAAACCATTATTCATAAAGAAAAAATGTTCTTTTCAAATATAATAGTACTTTTGAAAGGGTAAAAAGTTTTCTTTCTCATGTTACATCTACCATAAATGAAATATTTTATGACCATTTCATCATAAAATATTTATAAAAAAAAAAATAGATTTCTTCCTAAAAGTAGGAAAAAAAGAAAAAATTTCTCCCTCCTAATTCCCCTGAAAACATCATTAGATTTTAATATAGAAAACATTGTTTAAATATTTTGGTAAAAATTATTCATCCGATATATTATCTCTCTAAACCAATGATCGAAATACTGTTATCGTTATCATACCGGGACTCAAATTTTCTTGGTATACCATGATAAATCAATGGTTTACAGTAGTATACAACAAATGAAAGGGTAAATTGTACTGATAAAATTATTGTTACCGTCGTAGTAAACCGTCAAATACCAAATTTACCGAGAGGTACCAGTGAACAAATTTTTATAAAAATTCATACATAACATAGAATAAACATGGAAATAGTCCACAATATCTTCATTACATTACAAGCTATAATTCATATAATTCAAAATAAACCATATGAAATAGTTAAACACAAAACCAAATGAAATAGTTCAATAAAAAGTACAAACCCACGAAGTACAAACCAAAATAAAAATGTTCAACATAATCCACCAAATAACATAGTTCAAAAAAAATGAAAAACTAATAAAAATGACTACTCCGGATAAACCCCTAGGGTAACGGACATACAATAATCATATCAATTCATATCATGAGCATAGGTAGTCAAGTATCTGTCAAAATGATAGCCGTATCTATCCATATGTAGTCAACTCATGTAATGACAATAATAATGTTACAAACTAAGAAATTGAACTTAAACATAAAAAACCAACGAGAAAACTCATCAAAAACACAAAATTTCATCAAATCCTCGCAGCAGTCAGAATCTAGACTCTTACCCGTGCTCACGTGCGCCTCCCGCCGATACGCAATGAGGATTTAACTTCTGACTGCCGGAAAGATGAAGGATTCAACGGAATTTGATGGTAAACAGTGAAGATCACTTACAGCCGCATGGAGAAGCTAACCATAGAATCTCGACTTCTTTTCTGAATTTTGGTCCCGATTTTCACTTAAATATCATGATTTTTAGGGAATAAAAACACTTAATCAAGCCGGATTTCATGGACCGAAAACCGGACCGTTTTCAATCCGGTTTACCACAGTTTCCAAGAAAATGCACGGTTTTGTACGAACCAGAGTTGAGACTCTTCAAAACTCCGGTTCCCGTGGAATTTCAATCCTTGCACTAAATTAACACATTTTAATTTTCTTTTTCTTATTTATGTAAAAAAAAAAAGAAATAAACCTCTTTATAATTATTTTTGTATGAGTGAAATTTTGAAGTGTGGAGATATATGTACAAGTGCCAACTAGATGACAATCACTTCCTAGGATTCCAACAATGTCTTCTGTTTTCCGAGACTTGTACATATGCAAACCACGTGGGATAAAGAAGAATGTCACATGATTATTTTTACGTATTTGTAGCAACCATGTGGGCTTCTCTTTTTGTCTTGGAGCCACAAACATTTTGCTCCACAATATTTAAAATAAAAAACTAATGAACTAAACTATATATGCATCAACATAAAGTGCCCCTTTAAAAATACAGAAAATTCAGAAAATATCCAGTGAATTCTCAAGATGTCCATTTGTGGGGAGTTCCAATAACATGAAATGAATCAACATTAAAAAGGCTTCTAAAAGAGACAAAAAACACTATATAAGGAGAGAATAATAAACAAAGTCTTTTTTTTTCCTCCTTTACATACAAATTTAATACAAAAACTAATGAATATGGAACATGACATGACCTGAAACATACCTACAAAAGTAAACCTTTTTTTTCCTTTCTATTTCCCCCTAATGTTTTTGCATCATTCAACAATATATATATATATATATATATATATATATATATATATATATATATATATTCCACACCTCTCAAATCTCACTAACACATGAATAAATCCAATTAATGTAAGTGAACACACCCAAAGAACAAAAAAAGACTTGCTTCACCAAACCCTAAACTGAATATCAAGCTATATAAAAGGCTCTCTCTCTCTCTCTCTCCCTCCATCTCTCTCTCTCTCTTGGATTTTCTAGATTTTTCTCTTGGTACAAAGAAAGAGACAACAACAACAATATAAAACCCACCAAGCATGCATAACAATTGCAACAAGCTCACCAACAAAAGAAACAGTTAGCCCAAGTCTTGTCTTAAAACCAGGGTTGTCTGTTCTGTCTGGAGGAGAGAGGGGAGATATACATATATCTCAAGGCTTTTAGAATGTTAACTTTGTAACCCCCAATCTCGTTTTTTGCTTTGCTTTTCTTTGCTTTTTCATTTCAACGGCCGGTCTTGGCTCGCTTCATACCGCTCGTGTTGAATGGAGATACGCTCCCACTCGGGCCCGGACTCTCTTCTCTGAAATTCGAATTCAGCATCGCAAGCTCTCTCAGCTGCTGCCTCTTTATGAAATCCTGCGACTCGTCCTGAAAATGAAACCAAGAAAAGCGTTCGGAAAGAGAGATGAAAAGAAACTGGGAAATGGCATAGTACGGGAAACAAACGACGAGTGATTTGATAGAACTCGAGATAATCGAGGATGATTATGTAGATTTCGATTAACAGTGAGGTAAAAAAAAATGAACTACTTGCTATAAGATATTAATTAATTTGACATATCTATGGGATAAAAAAATAAGACGTGTTCTGTGAAATTGGACACGGAGAATAACTTGATACCGAAAAAATAATTAGTCAGGAAAAAAAATGACAGTTTCGCAACGAAAATGCAAGCTTTCAGAGCAAAATCATTTGCAGGTGTAGGGTCGCAGAAACTTACCACCGGTTTGAGCAATTCTTCGATGATTTCTTGAGCTTGTCTCAGCCTCATATCGACTACATTTGCGGGCAAATCACCCTCGATTAAGATATGCAGAGTCTCATTAAGGTGCTCATAGCCCGGTCTTCCTCGCAACTTCTCCTCCTATAAAAATACCAAATATTTTTGTTTATTATTTCGTCATATCCTAGAAATACCAAAAAACTATACATAAAAAAAATAAATAAAAAATGTAACTGGAACTATTTGTAGTTTACCTTGTCTGGGTCCTTAATCGATCCCTTCCCTCTGATATATACGCGACACCCGGTAGTAGCTTCAACCCTTTTAAGAGAATTCCCTCTCGGCCCAAGAAGCCGACCAACGAAATTGAACTGCAACGTTTTTTTTTTCATTCGAGATTACACCATTCAGATTATAGCAATGAATGATATTAAAGCAACATGTTTATCAGCTAGCATATAGCTTACATTGGGGTAAGTATCTACCGGAATATCCAAGCGGAGAATCCTCTTCACGGTGTACGAGCTAGGGCTAGCTGTCGCGCCCTGCCAATCCATCGTCATCCCGTGCGGTCCACCTAATCGCTGCAAAAAAAAAAAAGTTTGACCCGCCGTAATGTTAATAATAATTACCAAGTCACATTGTGTGTCATATATCGAATAAAAGGAGGTGAAGCCACAAACAAATATTAAAAAAAAAGGCCACTCCACACGTCGCCAACAACGATATTAATGTGTTTTCTTTTAATCTGATATGGTAATCGAGCTTCGAAAGAGAAGTGGCAGTGCATACACAGAGAAATTGGACAATTTCTGCGAGGCAACGACAAATACAATTTTTTTCTAATAGGAAAGTCCATGTTTTTATTTGAAAGATATTGTTAATTAATTTATTATTAAAACACTTTTCGCAATAGTAACAGAAGATTTGTTCATCAGAGTAGCCTTGGAAGTTAATAGCCAAAGTTCAGAGATAAAGCCTTGTAGATTTGCTGCATAAACTAGTGAGGTATAATCTAAATCATTTTAAGTCTACTTAAAGCATTTATTAGCATTGAGTTAAAGAAATTGGAAAGTAAGTTCTGGACAATACACAGGGCTAGAGTCTTCAAGATTCAAATATATCAGTTCAGGTTGAAAGAGAGAAAGTTAGTTAGGAAATACAAAGGAAAAAAAAAAGGAGAGAGAGAGAGAGAGAAAAAAAAATGAGGAGATCGGGCCGATTTAAAAAGTTAAATTGTTGAACTTATCCTGGCGAAGTATTGAGTTGAAAACAAAAAATAGTTATTTGGTTTGTAAATGAAAAGGAAGAAAGCAATCAATATGATAAACGCAAAAAAGATCGATCATTGCAAATGCATACTTAATATCCCAAAAATATGACTCGAAATCGGGCAAACTAAAAGAACCTAAACTTGCATGAATTAAATAATGAAATGGGAACAAAACACATTCGGACCAATCAACATATTAACATTTAATTAAAAAAATTATTAATTAATCACCTCTTGAGGTAGTCCATTCCAGCCACCCAGTCCAGACCCGGCAACATTCGACATGAGGTTAGCAGAAGCCATGGGACTCGGACTTCTGTGTCGAAGCCTGTCGAAGTCACCGAAACCCTGGTTCGACATCATCCCCGAAACCCGCAATATCTCTGCACAAAGGAATTACGGTCGAGCTAATAATGAACATTGTGAACACAGAGCAGCATATACCTTTGATTAAGTTAGACATGGATATGATATTTGCCCAAATATAACACTAGGATCGAGCGTTTAAACAAAGTTTGGTCTTTCAATTCTAAGCACCATGAATCCAAATTGGAGTTCTTTCTATCTCCCTATTTGTGGTGCAAACCGAAATCTCTAAACGAAGAATTAAGCTCAGGCACAAGGCTTTTTCAATGATAAAGAAGTACTGTACACTGAGCGTCGCTTAATATACATTTCAAATCTCATTTCTGGGCAGAGAGTATTGAGACACACACACACACACACACACACACATATATTATTAAGACAACTGTCCAACTTCCTACTTCATATCAGTAGTTCAAATAAAGAGCACTCTTAATCATCAAACGGATCTGAAAACACACGGAACAACATATCCTATGCACAAACATGCTGTCATATGACGAACACAGTGATTACGGAGTGAATAAATCGAACAAGCCCAGTAAATTTTAGATCCAGAAAAAAAATTAAAAAAAAAACCTGAGATTAAACAAAGCAGAAGAGAAGAAGAAGAAAGTACTAGACCTTGATTCAAGAGTCGGCTACAAGTTGGAAGAACTTGCATGAAAGGTCCCAGCTTTTGATGTTCTGCCAATAGTTCCGACAAGTACTGACTACAACCACAAACAATAACAAAAAAAAAAAAAAAAACATACCCAGATCACATTAGCACTGAAATCAGGGACTACACCACAAAGTATCACCTGGGCACTTTTAACTTGATCAATCATCATCATCAAAATGAAAAAGAACAGTTCTTTTTAGTTTATTATTATACCTGTCAACATCTGAGCTGGTTCTAATCTGTGGAGAAGCAGCTCTGGCAGGTGAGAAGTTAGGATTGTACAAACCTGACATGTCTTCTTTTTTTCTCTTCTCTTCTCCTTTCTGTTTTTCCCTTTTTTTCCTCTCAAGAGAAAGCGGAAAAAGGGTTTTAGATGTTTGGTGTTGCAGAAGCTGGAAAAAAATATTGAAAAATAAAAATAATGCTCACACACATAACAAGGAAAGAAGAATCATCAATATATGGGTTTGTAATAAGAAGAAAACAATAATTATACATATAAATAATTTATTTTATATTTTTATTTAAGGGAAAAGGGTTGGGAGAGAGTCTACGACAGCTTTCAATCTTTCTGAATTTTGCAGAAAGGAAGCAAAAATTAAATCTTAAATTGTTTACTCTTTTTTATTTTGTTCCTTTATATTATTTTCCTTTTCCCACTAATTGAGGTTTTTGAGGCAAATAATAGATAATGGAAACAAAAAAGAAGAGAGAGATAGATAGAGAGAGAGAGAGAGAGAGAGAGAGAGTTGGACTTAATAAGGGCAGTGACTGAGAGAACTGAGAAGAGCTCTTTTGTTCTATTCTAGGAAAAGCTAAAACCAAGGTGGTAGAGTTTTTTTTTTTTTTTTTTACTATAGGTGCCCAGGTGGTAAAAAATTTCATGACATAAAATTCGTTCTTCTATATTAAATCTGTTTTTTTTTTTCAATATCACAGTCACAGAGTTTATAACTTATTATCACTAAATCTGAGCAACGGTACCGAAAATTAACGGAAATTCCGGTGCCGCTACTATAATTGCAGCCAGCGAAACGAGGCCAAGCTTAATGGTAGGCACACTTTTGACAGTGTGTCGGAAGCGGAAGTTATCAAACGGAAGGCTCAATTCTGATTAATAATGTTTAATATGAATGTTAGGTGTTGGGATAATTTGTTTTTTTATAGCAACACTGTTGGCAATAATTTGTCTTTTGGAAAATAATCTCAGTCATTCGTTTTTGTCACGTTGGAGGCTTGAAGGGCTGGAGTTTGATTTTTTTTTTCATTAAATGAAAATAAACGAAAAATCATAATTCCATTAAGCTTAACGGTGATACTGTACCGCTAAGCTTCGGAAGGCAAAGTTATGCCCAACGAAAGTGTCATTTTCGTTAAATAATGATAGGCACAATAACGATAACAGTACTAATGTTACCTACCGCTGCTCAGGATGATTCGCTTCTTAGTGACAACTTTTAGATAATAACAACACACAAATGATCTTATTAAGAGCGTCTACAACGAAAATATTATTTTGGTGTAATTTTTACATTAAATATAGTATAATTTTTATACCAAATTTGTATTTTGCTCCAATGGTATTAGACCATATTTCACACTAAAAAAATATTAGAGAATATATTTTTAGATATAAGAAATTCTTGATTTCATTAGTTATTAATTATAAATTTCAAGTAACGAGGCCGCTAAAAGTGTAAATTGTTAAATAACAAATTTTCGTGAACTATTGGTAAATAGTAATTTGAATGATGTGTCATCATGTGGACAATTAGAGCATTTCATATATACCATTTTGAGTATTACGGTTATTATTAAAAAAATTATACAGTTTGAGTTTGAATTTAATTTATTTTTATTTTATAAATTCGTGTTAATAAATACTCAAAAATTATAAATTAGCTATTTACCCAACAAGTTGGTGGGAACGTGTTTGGATATTTACATAAATTTGATGTTGTTAATAAAACGGCATGATATTTATCTATAATTAATTAAAGATTGATTATATAGCAATTTGTTTTTTATAAATTAATTATCTACAAAATTTAGTATAAATTATTTAAAAATTAAAAAAATTAAAAATTTTAAAAATTTTCTATAAAAATAAACATAGTAAATTATTTAAGTTATATGGAATAAAATAATTTGGATTATGAATAAAGCTCCAAACAATTAAAAGCATATTACTTAAACTTGGATTAACTAAATATAATGATTATGAATTAATTATATTAAAATAATATTTAAATATATGGTGTAAAAATGACACCATATACAGAGTTTGGTGTTTAGCTTTGGTGAATTTCAACTTCATTTATAGAGTTTTACAGTTTTCCATTAGATGACACGAATAGGGAGGAATGACTAGTATAACAAATATCAGTGCAATTAAAAAAAGGATTGTGTAGCAAAGTAGTCATTTGCAAATATTGATTTCGCAAACCAGTCAACGTTTGATTAATTTTGTAATCTAAGTCAAAAGTCCACAGTATCCCTATTCAACTAGCTCGATCTCGAAAGCCGGTAGCAGATCAACTCACTTCAAATCGATTATTCAAAGCATCCCTACATACGTTATGTCTACTTTTATGCTCCCGAAGACTTTTTGCCGTGGCTTGACAAGATTACTAGAAAATATTGGTGGAGCGGCAAGAGTGATCAAAAGAAACTCTTAGCGTTGAGAAGTTGGGAGAAAATATATCAACACAAGGATTTTGGAGGGCTCGATTTTAGAAATTTTGAGGATATAAATCAAGCTCTCATGACCAAGATAGGATGGCGCGTGGCTTTAGACTCTAAACTTATGTGGGTCAAGGTTTTGAGACAAAAATATTGTGCCTCTAGAGATTATTTTGAGGTCTCTAAAAGAAGAAAAGACTTTTTCGGTCTGGCGGAGACCAAAGATGTAATTAAGAAGAATTCAACTTTTGCGATTGGTAGTAGCCAGAGAGTGTGAGTCTTCAAGAATTGGTGGCTGAGTCCGACAGAGTCAATCGACGATTAGGTGGTGCAGCAGATCTAAGAGTTTGTGATTTGATGATTGACGGTAGCACGAGCTGGAATGAGAGCGTGGTGTTGGAGAAAGTCAGAAGAGAAGTAGCGGACAAAATTCTTAAAGTAAGAATTGCTCATGGTCGTGAAGAAGACGAGTTGTTGTGGACTGGGACGCAAAACAGTGCTTTTAGCGTCAAAACCGCTTTCAAGTATTGACCCCAAGAATTTGCGATGGAAGCATATTTGGACGTTAAAAATCCAAGAGAGGCATCGTTTGTTACTCTGGCTAAATGCTTGAGAAAGTTCCGACGAGAGTCAAAATAAAAGTGTTCAAGGTTACTGAGGAGGCACAATGCAGAATCTGTGGTAGTGATGAAGATACAGTTATTCATCTATTCTTCAAATGACTGGGAGAGACGACTGTGGCTCTAGGATAGAGGTGATCATCGTTAGGAAGATTCTTTCACTAGGAACAAGTTGGAAGCCGTGAGCGTTCTTTTGAGATTGAATGATTATGGGAACAAAGTCAAATCTAGAGATGAATTCACTACGCGTATGCACAATTATGAAAAGCATTTGGACATGGAGGTATAACAAGGAGTTCCACAGTGGCCCCGACGAAGATGGCATTAGAGTGATGAACCACTTGAGAGTCAGAATCGCTAAACAACTAGAACAAAGTTCTCAGGATTCCACGATCTAGAATCAAAGAATAAGAATCAAGGTGAGTTTTATGGCAATTTTGGAGGACAGCAGCTGGGAGTGGATATCAGAGGTACATGCGGCTTTCAAATATGGGAATACGGCGACTAGATTCGTGGTGAGAAATCGTAATGACGAGATTGTTTGGGCTGGTGCAGCCTGACTAGAGGGGAATCAGCGTGTGAGGCAAAGCTTCACTCAGCCTACCTGGCTCTTTTGTTGGCAAAATTCTGAGGTATGAGGAAGGTTGTGGTAGTGAGCGATAATCAACAAGTCATATCCAACTTAGGGGATGGTAGAAAATGTCATGCGTGGAATTCAGTAGCCCTATTTATATTTGTGATTCCTGTTGCTCAAGATTTTGTTTATGTTATTGTGTGTGGAGACCTAGGAACTGAAATGTAGCTGCTCATAAGGTTTGTCAATGGGCTGAATACTCTCAAGTTTCAAGTTTCTTTAATTCAAGGGATTATCCGCTTCTTGTGCAAGGAATTTTAAGCCTTCGAGCTAATGATTAATGTAGTTTGGGGATTCTCATTTTCCCCCTCGTCGCTCTTGGTTAAGGGTCGATGGGGGGTTTTTGGTGAGGATCCTTTTAATTTCTAAAAAAAAATTACAGAGAGAAGTATAATGGTAATTAACGACTTAAAAATGAGAATGAACTCTTAAAAGAATTCAAAAAGTCCTACAACATGCTTGATATTAAATAAATATCATGAACATGTGTAACATATAATGAGAACGAACGGCCAATGTTGCTTTGACTTCCTAATAAATACTTTTGTTGATATTCAAAATGTTATTATACACACCAGGAAATCCGCTTTACGGAGGAGAAATATACCAAGTATAATGTTGAGACAGAAAAGTCTCTAAAAAGAAAGGCGACGTTAAAAAAAAGGGTAAAGACCATCAGTTGCATGAAAAATTGGACTGCGATTTTTGGAAATTTTGGTTTCTCATACTTAAAACAGACGTGAAAAATAGTGTTTTTTTAATGGAATCGGCATAACATAATGGACCCAGTGCCATGCCCAGGGGTCAGTTGATTTTGGCCGAATTCGGATTTTTAATCCTCAAAATGATATTTTATGTTTGTGGCCGTTTGTATTCAATTTCGATTTTTTTTCTCGACTTTTAAGTTTGTCTTGATTGTGTGTGTTTATTGACTTCCGACTTCATATCGTAAAAAATTTCATATCTAATCGGTTTTGATTTGTAAAAAGCCTCAAGGTATTCTATAAAGCCTTGCAACCTTGTTTAGTGAAAATGCAAATTTTGATTAATGAGAAAAAGTTCAAAGAGAGAGTTATCTCCATTTTTTTTTACATTATGTGAATCAACTAGTTCAAAATGTCTTTATTTAATATTAATAACAGAAAATTGGCTGCTTAAGCCACGGAATGTGTAGCAATTTAAAATTGGCCAACCTTTCGTTAATATGCTGTAAATAGCCATATTGCTTACGTGGCAGCTTATTAATTAAATTAGGTTTACACTTTTGCCCTTATTTAATTCGCAGAAACCGAATAGGGAAGTTTTCAAAATTTGAAATTTCCTGCAGATTTTGAAAATTAATAGCCCATTTATTGTTATGTTTTTGGAAGTTTTTAGCGTTGACTTTAGGTAATTAGTATCTATTTTCGTGGCAATTTATATGTATAAACTCTGTAAATATATTCTTCATTTATTGATATTATTTTGTCTTCCATATATTCATAATTTCCAGAATTTTCGTGCTCAAAATATTTCCAGAATTTTTTTCAGTTCAAATACACGATTATACTAAAAATATGCTTTGTATTTACAGTGAATATACTGTAAATATGCTTTGTATTTACAATGATTATACTGTAAATAAGCTTCGTATTTACACGAATATACTGTAAATATGATTTCTATTTACACGAAAATACTGAAAAAAAAAAAAAAAAAATTGTTCTTCGCGGAGTCCATAATATCGATCGGGACCTTTGGACGCAGATTCTTCTCTTCTCGGAAAATTCAAACAGGGAGCACGAGAGAAAAAAAAAATCAATCTCTTGAATTCCAACGGTTCTCTTTGATGAATACCTTCTCAATTTGATGAATTTTCACGGGAAATACCTTCTCAATTTGATGAATTCCGACGGTCCTCTTTGATTCCAGCCGAACTCCTCGTCAATCTCTTCTCGGCAACTCCCGGCGACTCCCCGGTCCGAGCGCGCGCGGGTTTCGGGTCCGCTCATGACGGGGTGTCCGGTCGAGCGTTCTCTTCTTACTCGAGCTCTCACTCCCTCGATCTCTCTCTCGTCTCTCTCTCTCGGCTCTCTTTCATCTTTTTTTTTTTTTTTTTTTTTTGAAAAACTATAAATGTGAGCGGTTGTGGTTAAGTGTGAACGCAGCTACACGGTTATAATTACCTACTTGATATTCGCGAGCATTAATAACCAAATATTTGACTTGATTACGTGTAAATAGCCGATAGAAACTGGGCGGGAAAACAAAAGGATAGTCTAGTCATATTTTGGCTGTAAATAAATCCTCCTGTCTATTTACCATTTATTAACAAAATGTGGGTTAAAAATAAATTGTCTATTTTCAGGAGGCTATATAGCTTAATTACCTATTAATAATCTATCGAATCAATAGATTATGGAAAAATCATCCATTGGTATTCTTGCGCAAATCAACCGGTAGTGTTTGTCTCACGCTTTCACTATATCACTATCTAAGTTGAGATTTGCCCTCTTTAATAGTGTACATAAATTGAAAATATAAACTATAGACCATCTAAATATATTAATACTGCTCATTATTATTCTTTGTTTTTACAGAAGTGATTTTCGGCTAGAAAAATATTTGATACCAAGATATATTAGGTATATTTTAAACTTCACTACAAGTTTGAACGGTTTTTTTTTATTTATTTCAGATATATATAATAACTCGGATGCTATACATTTCCGTACCACTATGATACTATCTTTAATAGAAGTATAATTGTTCTTACTTGCTTTCAAAGAAATTTATTATTTTACCCCATGTTACTAAATCATCATTATTAATGATGTACGCGTATACTTTATACTAGGTTATCAAGTTCCTTATAGTATTAAAACATGTCTCTTTCGAGTTTTGATTCAAAATTCCAACTAGAATTTGGAATAGTATGTAATAACTCCAGAAATCAATTTTGTTTAAAATATAAACCTAAAAACGACTCCACAAATCCGAGTTAGGCCGCACAGTGAATGTACATAAAATTAATTTTAACATGTCCTTTTATGTTATTCGATTTTTTTTTTTTTTTTTGTTGAGGAAACGTGATCGGAGCCACGGAATATCATAAAAGCCCTCACGTATGACGGATGAATAGCGTGGTAACAAAGATTTCATATAAATGGGCACCGTGAATTCTTAACCCAAAACAAACTATCAGATTTATATATAGTCAATGTTTAACAAAATGTTAAAATATAGCCACACGCCCAAATTAATTATCATTATGTACCTGTTTTACCCTTCATCAAAACAACAAAAAATATGCCGTATATATTGGCGTCTTTATCAGCAAGGAAAAATAAAAATATCAAGAAGGCAACTGTAAATTACCAATCGATGGAAATTATTAGATATCGAAATTTTTTGGATATTATATATTTGCTAATAACATGCTGATAATAACAAATGACAACAATAAATTACCAGTAATTTCTGGAAATGTGTATGTAATTTAGTTGTAATATATATGGAAACGTGTATGTAAAACTCATATATATATATCAAAGGAACGAATTCTATTATTGAAATTCCTGAATTGAAACATAGTCTTAAAAGAAGTTGGGAAAAAAAAATAGAAACAAATTAAAATAAAGTTTTAAAGTCGCAAATTCGTAACCTAAAAGGAATAATCGCTGAAAATTTGGGAAATTTGGATTAAAATTTCGTATCCAAGAGCATTTTTAATGGTTTGTAGCTTAACCATTGTGAGGACTTGCTAGCAATTAGCAAAAGTTGTAAGCTAGTTGCTTACCATTATTTTACACTTTACCTATTAGCTTAACTAGGCTACTTGGCTTAACTAAGCTACTAGCTTAGCAAATTAAATGGACCAATTTTTTTTTAAAACAAAAAGTTTCTCTCTCATCTCTTTTTCTCTCTAGGGTTTCAAAAAGGAAAACACAACAGCCGCCACTCTTCCCCTGGGGCTAGGTACGGGCAGTGGCCTCTGCCGCTCGCCGTCGTGCCTTCGGCTCTGGGGGTGGAGATATAAATAACGAAACGCCACCGGTGTGAGAGAGACCTATCGAAGCTTGACAGAGGAGAGGCGGCGGGAGCTTGGCGAGGCGTCGTCGATCGCGGATCCTCGGTGGCGATGCCATGGCCGGCGGCGCCCATGCGTGGTGGGTTGTTGGCGTTCATGGTGTGGCGCTACTCTTCGGTGACGGAGCGGCGACAATCTTCGGTGATGGAGCTGCGGCGTGTCTCCCCGGAGGCGGTGCGGCGACGATCCTCGGTGAAGGAGCTGCGGCGTGTCTCCCCGGAGGCGGTGCGGCGACGATCCTCGGTGACGGAGCTGCGGCGTGTCTCCCCGGAGGCGGTGCGGCGACGATCCTCGGTGACGGAGCTGCGGCGTGTCTCCCCGGAGTCGGCGCGGCGACGATCCTCGGTGACGGAGCTGCGGCGTGTCTCCCCGGAGTCGGCGCGGCGACGATCCTCGGTGACGGAGCTGTGGCGTGTCTCCCCGGAGTCGGCGCGGCGACGATCCTCGGTGACAGAGCTGTGGCGTGTCTCCCTGGAGTCGGCGCGGCGACGATCTTCGGTGACGGAGCTGCGGTGTGTCTCCCCGGAGTCGGTGTGGCGACGATCCTTGGTGACGGAGCTGTGGCGTGCCTCCTCGGAGCCGGTGACGGTGCGGCGCGGTTCCTCGACGACGGTTTCTGCGAGGCAAAGGTTCATGTCGAAGGGGACAGAGCGGTATGGTGCAGCGACTACTACGCTGTGGAGTGGCTCCTCGGCGACGGAGTTTCTGCGGCGTGGTCCCGACGATGCAGTGGCGTGGTTCCTCAGCAACGAGGACGATGAAGCGAGGCTCTTCGATGTAGGCTATCGATCTCTGGTGGCGGTTTTAAATTTTATTTTGTTTTTTTTTCGCTTTAAAATTTTTTTAGACTCGTTTATTTTGTTACAGCGTTTTGTCTGGTTTGGTTTGTTTTGGGGGCGGATTAGCCGTCGTCCACTATCCCGATGTGGATTTCCTGTTAGGTTTTAATCTATGCAGGTTGAAGAGCCACCCTTTTCGTGGTTATCGGACCAAGTTTGGTTGGATT
The DNA here is from genome assembly GCF_054948205.1 of Urtica dioica subsp. dioica. Lineage (NCBI taxonomy): Eukaryota > Viridiplantae > Streptophyta > Magnoliopsida > Rosales > Urticaceae > Urtica > Urtica dioica. Next base: position 48,850,334 of record NC_142757.1, on the reverse strand, counting down.
TTTCCATCGCCAATCTTTGAGTTTTTAACGAGCCTCTTGTGTGCTCTATTGGTGCTTGTAATTCTTCCCGTTGTCGGAAGTTTGCACATATCGTACTATTACCGGATTTTAGTGTTAGATTCACCTCGACTTAGGTCTTGGTAATCCATGTACTATGGTGTTTTTCTCCTGTATTGATGGGTTTTTTACCCAATTTTAATGGAAAATCCTTACTATTCAAAAAAAAAAATGGACCAGTTTTTATTTTTTTTATTTAATAAGTGGGAATTGAATAGAAAATAATAATAAAATATTAATTATTGATATGTGGGATAAAGTTAAGCTAGAAGAGTGATTTAGCTTACCAATAGAGAACAAATTTGCTTAAATTAGTTGTAACTTAAATTGCTTATGTGGCAAGTTAAACAAATATGATATTTGCTCACCATTAAATATGCTCTAATCATAGTAACTAACTTCTATAAAATAGCAAATAAAACGTGGCATATTTAACATCCCCATAACTATTCTGAAAATAATTAATAACGCAATTAAAGAAAAAAAAGCCGTCAATATAGAGAAGGTTATATTTGGTATTTTAGCCAATCAATTTAATTGTCAACTCATCAATTTGGCTATATGTTTAAGACTTTCCAAACTGTGGCTATAATGAAAACGTAATGGTTTATATGGCCTACTCATTTACAAATTTATATATAAATAGATAAATAATATATATTTCGCTGGATATATGTTCATATATATATATATATATTATTCTAATTCTAGTTGTTTATAACTACCCCATATTTGTATTTCATACTTCATTAATTATACTAATTGGTTATTGTGAAAATGGTTGATTTAGGAACATATTGTTTGTTGCAATATTCAAAGGAGTAAATTTCACAAAAGTTGCAATATTTAAAGGAGTAAATTTCACAAACAAGTTCTAAATTGCATAAATTTAAAATTTGAAAGTTTAATTATATGATGTTCTTATTTATATTGAGCAATACATAAATTTAAATTGAGCAATTTATATAATTAATGATGTTTATTACCTTGGTTCATGCTCAATGAACAAATGTTTTCAAATTTAACTCCGATGCCAAATGGAGGGATTAGTATATAATTATTTTTGCTTCTTTCAACTATATGTCTACGACTAAAACAAGATTCATGTATGTATTTTATTATATTTATCTTTAAAATAGTTGATTCATTAAAGTATCGTCTATAGCAATATTCACCGGAAAGAAGCGGGGGTCCGCTTTCACAAAATCAGGTAAGTTGCATATTCCTTAAAATTTAAATTATTATTATTATAATTATTATTTGCGTATCTTAATAATATTGATAATATTTTGACTATGTGTTATTTTATTGACAATAAAACAATAAATGATGTACATAATTTATTATTATACAAATGCATAACTCATCCGCGGCAACACGCAGACATACCGCTTGTAAATTATAAGAATAGTATTTTTAAAGTGCAAAAATTCAAAGAAGTAATTATTTGAAATTCTTTTAAAATATGTATCCTCAAAATCGGTAATAAAAACAAAGTTACATAGAGTCTGATTTTTTTTAAAATATATTAGTGATTCTTTACAATTTGAAAAATATTATATTCGTGAAAAATAAAATTAGACAATTCTTTCGATTAGTTTAAAAAATAACAATATCACACGCAATTTTTACATAAAAAACTGAGTATATGATACATTGATGTCTCGTATAAAAAGCTCATTAGCCAAATGTACAGAATAATGTTTTCAAGAAAGAAAATGTACAAAATAATAACTCATGTTAAAAAAAATTATAAATAGCATAACATTTAATATTACAAATAATTAGCAAACTAGCTATATTTACACTTTTAGATTGATATTTAATCAATTTTTAATAAACATTTCGTAAATAATCATATCAACGTATTTACACGTATAAATTAACTAAAATATCTCATTTTATTTTCCGCCCATAGCGTAAACAAAGATCATTAAGATGCAACATCGAATATTAACATCTTAATATTATAATTGACAAGTTTTGTGGTCATTAAGATATTATATTGAATATTAAAATGTTGATATTATAATTGTAGCAGTTTATTAATCACGTCAAATTTGTATGAAAGATGAAAGATCTTTGGCATAATGCGTCGCCAAACATTGGGGACAACTTTACTAATTGACGAAGTTATGAAGATTGGAACTTGGAAATTTTTTGTAAGCGAAAGTCAATTTTAGCAAAAAGAAAAAAAATATTTAAAAAAAGAAGAAGAAAATACGTAAAAAGTGGAGCGCAACTCAAGAAGTGGGCAACAAAAATTTTACGATTTTATTCTGAAACTTAACCTCACGTGATGTTCACATGCCTAATTCCGCAAAATTTTAGGTAAAATGAGATAATGAAATATCTAAAAATTAATGGTAAATAATTAATACATTTAAATTTACCGAGCTAATGTAAAAGCTTACATTTTGAAAAAATGGCAAAAATATCAAATTTTTATCAAATTTTAAGATAAATTCTAAATATTGATACTCTTTTAAGAACTTTGTATCTGATCTTTCATTGACCCAAAAATCTTTGATAAACTCGATCGAACTTTTGAACATGATGGCGAAGACAAAGAGAAGAGGTGAAGACAAATTTAGGAGGTCATGCAAAAATACGAAACAAAAAGATTGAATGAAGATAAAGGAAGATCATAAATTTTAAGTAAAAAAATGTTAAAAATAAAGTGATTTGGATCATAAGATGGTATATCTTGAATAAAGTTGAAAAGTCGGTAGTAAGACCTAATTTATCATAAAAGAATTGATATTATTTATTGACTGTTTTTGGCTTAGTTTATTAAGTTTGATTTTTTTTTTCTTCTAAAAGTCCAACTGTTTTAAAGTATTTGGTAAAAATAATTTTTAGTCCAATTGTTTGTTTCTTCATTTGAAAACTGTTTTTGACTTTTCTACCTTGAACAGTTTTATGAAAAAACTGAATTAACTGTTTATTTGATGATTCTCATAATACCACTCAAAAAGTTTTCAAACTGTTTTATGTTTTAATGAAGAAAATCAGAAAACAGTTTTTAGTTGTTTTCTACTTTTTTCACTCAACTTTTTTAATTTTTTTTTTAATATATCCTCTTGACATTTCCTTCTCTCATATCAACATCATTTCATTTTCCTCACTTTTGATTATCGAATTTGTTTTCGTTCCATGGAAAACTTAAGTTTTACAATTATGACAAACTTTAAACAATCGGAACTCCATTTTACAAACTATTAATTGGTCGTGATCCTCTCGTCGAGCACTTGAGTTTTCACTATTTTTAGTCAACATTAGGTATCAAAATTTGATATTTGTTGTATTGACTACAAAGACAAATGGTGTTTTCCGATAAACTTGTGAACAATCATTATTACTAAAGGTACGACCATTATATTCGCAGCAAAGACTTTCAATTAGTATATATCTCGACGCCTAATTCTTATGTGAATTATTACACTACAATTATAAAAAACATAATAAAAAAAAACTGAAATCCTTACCAAACAGTTATTTGAAAAACAACTGAAGAAAAAAATTTAGACTACAACTATATGAAAACAAAAACAGAAAACAAAAACAGTTTGAGTGAACTACCAAACATGCCAATTTTCGTAGTTTTTTAAAAAAATAGCTTTTTTTCAAAAGTTAAATCTAAAAAAAAAAGTATAATTAAACAGTATAATTAAGCTTTTTTCAAGATTTTCGACGAGTATTGATCCCTTTATCCTTCGAGTTAAAAAAAATAAAAATAAAAATAAAAATTAAACAGTGGACATTTTTAATTTTTATATATAGGGGGGAATAAATCATAATTTCCGAAATCCAAGGGACCAAATTGCCAAATCTCCCATGAAAATAAAAGGACGGAGAAACGAAATTCAGAACCCTTAATTTTGCGATTCTGAAAGATTTGCAGAGAGAGATAGAGAGAAGAAGAGGAGGAAGAAGAAGAAAATGGCGCTAGCGTGGCTTGAAGCAGTGTTGCCTCTGGGAATTATCGCAGGAATGCTTTGCGTGATGGGAAACACTCAGTATTACATCCACAAAGCCGCTCATGGCCGGGTAGTATCTTCTTCTCCTCTTTAAGATCCGATTTCTTCTTCGTCTTTGATCTTTTTATTATTCTTATTATTATTATTAATTATCTTGATTTCGATACAGCCGAAGCATATCGGGAACGACAAGTGGGACGTGGCAATGGAGAAGAGAGACAAGAGCCTCATGGAGAAAGCTGCCGGGGCTACTCATTAATCCCTGGTACTTTCTATTAATTTTTTTTTTAAAACACCTGAATTGCTTTTGCATTTTCTGTTTTTGTGTGTGTGTGAAAGAATGAATTAGTATAGTTCTGTTGCTGTTGAGAGAAATTGGAGATTTTTGTTATAATAATGCGTGTTGATAGGTTTTATATAATTTGATTTTAGTATCGAATTTAAGTAAATTAAAAGCGGATTGGGAATTAATTTTATGGTCTTTCTATTCGCTGTGGTGAGAACTGGACTATTCTTTTGGTGATCCTGGGATTTTCAGTTAAGCGGCTTAGTATCATTGATGCTGAAACGGTATCACGGTACAAAATTCCGTCATGGGACTCGTGAGACTGTATTGATTGATTTATGTCAGACTGGATAATTTATTGGAAGTAGATTAAAGAAGAAATTGCGACTACGATGCGTTAAGCTGAATTAGTTGGAATAAGTTTGTCAATTTTTGTGTTCGAACTGAGACTAGTCTTTCAAAGCTACGGGGTTATATTTCGTTGAGTGATATCTTAGTATTTCTTTTACTTGAATTGGTAAATCGAGTGGTTTTATATGGTGAGGTTGAGATTAGGGAAGTTAGGTCATATGCCGAATAGTGCTTATATTTCTCTTTATGTTTTAATACTTTTTCTTCTCACTTCAGAAACTTGTTGCTCGACTCGACTATCCAGCCTATAACACTTGTGGTCACCCTTAATAAATTCTAAGAATATTCACGGTATATTAGCTGAACCTAATGAACCGACATATGATTTGCTCGTAGACAAAATTAGAAGTGTATATAGTAAGGAAGTCTGGTTATTATTATCTATGAATTGATGTTGGGTGTGGATTGCTTCACACCAAATACTGTGTTGTATATAGATTAGGATTGCTGTGTAGATAATAATGCACGTGCTTATTTTCCTATAGTGGATATATATATCAGTTCTTCCCAGACGTTCGAATGGTATATTATTGCAACTGTAAGATAATGGGGTTCCGCGGTGGAAAAATTAAAAGTAAAAATAAAAATGTACACTTCATTTAAGAAAGAACTTCGTTATTGTGTGGTTTTTGTCGATATTACTTTAAGTATTACTTGTTGCAGTTTCTGTGTAATGTAACACATGTGAACTTAGAAATCTCAAATAAAAAAATTAGAAACTTCAGCCTCATTCGTTTTAAATTGTGTTATGAACTGAGATATTCAATTCACTACTCGTCTGTCAAGAACACGATTACCTCAAAGAGATAGGACTGATTGTATTGATCTTGCAAAGCAGTGTTACAGTAAAGTCACGGGAGGTTCAAACGAGACCTCCCTGTTTTAACTCTTCACACAATTACTCAGCAAAATGCAACATGATGGTCTCTCTCTCTCTCTCTCTCTATTACATAAATCACTCCTCGCTCTACTCAATCTAGCCCTGTCCCCCAAACCCAACCCAATAAGACATTTCTATTTCAGGCCCTTTCAGACCCTTTCGCCTTGACTCTTGGAGCCTAAGTTACTGTTAGTGGTAACTTATCATATTTTTCATTCAAAGAAGAAGAAAAGGCATAGCTAATAAAACAGAGAAAGTTTTACAATATGTAGCCTATGTTGCCGATTAAACAAACGAAATTCCTAATTCGGTGTATTAGAAATTGTGTATCTACCCTATCATTATTTTTTTCCGTATGGGTTTTTATTAGAAATTGTGGGTTGTTCAGTGCTCAAAATTCTGTGTGCTTATTTTGATATGAAGATGTCTCGTATACAAAGCCTTAGAACAAGGCTGTACTTTGTTGTAAACTCGGTACAAGGGCAATCTTGTTCAGAATACTAAGATTAACTGTATATTGCATATTGTTCCAAGACCAAAACTAGGACACAAAATTGAATGAGCAAGATCCTTCAATACCATTTACAAATAAATACATAAATAAAAGGAAAATCAATCTCATTCCCCAGTATTGGTTTATCGATTTGGCACGTGTCATTTCCCATGTGTTTTGTGGATTAATCTTAGTGTATATTTTATATAAATTTGGAGCATCACTAGGAGAAAAATATTAAAGGGTCATAAAAGTATATCACTCTAAAATAGGGGTAATCAATGTCATTTTTACTATTTTTTTTCCTAATAAATGTAGCATTTTAGTTTAAGCTCGGGTTTTGAGCTCAAAGGCATTAAATTTTAAACCATATACATAGGATGTTGCCTTTTTTCTGTGCAATATAGTGGTCATCTGGACATCTGATAAAATTGTTACAAACTTAATGTGTTAGACAATGAAATCATGCTAGTAATTTATTTTTCTTCCCTTTTTTTGGGTAAAGTCATGGTAAAAGCATAAGTGTAGAAATGTAAGCAGAAAGTTGGCTAAAGAAGAAGCCTTATGCAGGGAGAGAGAAAACCAGTATATCTGCTGAACTGTTCTCACTTTGAAATTTATATTGTTAATTTATATTTTTTTTTACACACTTATAACTATTGTTTTCCTTACCTTTTTTGTGCTGCTATTTTGATTCGAAAACTGAACATACGACGATGGTTCAAAAATGCAGGAGCTGATTGAAAGAGTAGCAATAAAGTGCCGGTTCAAACTCAGCACCTTGTTTTTTTTCCTTTATCATTGCATTTAAAATTGCCCATATCTCCTTAAAACTACCTAAAGGAACATGGTTTCTTTCTTTCTTTTTCATAGCAATGCCATAAAAAATATTGTATTGAGGCGGTTTGGTTTAAGGAAATTTTTTTTTTTTTGGGAGGAAATGACATTGTTTGGCCTTAGTTTGAGAATGTGGAGCTTTTATGTCCCTTCCATCTTTTTCTCTTAAAAATCTTACATTTGCATAACATTTTACACACAAAAAATGAGCATTGATTTTGAAAACAAACTTGGAATGGGTTCGCTAAAAAAAAAAAAAATGGGACAATCATGTCCAATTTATTTTTTTTTTTTTCCCGTTTTCTTGTTATTACAAGACCATTAAAGCTTTTTTTTTTTTTAAAACCGTCTTAAATGTCAACAGCTCATGATTGAGTTATTACCGTTTCATAGAAAACCACTAGGGTAGTGAAATTGAGCTATAAATTGGACACTTTATAGCTCGCACAACACGAGTTGCCTCAATATTTGGCAGCAATTGAATTATTGTCCCATGGAAAGTTCTTTTCAATTTCAGCAATAATGGTATGCTTTTGATAGCTAGCACAATCATGGCCTTTGACATGCCAGCCCAACTAATATATGATCAGCTCTAATAGACTCCGCTATGTATCATTGCGACGCCACGTCGAGTAATCTATAATTACAATCTTTACATATTTGATTTTTCAGAGGAAAACCTCATTCTTCTCTCCATGTCCAATTGTTTTTTTTTTTTTTTTTTTTTTTTTTTTTTTATCTTTTTTGTTATAATGAGAAATTATAAGATATGTTCATTTCAAATTACTCGTTTAGTAAATAGTCTATGTTGTCTATCAATTTTTCCCTCAGAGAGAAATATCAGACATGTCAATTTTATGTATATAGAATTTTTCTAAAAATTTATTTATAATTTTTGGCTTAATTTAATTTTATTTACGATTTACAGTCTCTTTTATAAAGAAAATAACTTTAGTTTTTTTTTTAAATAATGTTCTTAAAGAAGATTAATACACTTACACTAACTATTATGGAGCGCTCTAGTAAACCTATGTAATTGATGAATTATTATCATCTCGATTTCTAATCCTATTAAAACAATCTCGCGCACGAAGAACAAAGAATTCAAGCGATTGCACTTTCGCCTAGAGTTTTCTACTAACCTAGGTCGATCCAGAAGATTATAGCAAAAGTACAATAATTTACTCTCTCTTGAAAAACAAACGATCCTAAAAGAATAATTCAAAGATAGCTAATCAATGAACTAACATTAAGCATGACTAATAATCAAGCAAACATATCTGGGAATGAGCAATAGACAAAATTAGATAATCATCAACACGTTAGTGTCGGCACGGTCTAAGCACAAAATAATAATTGAAAGAAATAAAATTAATAAAATCAACATTGAAAAGAAAAAAAGAATTCATATTGAATCAAAATATGTTCAACAATAATTTAAAGCAACAAAATATATAAAAAGGGAAGAAGAAAAAAGAATGAATAAATTCGACTATTTTTTACAATGGCTATTTATCTTAGAAATGTGACAGTGGCTATTTAACCAAAAATAAAAATTAAAAAAAAAAAAAAAAAAAAACAAAAAACCGAAACCTTGGCGGGTATATATGCTAATAGCTCTGTGTCTGCTCGTTCCCTTTAATAAGGATTCACTTGCGTTTAAAAAAAAATAATATAAAAAAAATCACTTGCTTTGAAATTGTAACATTAAGAATCTTTAATAAAGAGTGTGTCAATGTTGGGATTATTATGTACATAAAATTCAGAGCATTAAGGGCATAGGATTAATCTACTAGTAAGTATAGCGTTGGAAAAAAGAACCCTACTTTTATTATTGGTCCATAATTAATTATGAAAACAGAATATATTCACTGGAAATGACAAAACCTACTTCCCTAACGCTATTAGGCAGTCTTTGTGCTATTAAAATTTGAAACTCAATTGTCGGTCTCTAAAGCCAATTCTATAATGTTCTAAAAAAAAAGGTTAGGGACTTGATGTGAAAATAATGTGAACTTTTTTTTATATATATAAATTTGATATATATTTTATTTTGGGGAATTGACAACAAATATTGCTTAATTTGCCACCAATTTCATAATATTTTTCCACTTTTCACCAAAAGATTAAGTTTTCCCAAAATGACACCTCTATGTCAATGACATCTATGTCAATAATGTTGACATCTTATAGTGAATGGCAAACATAGATGTCAACATTGTTAACATAGATGGTAACATTTTGGGAAAAATTAGCATTTTGGTAGAAAATGAGAAAATGTTATAAAATTGGTGGTAAATTAGACACTTTCTCTAATACTATTTACTTGTCACTTACCAAAAATCAACAAAAACTCAAATATTGACACATTTAGTATCAGATCGGTCCCAAACTGATGTCAGGAAATCAATCCAGTTCGTGACCGATTTGATACTAAATATGTCAATACTTGAATTTTGATTGATTTTTGATAAGTGACAAACAATTGATATTATTGTTGTCAATTTTTTTTTATTTTTCCTTTTAATTGATCTAGTCTTTGGGATGTAATTTTGGACCTAAATGTCGCTACATTGTGTTAGGTAAAGGCAAACACTAAAACGCATGTGATCTTCAACTTGATGGCCAGTCAATCTGACATAATTGTGTCGCTTTCACTGTGCTGCATAAGCTGGTTAGTTGCGGAAACATCTCCTAAAAAAGAGGTCATTTTGTACGTTTGACATAGGAGTTAAAAGTTTTGTGTTTGGTAGTTAACTAAAAAAGTTTTTGTTTTCTATTTTTTAATTTTTGTAGTTGTACTGAAAAATTATTTTGCAGTTGTTTTCAAAAATCTGTTTGGTACAGTTTTCATTTTTGTTTTTGAGAAATTGAAAAAACTGAAAAAAAAAGTGTTTGGTACAGTTTTCATTTTTGTTTTTGAAAAAATGAAAAGAGAAGATGAGGAGAAGGAGGAGAGAAGATAATTTTTTTTTTTTTTTTTTTTTTCCAAAAACACATTTTATTTGTTTTCAGTTTTCTTTACTCTTTTACAAAATAACTTCAAAATTTTTTGAAATTTTTTTCCAAAAACTTAAACCAAACATAACTTTCACTTTTTGTTTTCAATTTTTTCCACTTAAAAACTGTTTTTGAGATGAATACCAAACATGGATGTCTTTGATATTTAGTCCATTTTTTAAACACTCAAGTTACATATCCTTGCAGAAATTAACTGTTTTCCCTACAAAATTTCATTAATTCGGTTAACTAAATTAGGACTGAAATGATTCGGTATCTTTTATAGGGATTTGTTTGTAAGACCAAAGTAATGACTGAGTTATTGGTTACTGCAAGAATTTATCGTGGAGTTTTTGAGAAAAAAAAAATATAATCCTTACCGATGAGTTTTCCAGAATGAATAAATACTAAAAAAAAACGTTTATATATATAGTATATCTTAATTATAATATTATAATAAAAATAAAAACTAATATAATATAAATACATATTATTATCATATGATCACATATGATATGGCATATCTTGATGAATAATTATCATATTATTAATTAATTATATGATAAATTTATTAATTTACAAAATTTATTTTGTCATTTATCGTGAATTTATTAGTTTCGAATGTTGATATTAAGCAAAAAGAAATAAAGAATAAAAAAAGGGTTAGGTAGCTAAATAGCCTTATAAACTAATAAAATATCTATATAGTCAATCTTTTGTTAATAGTAACTAAATAACCATGCATTTTTATCAACATGGTCAAATTTTTATTTTTATACTTTGTAATCTACTATGCTTCTGTGAGTGTAATGTACAAAAACCAAGCGTTTATATACACACACACATATATAAACCAAGCCTCGATCATTTGGTCCGGCCAGAAAAGTGCACAATGACCCATTGCTCGTCAAAACCTTGGAGACAGACCCATGTCAGGTGTCGATCATTCGGTCCGGCCTGAAAAAAGCGCCCAAACCCGTTGCTCATCGATGCCTCGGAGAAGAAGACCCCTATACAGATAGCATGAAATATCGATCAATAGGTCCACCATTAAGTGGTATTACCAGCCATTTTGAAGTCCCGTGCAATAAAACAATGTGAAAGGCCTTTGGTGGATCATTCTATCGTCCCTTAATTATGGAGAAATGTTTTCTAAAGCGCTACCGACAATTTTTCGTACATAACGATAATTCATCATTGCGAAGAGCCTCTATAATGCATTTTATAGAGCGCACTGATAGCTTCGTTACCAAGAGTGTTGATCGAAGATACTCGTCTTAGCAAAAAGGGATTAGATTATTTCAGTAAATACATTCAACCCACTCCAATTCTTTTACCAATTAACGCTTTCTAGTTGTCGCCTTGTTAAGATGTCTGATTGTCCATGGCATTGTATATGATCCACGAATGCTTTTTTTCATCGGGGACCAGAAGCATCAAAATTTGCCGTGCTTGAACACTGAATGCCATCTAGGGCAAACGATCTCAATTTCTCCAAGATCACGTCTAATATATGCTTTGGGAATATTTTATAGCATACAACACAAATATACATAGATATTAAGGCTTGAAAGAAATCCTATTTATTTAAAAAAAAAATCATTTGAGATCTTTTGTCAAATGATTTTATTGCTAATAAACAGAGAAAATAAAAGGGTCAATTAGATAAATAATCACATTTACAATTTGACATTATTAAATAATAAACGTTTCATAAATCTTAGATAAATAGTCACAGACGTAAATCTTAAGTAAATAGTCACTTCCATTTATTAGGTCACGTCATCTTTATAGCTATTTACCTAAGATTTACGAAACGTTAACTATATAGCAATTTCAAACGTTTTAATTGACTATTTACCTAATTTTTTTAGACGTCTCTATTTTTAGGAAATTTCTACATCTAAGAATGTTTATGTTGATTTTGGTGGTTTGTGTTTTCCATCTCACGTGTTTGTGATTTAAGACTATGTGCATCTCCTTATTCTTTATTTCATTCTCTATAATTTTTTAAATTTTGACGAAATTGTTGTTATCATATGTTGATATGCGGATTTGGTATTGAATTAGAAAATAATTATTTTGAAGAAAATAAAGGCCAACTTCTGAGAAAAAAGATTAAAAGTTAAATCCAACAAAATTGATACTTTCAGAGATTCTGATTGGTGTAATCTCATCCGTTTGTTCAATTACACCAATCAGAATCTCTGAAAGTATCAAGTTTGTTGAATATAATTTTTAATCCTTTTGCTAAGAAGTTGGCCTTTATTTTTTTCAAAATAATTATTTTACTAAATATATCTCTTTATTTTTTCTCGATAAATATATATTTATCGATAAATATGATATGTGCATTTATCGATATTTCATTTTTTTTATGAAATCTTTATCGATATCTTGATAGATAAATTATCTTTGTAAAATAAATTCCATATGCATCGAATCATTGCATAAAATAATTTGATTTAATCAATTATTCGCATACCAAATCTAGATAGTAAGTAAATCACTTGCAATGTTTTAAATAAAAAAAAAATTTCAAGAAAAAAAAAATGTATGTAGGTGAGAACAACGCATGAGTGATTTTTTTTTTTTTCTTTCCCCTTAATGACCTTTAGTGATTTTAACAGGTATTGAAAAATGGCATGTTATTAATGTGCACTAACTTCTGAGTTCTGATAGTGCTCAAAATAATTCTTATTTCTCCCACTTTTTTTTTAATAATTATTTTTTCCTTCTTTGTGCTCTGCCCGAGCTATTATTAGCTACTCAATGCACTTCTTGACCAATTATTTTATTGTCACAATACAATGAAATACATTATACGCTTTTTTTCTTTTTCTTTTTTTAAGAATACAAAAGAAGATGTAAAAATCAATAGTAATAAAAAGAAAATGTAACACCCGCTACTTTCTTTACCCAATTAATTTTTGCTTTTGGCGTTTTCGTCCACATCAGATAGAAATAGAATCCTGTATCTATAGTATATTCACATATATAACATAGATATATTAGCGTTTGATTGACTGAATCAGGTGGTGCTCTGGTCTCTAGACAAATATATTAACCACGTTGTCAGTTTACGTGTAAAAAACAAAAAAAAGGTCAATGTCAATAGGAATTCTTTCGGAGCATAGGGTCATAAAAGACAATGATATCTGCTCGCAAAAAATATGAAAATCTTGCTAAATCATTGCTTAATAACTGCCATATATGCCGCAGATAATTTTATTTTATAGACCAATATTTGGACGAAAATGACTTCCACAAACAAATTTATATAATCTCACACCGGCATTTTTTATGGTTGGTCTCTATGGCTCGACTCGTCGAAATAGCTAAGTGCCAATATGACATATCTAGCACATTTAAAATGACATCGATATTGATTTTTATTTATTTATAAGATCATAATAGTAATAATTGTGTATTTAACCTTTTTAATTTGAAATCTGAGTATAACATTCAAGAATGCAAATTTAACGTATTTTGGCAAGGTATAATTCGAATCTAAATCTTCTATCACTTTTTTTTTTTTTTTTTTTTTTTTACCTTGGTGTTCCTCCAATCAAAATAAATTATTAATTAAATAAAATGATTACATGATTTATTTTGATTAGATGGGCACCAGTAGAGACACAAAAAAAAAAGACAGAAGATCCGAATTCATAATATTCGACTAAACCGTGTCAATTTCTAAGATGAAGTAGTGAAGGAATGTACTGTTAGATTCGAATATCACGGGTGAAATCCATCACCTAATTCCATGAAAAAATCATGTTGAATAAATAAGAAAGCCTAAATAAAAAACGAAAGCGTACCTGATGAATCCATGACGGTTGGTCTTCTAGATCAACACGTATACCCTAGAGAGCATTTTGTGTCTCTCTTGTTTCACTCTGACGACGAGATATCAGAAAGTGACAAGTTGTACGTGTGGCCTAGGGACCAACCGTATTTATAGGCAGCCATTAGGTTAATCTAGCGGGCTTTCTATTTCAGCCCATTATAAAAATAGAAGCCATAGTGGTCTACACATTAAATGCCAACAACCTATTAGATACATTAAAGCCCAATATCCGTACACCAAATTAGATCACTTTTAACGGACTATCTTTATTGATAGTTCACAACACATAATTATTTAACATATAAGCTCAACGTTGGATTAAGGATCCAATACGTTGGATCCAACATGTATAACATACGAAAGACACACTCAAGCTTAAATACATTTGATAATAACTTTGGTAGATGATCCAAACAATTGAGATCCAACAAAGAAAATAAATATCAATTTTAATACGTAAAAATAAAATTCTAATAGCAAGCTCTTATTAAGATATTGGTAGACCAATAACTTGTAACTTGTCTCAAGTCATACAAAACCAATTCCATATAATATAACTACATAAAGTGCCCTTGCCAAAAAAATCGATTCATATACAACATAAAGTATATAAATATAATAAAAATGGCAATTGGTGGCTACGAACCACGGTGTCGGGGGTTCGAATCCCTCGTCGCCCACAACCCGCTACAATAGCCTTAGCCGGAGCTGCTGTGGGAATTGGAAATGTTGAAATACAAGCATTATATAATAAGAAGAACTCAAATGTGTGAAAAAAAAAACAACTACAATAAGCAAAAAGAACGTTTGAAATATAGATGCAAAAACGTAAAACATTGAGAAGTCGGCAACTTGTCGAAACACATGACCAGGACCAAGGACGGAGCTACTTATCATCCATGGGTTCCTCTAACAACGTTTGATTAACGAAAACTTAACATGTTACTTGAAATTTATAAGTATGGTTCAGAATTTATTTTGTTACCGTCTCTATGTTTTTGAATTATAAACTTCTTATCATTAAAATAAATCTTTTTCGAGTTTATGCTCATGAGTAAGCAAGATTAGTTCATTTCGATTGAGATTGGCTTTTGTTGTACTTGTGGCTTCAATAGTCACTCACGGGACCAAAATGATACGTTATAACTTTTTTGCACTTGAATTGTCTTATTTTTTGCTTTTGTATGTGTCCACATGTTTGTTGTCGTCGTTTTGTTATGAAAATGAAGTAGCCTACTCTTTCACATTCCTGCATTGATTTACTGTTAGAGGTTTGATGGCACAAATATTCAAACATCATATTTATAAGAGTTAAAAGCGGTGAAAATACATAATATTTTTCCAAAATCATACTTATATATCTAATCTTTTTTTACGAAAAAAGTACTTAATGTTACATTTTAGTTGTGCCGTCGATACCTAGACTGTTAAGTTGGATGAAAAAAAATTCGTAGTAGCCTCATATTTAATAAAATATTAATATTTAAAAAAAATAATTAAACAACAATTCTATAATTTTTTAATATAAAAAAATTCAAAAGAAAGAAAATATCTCCCCTCATTATACAAGATTTATTATTTTTTCTTAAAACTAATTAAACATTAGCTATATTATTTTATAATACAAATTTTTTATATTAACCACGTTGCAGTTTATGTGTAAAAAACAAAAAAAAAAACTATGAAGGTCAAATGTCAATGTCAATAGGAATTCCTTCGGAGCATAGGGTCATAAAAGACAATGATATCTGCTCGCAAAAAATATCAAAATCTTGCTAAATCATTGCTTAAAAACTGCCATATATGCCGCAGATAAATTTATTTATTTAATTTTTTTTTACACAGAGACCACTATTTGGACAAAAATGACGTCCATAAAAAAAATTATATAATCTCACACTGGCATTTTTATGGTTGGTCTCTATGGCTCGACTCATCGAATTCCTAAGTGCCAATATAAGATATCGATCTGTTGATTTTTATTATTCGGTTTTTATTTATTTATAAGATCATAATAATAATAATTGTGTATCTAACGTTTTTAATTAGAAATATGAGTATAACATTCAAAAATATAAATTTCTACCATATTTTGGCAAGGTATAATTCGACTTTAAGTTATCATGTCAATATATAAGATCAAGTAGTGAAGGTCAACGTGCGAATGTATAACATGCGAAAGACGATAAGACACACTCATGCTTAAATACATTATACATATGATAATAATTTTGGTAGACAATCCAAACAATTAAGATCCCGCAAAGAAAAAAAAATGTCATTTTGAATAAGTAAAAATAAAATTCTAATAGCATACTCTTAACGAGACATTGGTAGACTATTTTTTTTTTTTTTTTTTAACGAGACATTGGTAGACTAATTTTTTTTAATGACATTGGTAAACTAATAACTTGTATCAAGTCATACAAAATCAACTCCATATAAATATAAGTTACAGTACCCTTGCCAAAGAATTGATTCATATACAACATATTGGCGTGAAAAAAAAAACCTACAATAAGCAAAACGGATGTCCGAAGTAGAGATGCGTGCAAAAACGTAAAACACTGAGAAGTCGACCATCTGTCGAAACGCATGACTAGAACCACCCGTCTCGATCATAGGTTGTCATCCATGTGTTCCTCCAACATTGTTTGGTTAACGAAAACTTAACAAGTTACTTGAAATTTATAATTTTTTTTTATTTACTGTTCCTTGCTTGACTTCACAACATTTGGGAACTTGAAACACTAGCAATTGCTAGGTGGGTACCCAAGTGTTGGTGAGAATCGAACTCAAGACCCCTTGAAAATAAACCAAGAACCTAACAACTAGACCACCAACACTTGGGTTTGAAATTTATAAATATGGTTAAGATTTTATTAAGTTTTTTTAATTATAAACTTCTTATCATTGAATCGTATATCGTTAAAATAATTCTTTTTCGAGTTTATGCTCATGAGCGCAAGTTTAGTTCTTATTGATTGAGGTTGCCCTTTATTGTTCTTGTGGCATCATGGGGACCAAAATGATCTGCTTAACTTTTAATGCATAAACATTAGTATTTGCTAATTTTAAGTTTTCTTACACTCGTATTGGCTTATTTTTTGCTTTGTTTGTCCACAAACATTTGAGTTCATCTATTAATCTTCAAAAATATTGTAAGAACCTTTCATTCGTCAAAGGAATACACACGATTTGCTATAAGAAAAAAAAACATATACCCGTATTATAATAGATCATTATTTATGATGTTAATATATATATATATATCATCCTTATTTTTGAAAGCTAGGTTTCAGTCAATAACTATTAGTGTTTGTGTAAACACAACCCCACTTAATTTTGTTAGCATGCTAAATCAGCAAAAGCATGAAAGCAAATACAAACTAATCAATAAATAAAGGCCTATAGGGTCAGTACACGTGATTTTGCCTGATGGCATGTGGACACATTTTAGACTTTTGACTTTATTAGTGCCCAAAAAAAAAAAAACTTTTATCACACTCGTTCCATTCCATACCACTTTTTAAGTTTTAACAATAACTTTAATATTGAATAGTGATGTAATGCAGCTAATGCTAAACATAAAGTTATAAACCCTATCTTTTTTTTTTTAATTTAACATTTTTTTTTTCCTTTTCTGGTGACTTTATGGTAACATATTACATCTAATCTATAGATAAGTAGATGAAAAAAAAAATAGAAGAAAACAGTCTAGCGAAGTTAATTTTCCGCGTAAATAGTAGTTGATGATGGTAAAAAAAAAATTATGTTTTAAATTCTGAAATAAGTGCTCAAACGCCTTTGCTCAACTGCTCAAAAGGAACGCGCTAAAGTTATATGATTTTAAGCACTGAGAATATTATCACATAAATATATGACATCTAGAGATCCAGATATAATAATAATAATTATAATAATAATAATAATACTTGGGCTAGTCAAGAAGAAGAAATTGCCGACAGAACAGGGAAAAAAACCGGCCATCAAATCAAGGAAAGATGAATGATATGATATTGGTGAAAAGCAAAGTACAAAAATGTGAAAAAGATGGTATTGTTTGTGTTACATCATTGTCACACTTGCATAAAACCTTGGCTAAGCTAAGCAAAGCTAGTGCAAATTTAACTGCTTGATCAACTTCGAATTCAAACAATCTATTTCATTGACCATTATAAAAACGAAAATGAAATGAGAAAATATTCTTTTTTATTCCTTTGTCAATGGAAGAACTCAATTTACCAACGCCAAAAAAAAAAGAGGAGAGTCACTAATTTGGCTACTACATTCACACCAGAAAGAATAGTAACTATGAAGAAGAGAAGAGAAAGAGAAAGTGTTGAGAGTCATAAAGAGATTTACACAAAAATCCTATATTACTCACACTAACTAAATTGATAAATAAATTCTTAATTAATTTTCAAAAAAAAAAAAAAAAAAAAACTGAACAAAGAAGAAGAAGAATAAGAAGAACCCTAAAGCAATGATCTTTTTCTTTTCTTTTCTTTTCTTCCTCTCTCAAACACAAAACCTCAAGCATTGAATTGTAATGAGTATTGAGTAGCGTGTGAGTCAAGGCACGTACTCGCTCTCGAGAACGGGTTGAGTCCTCGTCACCGCGGCCGCCGGAGCTCTAGTCTCCCCCACCGGAGTCATCTGAAGCGCCTCCCCGGCCTCCGCCGCCTTTTCCATCTTCCTCATTCTCTTCCGTTCCCTCATTCTCCGGCCCCAAACCACCATCCCCGCCATCACCGCCACCAACACCAACCCTCCCACCGCGGACCCCACGATGATCCAAACCCTACCCCAATCCCTCTCCTTTTTCCTCGCCCTCGGACGGGCCGCCGGAGCCGGGGCCGGAGAGACCGCCGGAGCCACGATCGAGAAATGCCCTTGCCCCGACGCCGAGCAAACGCGACTGTCCCGACCCGAAACTCGGCTGAAACTCGGGGCGCCGCCGCCGAGGCCGAACGAGACGCATTGTGGGGGCGACCCGGGCGGGGCGGGTTTGACGTCTTCGAACGAGATCGAGATGCTTTCTCTCTCCTCCTCTCCTCCTGCGAACCTGAGCTCGGGGAGATTTTTCGCGGAGAGGTTGCTTGCGCTGTAAGCTAGCAGCCCGAGCACGGGAGCGAGGTAGTCGTAGCCGTCGAGCGGGTAGAAAGAGTCGGACCAGTTTCCGAGGTTCTGGTAGACGAGGACGAGCCTCTCGACGAACGGGGTTGCCGAGAATCCCCGCGGGATTCGAAACTCGGAGTAGTTCACGCCTTTCCGGAACAGGCTTCCGGTTCTGAGCCTCAGGGCCGAGATTCTGATCCCGGTGAGGTTTGATGGGACGGTTCCGTTGTAAGGGATTCCGGTCCGGGGACGGACAAAGGCTCTGTATGCGTAGTCTTGGAGGAGAGCGTCGAGGGCTCGAGGGTCTCTCGTGGGCCCGGGGTTCGACGGTTGAGCCCACGAGAGACACGCGAGAAGAGCCAGCGCAGCGAGGCTCGTCCGAAGAAGAAGATGGAACCCCATTGAAGCCCCGGGCGAGAGCTTCGAATCTCGGAGCAATGCTGCGAATAATGGGCTTTCTTTGACAAAATCTTAGAGCCTCTCTTCTCTTTGAACTGGTAGGTAACAAAAATGAGAATACTTGGAGCCACGTCTCGTGACTCAACCAAATAATAATAATAATAGTATTTATAATGAAATGAATTCTAGGGCTCAACGGGCACAGAATATAATAAAGAAGATATTATTCCCAACTCTCAAACCCTTGATTTTAAAAAAAGCGGCTTTGAAGGTTTCAGCTTTCAAGTTCCAACCGTTTCGGTCTCTGAATTTGAAGGACTCGCTTTAGGCTTTTAAGAATCTTCAAAACCTCAATCAATGACGAGAATTCTTTTCACGGTTTCATTGTTTTCCCAACGGAATTCTTCTTCAGACCCATAAATCCTCTTTCTTTTGCCATCTATATAAATACAATGAACAAACAACCCACATTGAGTCAAAGTGAATCAGAAAGCGACAAACTTTATTACTCTAATGAGCTCAAACGGTCAAAAGCGAATCTGGGTTATCTTTCATTTCACGACTAAAGCAGAAGCGAAGATTCGGGGTTCCGAGATTATTACCTGAAGAAAATTTGCTTCGAATCTTCAACAATGGCGAGAGAAATGAGGCTTGAGAATCTTCAGAATTATCATCGTTAAAAGAGAGCCCAAGAGATCACAAACATCACAGAGAGAGAGAGAGAGAAATAGTAATAATGGCTTTCAACGACACAGCAGAGTTGGGAAGTAGGTGAAGAAGTTGAATCAGAGCTTTAATGGGGTGTTTGTTGAAAGTGTTGGTCTTCGTTTCGCTCTTGGAATGGCCTGCATTTTTTTAGGGAAAATCTGGATTGGACGATCAAAGGAACAGAAAGAGAAATGGGGATTTGAGAATTTTTTTTTCTTTTTCTTTTCCAAGTGAAGTGAAAAAAGAGGAGTGTTTTTTTTCAGAGCTTAGATTTGATTCGTAAGAAAAACTAATTAAAAAAAACTGGGATTTTTGCAATGAGGGAAATGAGAAATGATGAATGAAAACAAACGGGAAAGATAATTTTTAAAATGAAAAAAAAATAATAATCTCGTGAGCTCTCTCTCACTCTCTCTGGTCCTCTAGATTTGACAATGGGAAGTGGAAATGGAAGTGAAAACAAAAAGACAGAGAAGCGAGGGTGTGAGAGAGAGAGAGAGAGAGAGAGAGAGAAGAGAGAGAGTGCAAAAGGGTATTAAAAATATTTAATATTTTTTTTTTTAAGAAGAACAACACGAAAGAAATTAAAAAATTGTTTTCACACAACTATACACTCACACATAGGCATATCACAGCTGTACTGTGTGAAAAGGGAAAAATAAAAAAACGCTCTCAAGTTTTCTTACCCTTTTTACCCTTTACATTTTGTAAATAAATAAAATCTTCTTATATTCACTCTCTCTCACTGTTTTTTTTTTATTGCATTGCTGTCCTTGGACAATACTGAATTGACCAAGCTGTACTGTTCTGTCTTGTTCCGCTTTTTCGTGTTCTTTCTTTCTTTCAACTGGAATCCAATATAAAACACAATTTTGGCATTTTCAAAACGACATTCTATTTTTGAGATCTCTTCTATTATTATCCTTTAGCACTCTTACAAATTCGCCCGAAAATAAATGGGTATTTCACTGATTTTCTAGATCGTGCTATGCTTTGAATGTTGTTTATATATTGTTATTCGACCAAAATCCAAAATAGATTGTTCTTTAACCATTTTGTTTTGTTATATAGGAAAATAAATTTTGGATAGTCCTTAAAATCCAACCAATATCAAATATGAATTTCATCTCTTACTTTGTATGCATAGTGACGTGGTTGAAATATGTAAAGTTGTACGAGTTGTTTGTTGTTCACAAATTCGTACGTCTTCTAATTGAAAATAATAAATAAACATTAAATTATACAGCGAAAAAAAAAAACGATAAAAACTTGAAAATAAAGTGTCTTAACCTTCGAAGTTCTTCACCTGTATCTGATACCGGAGATAAAAGCCATAAGATCACCAAATTCTTGCACCCAAAAAGAAAGAAATAAGATATCTAAGGCTGAGATACAAGATTCGAACGAGACGGTGCAATATTTTGAAGAAAAAGAATCAACAATAGCTTCGATTACGGACATAGACTTTTCAGGGATTTTTCGATAAATATTTGTATAAATCGGCAAGATGCCCATCGTATATCACGTTAAAATATGAAATGATGTTGCTGATTTTTTTATAGAGAACAAAATTATCGACATGATACAAAGACATATCACGACATTTAAAATTCTTTTTTGGAACACACAATAATGTTTCAAATATAAATAAAATGAAAGCATTTGACAAATTAAAATAATTAAATTTTGTGTACCAAACTTCTAAAAACAAAAACTAATTTTAGTCATGCCTTAATTTTAGCTAATTTCCCAGATTACCATTTCTATTTACTAACTCATCTCATAGTTGTACTCTCTTTTAATATGTAGATGCAGTGTAGTGAATAATCATTTGACCTGAAAACTTTGGCCTTCAACATCACATGTCCCACTCAGTCATTGTAATAAGTAAAAATTGACCCACATTTTGATACTGAACAATTTGGATATTCTTCAAAACTACATTAAAACTTCACTTCAAATTTTTCTTCTTATTTTCTATAGCTAAAATTAAAAGCCCTTGAAAAATATGTGAAGTGCAATGAAGCCCCCAAAAAACGAGACTGTGACTTATCTAGTTATACAATCCTGATTTTCAGTCAAAATTAAATATGAAAGCAACGAAATAGGTGAGGTTGGTATTGTGTCGTGCTGACATCATAGTTCTCTTTCAACTTTCGTTTGGGCTTATATGGTCAGGCTCAAAATTGAGGCCGTTAACTTGTTTCGTTTGGGCCTATATTATTAGGGATAATTACAAAACTATCATCATTTTGAAACTTTTTGACAAAATCAAATTTAATTTATTCCAAAATAAGATAAATTTTTTGGTATCAAGATACCTTTCCTCATTAATAATCTATCTCTGAGTTCTTCAAAGTTTGGGTTCATTTTGTTTCTTCATATTTATTTGTTGGTCGGGTTGATTGTGTTCTTCATTATATGTTTTATGCAAAATCAAGTGATATGCCAAATTAAAAATATGAGTTCAATTTGTTTTTTTTACTTTTTTTGAAATTTAAAACTTTTTTGTCGAAGATTTATTAACATCTTTGTCAATAATTTTTTAATATGTTAATAAATCTTCAAAAAGATTTAGCAATTTCTTTGAAAATCTATTGACATATTTGTCAATAAATTCTCAGATATCAATAAATCTCCAAACATAAAATAAATTTCCTACTAAACTGTAAATTATTTTGAAATAATGTTTTTAGTAATTTATTAAAATGTATTTGCCTACTTTACAGTTTACATTGTATTAAGAGATTTGTAACTAACTAGGTCACTTTAAACATGTGATTTTGGATATAACCTACGTTTGACAATTTTTAGGGATATAGCCAAATGACTTATTTGACAATAATTAAGGTCTGATTTGCCCTTATTTATTAACAAATTTGTCACTTCTCTCTCCTATTTTTTTCAAATAATTATTTTTGCATCAAAACTTCAAAAAGTCGTATCTTTCTCATACGAACTCGAAATTGAGTGATTTCAGATCTTACAAATTCGTGGCATCGAGATCTTCAAAAATAGACTCATTGTGTTTGATGAAAAATTATGTTTAATGCATCATATTTACGTTTCCATTTATTTTTTTTATAATTTCAAAAAATTTCAGTTATTTCCATATTTAAGATAGTAATGTGATTTTTCTACATCTATGGTATTAAACATGATTTTTCATCAAACACAATGGATCTATTTTTGAAGATCTCGGCGTCACAAATCCGTAGGATTTGGAATCACTCAATTTCGAGTTCATATGAGATAGATATAGTTTTTTTTTAAGTTTTTATGTAAAATAAATGTAGGAAAAAAATATGAGAGAGAAAATGACGAATTTGTTAATAAGTAATGTCAAATCAAATCTTAATTATTGCCACATAAACCTGTCGGCTATTTCCCTAAAAAATGTGAAACGTAGGCTAAAAACAAATTTCATAGTTTCATTTTGGCTATTTTATTACACTGTCATTGTATTAAATATTAATCATATAATTTTAGTGATGACTCTTCATGGCGTGGTGTTTTTGCTAGCAATATAAACAAATCAACTAGATACTGAATTTTCCATAAAGCTAAGCTTGTAAAAAAAATATATACCATGCTCAAATTTCTTAAGAAAAAAAAACGTGAATCTGGCTTTGCTTGAAAGTGAAGCCCCGAATCTTGAGTTCGTAGGATACACTTGAAACTTGAGTTTGACTCATTTTAGAAGTTTGTTTAAATATATATATATATATATATATATATATATATATATATATATATAATTTATTTAGAGCTAGCTCAAGTTCAAGAGACTCATCCGTAGGAAAATTCACGATGAATAATTGTATCCTGAATTAATGAAAGCTCACAAAATAGCTTGTTCAGAACTTAAATTGGCAAGAGCTTGATTTGTGATGTATCTTTGATAAAACTGTATTTAAGCTCAGTTATCTCAACAAGTATTCCACGTATACTCATACAAATCAATCAAAGCTAAATCTATTTTCAAAGAAAATTAAATTAAAGAGCATAGTAAATTAAATTAAATAAAGTTAATCAAAATCACTCTCTATATAATTTATGTAGTATGTTGTGTTGCGAAATATTTTGATTTTGATTCTTTAGTTTATTTGATTTACTATGATAAATGATTCAATTTATTCAGGAACGTTGTCAATTAATGTAGATAAAAAGTGCATAAAAGAAGAAGAAGAAAAAAACGTCCGCTTGAGAATCATTTGAATAACTTTGATTAATTTATTATAAATGAATATGTCTGAAAAGTTAAAAATAAAAAATCCGGATTAATGAAAAATTAGAAAACACTACCTGAGAATTTTTTTTTTTTTTTTGAAAAATAGAAATATATTATTAATCGCAGCGTTCCTGATTAATTACAGACTCTATCAAAAAAGGGAAATCCTCCGACTAAATGAGTTTATTATCTATGGAAAGAGCATATGTTGCTAAATTATGGGCTGTCATGTTGACTTCCCTATAGATATAAGACAACTTTACTCTTGGAAAGTTAGACAGTAAACTAGATACATCAAACAAAATGAAACCAAACACATTCTTAAGAATAGCGTGTTTTTCGAGAACTTGTATCACCGTCTTAGTATCTGACTCCACAAAGTGAATAGACAAAAACACTTCAAAAGTCCAATATAAGTCGTAGCGGAGAGCAAAAGTTTCAGCTTCTTTGACCGTGAATTTGCTTGGAAGATTTTGAGTCAATGTAGCCATAATCAGTCCAGAAGAGTTACGAATCACGGCTCCAACTTCAATACAGCTTGAAGATTTAGGAATAAAGAACTCATTTGACTATATGTCGGGTGAACTAGTAAATAAAGAACTTACAGCTTTGGAATAGTACAAATTTGACAATAATTTTAGTCGATATAATAGTATGGCTATAGTTTAAAATGGGGGTTCTAATCAAACAATTCAGGAAGTTTTTGCCTATCTATAATAGTTGTATAACAAAATCTCCAAAATTTGTTACCGACACGTAAAGGCTTATTTTGCTATTTTTGGAATTTTTTTTTGCCAAAATTGAAACTTTGTAACATGTTTAATTTATTTTGATCTATGACAATTTATCTATTATAATTAAATACCTCTAATCAAATTCTATGAATTAGACACATAAAACTATTTTTAGTTTTATTTAATGTTATGATTATGATAACTAACCAAAATCAATATTTCTCAAATGGGCTCACCCCTTAAGTATTTAACTTGAATGCTTCAGCATGAAGTAATTTAGTATATTCATATGTAATAAGAGATAATTTCGCCTGAAATTTTATATTGTGCTCAACTTATTCATATTCAGTCTTTTAAATTCATCATAAAAATTGTTGTAACATTTTTGTTATTTATATTCGGTCTTTTAAATTCATCATGAAGATTGTTGTAACATTTTTGTTATTTATATTCGGTCTTTTAAATTTATCATGAAGATTGTTGTAACATTTTTGTTTACGAGTATCATGTAATTTTATCAATGAAATATAACTTCTCATGTTATTATATTACATGATAATGAAGTTAACAAAATTATTGATTATGACTTGTAAATTTAAATTTAAACGTGGGTGTACACACATTACTTTTTTTAATTTATCACAGCCATTTTAATTGACTGTCATTTAACTACGTCGTGACCATGTATATAAAAATGTGATCTTCGTGTTATAAATAAGTCATATTTATAGTTTCACATTACTATATAGTCAACGTTTCGTAAATCTTAAATAAATAGTCACGTCAATATATTTACACATGTAAATTGATGCAAATATCCCACATATTTATTTTTGAATGAAAGGGCAAACTAAAAATGTCACATCATCTTTATGGTTATTTACCTAAGATTTACGAAACCTTGACTATATAGCAATCCCAAATATTTTAGTTGGCTGATAACCTAAGTTTTTGTTTTTTTTTCTTCAAGTTTAACAATTACTTACCTTAATTTTTGTTTTTTTTCTTCAAGTTTAACAATTACTTACCTTAATCAAGTTGACTGAAAGTTGCGACAGAATAAGACTTTAGGGTGACGATTGCAAAAATAAGAAATAGTTAAAGGTCATACTTGCAAATAAGCATGTTAATTGAAACTTATCCTTCCCATAAAAAAAAATGTTAATTAAAACTAAATCATTATACCAAAGAAGCCACAAAATACGCACTAGGAATCAAATTGATGAATTCCAGGGTCAGAGCCTGAGAGGCAATCCACAGAGCCGAGACGAAGTTTTTCAGCGACGATCGTCTCAAATCTCTCTCCACGGCGTCGTTTTCGTCGGAGCTCTCGATCAAGCTCGCCCGCGATTCTTTCGGCGTCGATTCGGAACCACCTGTGTCTGTCGTTTAGGGTTAGGGCTTTTCCGACGAGCTCTTCTTATCGATACATTCCTTGTCTTTTTTTTTTGTTCCTAGACGGAGGTTCGTTCTCGAAGGTACGTCATTTAATTTCTTTTGCCTAGCTTTGTTTCATCATTTTTTTTTTGTGTTAGTTTCCCGTGAGACTTGATTTTTTTTGCATTATTTTGATGGATTGTGAATGGTTTAGGGTTAGGGTTAGGGCTAGGGCTAGGTCGATCAGAGAAATGGATGCCCCGGGAGGGAATTCGGACCAGTATAGAAGTCCTTCCTCGAGTGGTGTTAGGAGGTTCGGATTGGTATCGGCTTCGAGTCTCATTCAAGCTCCTCTCTCCGCTCTGTTGGAGTACTCGGGGCTCCTCCGCGGAGGGAACCGAGACGAGACAGAGAGATTGGTGGTTGGAAGGTCGAGGGACCACCACGGCCAGGCTGACGAGGCCGCCGGAGCGGGAAACGACGGCGAGGTCTCGATCAGGATCATCGGGGTGAGCGAGCAAGAGCACGGCAGGGAAGGAACGGGCTTGGTGGTGGGTAACGCGAGGGAAGCCGGTCCGGGCTCGAGCGAGGTGGTCGTTGGTGGATCCCCCGGGCCCGCCCAGGACGGGACCAGAGACTCGAGGCCTGTCGGAGAAGGGACGTCTCAGCCCAACGGCGGTGGAGGAGAGGCCGGGGAAAGCGGACGGGATTCCTCTTACCAGAGGTACGATATTCAACAGGCTGCTCGGTGGATTGAGCAGGTCTTGCCGTTTTCTCTGCTTCTCTTGGTGGTCTTTATCCGGCAGCATTTGCAAGGTATCGTTTTTCTTTTCCGTCACAATTCACCCAAAGATTATATAGTGAGATGGTTTTATTGGGTTCGGCTTATTTATCTATTGTTAGTTTTTAAGCCATGATTTTCTGTTTGAGTGATCCAAGAACTCCTCTGTAATGCATGAATTCGTGTTTGCTGATATGCCCTTTTATCGACGTGTGGCTCTTGGGATTTCTTGCATGTTACGGTGGAATAAGATTTACTCGCTTTTATCTCTATCACTTTGAAATATTTACTTGAAGTTGTGGTTAAATGCATGGTGAAGGCAGTAGATGAAAAAAAAAATATAAAGAAATTTGGATATGAGTCTAATCCACAGCATCTGTAAGCTAATATTCACAAATTTAAGACATTAAAATAATTTATCTCTCTCTCTCTCTCTCTCCTTATCGAGTCTACAAAAATGCATTATTCATGATCTTAGGTTCCACGCAAAGCCCTCGACGAGATATGATTATTTTGACACCGGTGAAGCCCTACTTCTCATACGTGGTATATTTTATATTAGCTGTCCTGTGGTTGATGAAAAATCAACTGCATACGAATTTTAAAAGAAAAAGAAACTAGACATCAACTTAATTTTTGAAACTTGTGTTTATTTTCTTAAAAAAAAAGACTCCCAAATGGACTTTATCACACTTAGCCCACAAAATATAGTTGCAAAAGCATTCAAGTGATGGACGGTTGCTTCAGTATTTTGAGCATATTTCATTTCTTGCATGTGGATATAAATTTCACCAGGACTGAGTAGACTTCCTTTCATGTATGCAGGTTTATTAATCATTTATGTGGGTTATAATAGTAATCCTTTCGTCATTCTTTTTAATAATGGTGAACTACAGGTTTCTTTGTTACGATTTGGATCGCTGCTGTTATGTTCAAGTCAAATGATATTCTAAGAAAACAGACAGCTTTAAAGGTATCGGACTCTACTTTCATTATAAATATTCACTTTTTACTTCCAAAAATGTTTTGCTGATCATAATTTATTTTGTGGCTACAGGGAGAGAGAAAAATCTCTATTCTGGTTAGCATTTGTGTTGCATTCACGGTTCATGTTATTGGTGTCTATTGGTGGTATCAAAATGATGATCTTTTGTACCCGTTAGTGATGCTTCCTCCCAAAGTGATCCCACCATTCTGGCATGCCATATTCATAATCATGGTGAATGGTATGTCCATTTAGCATTTTCTGTTTCTATCCTTCCTCGTTGTAAAATTAATCATTTTCATTCAATAGAGAAGGATGTTCTCGTTTCTGCATGATTTATATAACATACTTCTGTGTTTCATTCAAAGTTCTCCTGTCTCAGATATTCCGTTTCCTTTTCAGATACCTTGGTCCGCCAGGCAGCGATGGGGTTCAAGTGTATTTTATTAATTTATTTCAAAAACAGCAGAGGTCGAAATTATCGTAAGCAGGTGGGTATATTAAGAAGTTCAGTTGTAGATGTTATTTATTATAAATGAAAAAGATAAAAGAAAGAAAGAGTAAGTACAAGGGTTAAGAATCTATTTATTTTTTTGGTGTCCGTCGAATATATTATCTTTAACCATATGAGTTATCTAATGATTCTAATCTCAGGGTCAATTGCTCACTTTGATTGAGTACCTGCTCCTTCTCTACCGTGCCTTGTTGCCAACACCAGTCTGGTACCGGTTTTTCTTGAATAAAGAATATGGAAGCCTTTTTTCATCGTTAATGACAGGGTTGTATTTAACATTCAAGCTCACGTCCGTTGTTGAGAAGGTGAGAATATACGGATAACGTTTTTTCTTTGCTAAGTGTGCCTATATATATATACTCGTACTATATTCTCAATTGCATTTTTGTTACAATACGGTTTTTTCGAAGACACAGCCTGTACTTTTTGTGTCTGATTCACTCTTCCCTTTCTATATTGTCAGGTGCAATCCTTTTTTTCTGCATTGAAAGCCTTGTCACGAAAAGAAGTGCATTATGGAGCGTATGCTACATCAGAGCAGGTATATTAATCTGTTTTCTGTTAGATAATGCGAGGCCTCTTAATTAACTTCTACAGTGTACGACTGTATAGTGTTTTCATTTGTTTCTGTCGAGGTTTCTTCACCAACAGGGACTCGTGTGATATATATACACACATATATTATGTGTGCTGTGTGTGTGTGTGTGTGAGAGAGAGAGAGAGAGAGAGAGAGAGAGAGAGAGAGAGAGAGAGAGAGAGAGAGAGAGATTTGATTTATAGTTTCATATTGGAAATGGATGGTGATGTGGACCAGTTTGCATGCTTTGCAAATTCTTGCAGTTCATTAAAAATAATTTGATATGGAGGAGAGCTTTTCCAACTTCCTAAATGAAACCATCAGGATATTCCTACAATTCTCTTAAAACTAGGGATATTCCTGCGTTTTCATATCGTTTAGTTATTTACAAATTTGAAGTATATAAGTGTATCTATGTAATATCTAAGCAAAACTTCCTTAGTCAACAGTGAACTTTTAAGACTATGAGGCCTATCAATTCTTAATTTAAAAAAAAAAAAAGTTCTGTTTCTGGGTGAGAGAAGGTTTTGCCTGCAAATGTAATTTTATCTCTGACCAATCAGTCATCAAATTCAGGTTAGTGCAGCTGGTGATTTGTGTGCTATATGCCAAGAGAAGATGCATGCTCCGATCTTACTTCGTTGCAAGCACATCTTCTGCGAGGATTGCGTGTCAGAATGGTGAGATTTATTATTTATGACCTGTTAATTCAATCACTTTTGGTTTCATTTTTTTTAAAGAGAAACGGAAATTTATTAAAAAGAAAAGAAAGAAAGCTTCGTCTGTAACAAAGCAAAGTACAAGCTAGATCGCGCTAGGCCAATTTGAGCCCTTACCGTCTTTTGGTTTCATTTAATAACATCTAGACATAGAACTTCCGACACAAATTTATATGTGAAGAACCTCATGTTTGGAGCCTGGTTTATATGAAATAGAAATTTGAGCGCTTACCGTCCTTGTAGGTCTGTATCAAAAGAAAATTTTGTCACATAACTTGTATGAGTAGAAAGGTTTGAGTTGATGGGTATTGGGTTTTCACTTTTATTATGTCTGATCTCACAAGGTTGTGTAGAAATCAGTACTGAGTTGTATGATGGTCCTCACATCTTTTTTATATTTTTTATTTATTTGTTCGGGCACTGCCAGGTTTGCTTACTGAAAAACCTTGACTTATAAGCGCTTGTATATTGGGCTCCTTGTGCTCTAAGATTTCAGCTTTTCAAACTCAAGCTCCAAAATTAATTTTATATCTTCACAGGTTCGAGAGGGAACGTACTTGTCCATTGTGCAGAGCATTGGTTAAACCGGCAGATCTCAGATCATTTGGCGATGGCTCAACAAGTCTGTTCCTTCAGTTGTTTTAAATTAAAACGCTTGCGTTGAAGCTCCGAATCGGAGTTCGCAGCAGCGTTCTCGTATCCCTTACAGTTTGCACAGGTATACTTAATCACTCTCACTGCCTTGTTCATCACGGGTCGCCATTACAAAGCAATTTGAACTGGCTTGCGTCAGAGTTTAACTGGTCATGCTGTTCATAGGCTGTGTTGAGAAAGAAATTAATTATAATTGTAAATTAACTCGACCGTTAGAAACAGAGGAATTTTTTTTCGCTCTCTCTCGAGAACCAACAAAATATTATTTTTATTATTCCAGTTCAATTAGTGTGAATGAAAGGTTTGCCCCTGTTTTTGTAGCTTTACTTTGTTATTGTTGTATGATGCCAAGTGGATGCTGAGCATCAATTAGTAGACAAAATGCTGATAATTTATATTAATAATAAAGCTTTACTAAAAAAAAAAAAGCCGCGGTCTACAACTCTGTAACAAAGTTGAAGTTACTGATAACTGTTACTGCTCCGGAACTATTTGGATGGCTAGAGACCTATGAATACACTTGATTACAAATTAATGAAGATAAAATGCCTCATAATCATTGCACGTAATTGTAATTTTTCAATGATTTTTTAAATTATGTTGTTTTATTTGTATTTCTGTTAGTTTCTTTGAAGTAGCGCTTGCGAGCGAGGGTTTTACGACAATTTAATCTTGAAACTAATATCAAATTCAATAACGCAATTAAGTGTATTATTAGGTCTAGTTTATCAAATTTCTCTTTAAATAGCTTTTCTTCAACTTTGGTCACTTGGGTAAATGGACGTCACTTTTCGGCCTATTTAAAACGAAAGCTCTCAAGCAAATCGATTTTGAAAAGGCGGGCATGGCTGTTTGAGCGGAAATACAAAAATGTATTTATTTGGAAGACAAGTTAACGCTTACGCAGCAAAAGAAATACATAACAAAAGAATAAGTTACATTACACACATAATAAACGAATCATCAAACATCTGCAAAGACAAAGCAGCCATATAAAAACATGTCTTTCCTTTACCCTCCCAAAAAAACCCATAGGAAAAAAAGAAAAATTAACTACACAAATCTCTGGATCAAAAATCACAAGAGAGCACTCCCAATAATAAAAAAAAAAAAAACATTTACTTAGAAGATTCTGAGGGTCCATCGGTATCTTCTTCAACAACAACTTTCACGATTTCTCGAGGTTGATCCTCTAAAGAGTCGTTCTCGGTCTCAACCTCTAGTGGGATTTCGGCCGAGACGGGATCTTCAGAAATGGTGGGTGTTAGAGAAGTAGAGAGCGCTCGGGACAACCCCGTTTGGCCTGTGATAGGGTAAACCTCTGTAACTTCTTCGCTACACTCGTCTAAATACACAACGTCCTGCATCGTGAGCTGGTGGTACTCTACGATTTCCCTCAAGAACCTGTTCTCTCTCGCGTATATCGAGTTCTCGTTGGCCAGCCGTGCTTTCTCTGCTAACAGTGTCTCCAGTTGAAGCCGGATCTAAATAATAAACAACCAGCCGGTGAAATCAGGATAATTGAGATTTGCGTAATGTTTAGAGTTTATTATGTGTGTGTATATATATATATGAATACCAAGTCCTCGTCGTCACGGTGGTCACCCTTGTCGCGATTCTCCCTCAGGATTTTGTTTTCTTCTTCGAGCTGAGAACTCCGTTCCTTTGCAAAAGCTAGGTCTGCCTTGACGGTTTTCAGCTCCCGGAGAAGCAGTTTTGCCTTGGCAGCTGTGGCCATTGCGACCTGTGAATATGTGATCGGAAACTTATAAAGATCATTCGAACGGAGAGATTCAAACAAACTCTTGTATTTGTAATTCACACTACAGATATTGGACAAATTTTCAATCTTTTTTGGGAAAAAAAAACCGTATGTAACGAGTATCCTAACAAGTTTCACACTTTCGGCCTGCAAATTACTTCTCTTTCCCCACTTTGAAAATTAAATGTTCGGTAAAATAGCCGAAGTTTCACCATTGTTCAAGGGCAAGCTTAACAAACTTCCCACATTCAAACTTCGAATATGCAATCAACACACTGAAGTGCCTAGTTTCTTATATATAATGTGAAACATGGCTACTTTGATCTCTCTTTTTGTTTGTTTCTTTCTTTCTATATTTGATGATTTACTTGACCACTATTCATATTAAAAAAATAATAACAAAAGTTAGCCACCTTACGTCGCGTGAGGCCTTGAGCTGAGCGTCGTAATTTGTTTGAGTCTGAGTCTGAGGCTGCGTTGGCGTGGCCGGAGATTGGTGCCACGGATTCGGATCGTTCAGATAGTTCTCTGCTCGATCGTGAGCCTCGGGATTGTTCCCTTGTCGCTTGCTTTGAAGTTTCCGGGTTTCTTGGATTATATCCGCCGTCTTGTTCTCCACCATCGTCATACCCTCCTGAAATAACAAAAAAAAAAAAAAAAAAAAAATTATCTGATACTCCTTTCTTCATAGTGGGATTGAAGAGAAGATTAATACCTCGAAAGCTTTCTCGAAGGTGTCTCCAAGGTTATTAAGAGACGTCGTTATCTTATCCAGGCCTTTTCGAAACTTCTGATTCTCTGTTTTCTTTATGTTCGCATTTGAATCGTACGGTTGATCTCGTGACTGTCCTCCGGGATATAAATATTAACGGAAACGCCAGATTATATTCCGCTCTAGTCTAATGATCTAACATGAATAATAATAGTAATAATAAGAATAATAATTATTAAAAAAAAAATTGTTTAGACCTGGTCCTGAATCGTGTTGGTAAATAAAGAGGAAGATGTTTGAGAAGAAGATTTTTCCAGGTCGTCTTCAAGTATGGCTTTGGCTTTTTGAGCAAGAACTCCCCAGAATCCAGTCTTCGAATTGCTCATCGAATCTGGTGCATTTCCATACGCCACAAATTCCTGAATCAGATCTCAAACCGAAAATATATTTTGTCAGAATCGCAAAGAGAAAAAAATAAAAAAAATAAAAAAGCTGATAGTACGGAAATCGATCTGTGTTCTCAAAGAACTGAGCGAACCTTGGATCGATGGCGATCCAACGAGAAGGATGATTCGCGGAGAGCGTCCGAGGCTCGGATCGCCTTGGCCGCGAGCGACGATGAAGAATGTGAAGAAGATGAAACGCCGTCGTTTTCGATCGGGGGATGAATTTCCTCTTTGAACGTCGAAGCTCTTGCGATCCCTTGCCTTCTTCTATACGCCATCTCTCTCTCTCTATCTCTCTCTCTCTCAGACCACCATAACCAGAAACCTGGAAGCTAGAAATTCTTTTATTTCTCTCTCTTCTTCTCTAACGAACTCTTGTTTTGCCGTTTTCTATGCTCGAACAAATAAAATAATAAAAAATAAGAATTAAAAAAGAAATAATTGATTGATGATAAAAGAAAAGTAACGACCAAATGAAATGATTTTATTGTTGTAAAGGAAAAAAGAAGTAGAAGAAGAAGCGCGTAACTGTAATATCCCAACTGTTTTATGGTTCTTTCGTCACCGTCCGATTAAACTCATCTCTACCGTTGGATTGAATTATCAATCATTTGTGGACCAATAAGTTAAGATGACTATTATTTCTCATATATATTCACTTTAAATATTTAGGAAAAATATATGTCCAGTTTTTGTGGCACTTTTGGAAGCATTGGTGTTGATTATCAGAGAATTAATTCTTTGGGTTTTGTGACCAGTTCGTGGAATTACCAAACAAAAATCGTCCTCCCATTAAGCGCAATTCTTTTTATCAATCAATTTATGGTCTTCTTATGTAATAGTTTCTTGATAAATAAATGAAAACCCGCTTGCTATTTCAATTAAGTCAATTAGAACTTTAATTTTAATTCTAACCCAAGCGTGATCAAACTCATGGTAAAAGTTTGAGGTCTATTAATATAAATCGAAAATAGATTTTTACTTTTGAATGGTCGAGATTAATGTTTGACGTGGATTCTTACATCAACAAGATCTTTTGAAGTAAATAAATATTATTTGAATGTTATAGACAATTGTTTAGATGTATTAGACATTTTATTTAAAAAAAAAAAAAACGAGCGTAAGAGAGTTTGATAGATTTTCAAATTGCTAAAAATATTAAGTAAATGATATTGGACAGTGTAACAAAATAGCCAAAATGAAACTATGAAATTTGTTTTTAGCCTACGTTTCACAACTTTTAGGAAAATAACATACATGTTTATGTGGCAACAATTAAAGTCTGATTTGCTCTTATTTATTAAAAAATTCGTCATTTTCTCTCTCCTACTTTTTTCCTACACTTTTTTTCTACATAAAAACTTCAAAAAACCATATCTATCTCATATGAACTCGAAATTGAGTGATTCCAAATCCCACAGATTCGTGACGTCGAGATCTTAAAAAATAGATCCATTATGTTTGATGAATAAACATCTTTAATACCATGGATGTAGAAAAATCAAGTTACTACCTTAAATATGGAAATAATAACTGAAATTTTTTGAAATTATCAAAAAAATAAATGGAAACGTAAATATGATGCATTAAACATAATTTTTCATCAAACATAATGGGACTATTTTTGAAGATCTCGACGCCACGAATTTGTAAGATCTGAAATCACTCAATTTCGAGTTCGTATGAGAAAGATACGAATTTTTGAAGTTTTGATGCAAGAAAAATTATTTGAAAAAAAACAGGAGAGAGAAAGTGACGAATTTGTAATAAATAAGGGCAAATCAGACCTTAATTATTACCACTTAAGCCTTTTGACTATATCCCTAAAAATTATCAAACCTATGCTAGATCCGAAATCACATGTTTAAAGTGGCATAGTTAGTTACAAATCTCAATAATATTTAATTCGCGGGAGAAAATAGACAAATTTAGTAGAAAAAATAAAATAAAATACTATGAAAGCTGAAAAATAAAATAAAATACGAACAACAACAACAAAAAAACATAATAAATATGTAAAGAAGAGAAAAACAAAAGAATGCCGATGACCGTTCGACGGTTTTCTTAAAGTAATATTGCTCTCCTACGGGTGCTAGAAATGGACGAGCAATTTACTTCACATGATACAAGGACGGAATGAGAAGAGTTATGCACCAAAAAAACTTCTCCGGCGAACCAAGACAGTAGCAGATCCAACCACCGACTATAAGAAAAACACGAGACAATTTTGGAGAGGAAAATAGAGAAAATATTTCTGGAAGTGTTTGTTCGAATGAGAGCACAAGGCCACCTTTATAACCACGGAGTCTGAAAAGTTACAAAAATTTGAACCATCCAAACTCGACCAGCCATAATGGCCTTAAAACGCATTAAAGCTCACTAATGCTTACATTATTCTTATCCTAGGCTATTACAAAACCGTTTGTATTGACTCAGAAAATAAAAGCGTAACCTTTATGGCTTGATTATGTTTTAATTCGTATGCCATAACCGATGTCTTTATGCACGGTTATAAGACTTTCAGAAGAGAAATTTGCTATAAAAAGATAAGGATAACCAAAAGCAAGCCCAAGTCCAAGCCCCAGCCCGGCTCAACTCGGCACGACCGATTGGATGGACGGCGGCACGCGCGTATGTGGTGAACTTGAGCTTCCCTATGCCCTTGCCCCTTCTACAATACTAGGTCACTCTTGGGAAAAACCTTTTTCAACAAATTGACTATATAAACTTTCTCATTTGTTCATTTTCAATCCATGTGGGACTCTTGCATTTTACTTAAATTCACACACTAATGTGTTAAACACAATTAATGTGTGTTTTAAGGATACTTTGAGCATTAATTTACCATTTATTATAGCTCCGATTTTGACAAACTTATAATCGATGTTATACCCCTTTCCGCAAGGACTAATAATACTCAAAGATTAACAAATTACGTTGAGTGGACCCCACTCAAATCTTTGCCCAAAATCACTAGCCCACAAGATAATAAATATTCTTTATTATCAAAATCCTCTCATCATTCCAACAATCCCCCACATAAATGAAATTGCACGATTACAACAAAAGACACAACATGAAAAATATAGTGATTGGTTCTACCATCAATACTAGTATATGATAGGTAGCCAAAGTCCTTGAACCTTCTCTCGTAGAAATATGCCATGTTTACTGACTACTCAGTAGATGTCATTGAACTGTTAGTCGTATGTATATAAGCAATAAACATAAATCACGCTGATATCTTGCTACCACATGCTTAGTTCTCATGTTAATACTCATTTCAATCCTGAACATGCGCCTAGTTTTGCAAGAGTCTCTAAAGAATTAAGCCTTATAAATTCTCCTTCGAAGCGACCCTTCTTCTCTCTCACGTGTGTGATTCTTACATTAAAAGAGTAATCCCGCATTACTCATTCGAAATCTCAAATATCCTACTTCACCGAATCATTAAAAGCATAATGATTAGCCTCGTACGAGTTTCACCGTTTTATCATAGGAATAAAACCGGGGATCTTAACCCACAGTGACCTCACTTCGTCTCAGCAGTTAGATTATCTCTTTGAACCAAGTTCTTTGGATCTCCAGTTATCAGGGTTGAGTTTTCTTTACTAAAACTTTATTTCATGGGATTTTGTCCCATTCCTATCGACGTCTTCTCTACTTGGCCTCTGTTCAACCCTTTTTCGCGGATCCACAATGTTTTTTTTTTACTTACATAGTCTATACTAATGACTCTAGAAGAGAGAAGTTGTCTAATGATATTATGTTGTCGACGTATATGTCTAGACTTACAATTGTATATAACACTTTGTGCTCTACCAATCACAGATTGGTTATCGCAATATATATATATATATATATATATATATATATATATATATATATTGCAGGCACAAGTGATGTCCAACTTGCAATATTCTCTACGAAGTTTCTTAGCCGTTCAACCTCTTCACCTCATTTATCCAAAGCAACAAACTCAATTCCATCGTGGATCTAGTTATCAATGTTTGTTTTGGGAATTTTCAAGACACAACTACTCCACCCAACGTGAAAACATATCTTGTAGTGGATTTAGAGTCTTGTAAATCCGATATCCAACTAGCATCAGTGAATCCTTCGACGACTTCGGGATATCTAGTATAGTGAAGACCATAGTCATGAGTAAATCATTAATACTTAAGTACTTTCACGGTTTCTTTTCAGTGTTCAGAACTTGATTACTCGTATATCTCATAAGTCTACTTAAATAGTATGTTAGGTCAGGTCTTGTACAATTCATCAAGTACATAAGACTTCCTATCACTCTAGTAAGCTCAATTTGAGATACACTATTTCCTTTATTAATAAAATAGTCAAATATTGACTCACATCGATTGGAGTTCTAGAGACTCCACCGTCATGATTTGCAAATTTTTATAGAATTTTATCAACATAGTGTGATTGACTTAAGACAAGTCCATTAGATGTTCGTGTTGAAATCAAGCTCGTCAGATCGCCCTTCTGCGTCGAGCTCGTTAGCTCGCCCTTCCGCGTCGAGCTTGTCAGCTCGCCCTTCCGCGTCGAGCTCGTCAGCTCGCCTTTCCGCGTCAAGCTCGTCAGCTCGCCCTTCCGCGTCGAGCTTGCCTCAGAAGTCCTCTCCTTGGAACTCATTCCTCATGGGAAATTGTCGCATTTATTTCTCATGTTATTCCGATGTCTTGCTCTCTGTGTATATTTATTATTCTCTTTTTCCTAGAAGTAGTTTTTACACATGTATTTATTACACTCTCTCTCTTGTACCCACCTGATGTATAAATAGGTGATACAAATTAATATTAAATACAAGAAATATTCAAAGTCTCGGAACACTCTCTCTCTTCTCCGATTCTCTCTTTCTTTATCTTCTCTCTCTAAACTTCAACATGGTATCAGAGCAGGGAAAATCAACCATCATGAACACCACTCAGACCACGCCCACTCAGTCACAATCTGAATCCTTCTCCCAACATATCACGAGCCACAAACTCAATGGCCACAACTTCCTACAGTGGTCCCAATCTGTGCTCATGTTCATATTGGGACGAGGTAAAGATGACTACCTCACATGCGTGGCCACATCTCCTGTGATCGAAGATCCAACGTTCAAAAGTTGGAAGGCCGAAAACAGAATGGTGATGTACTGGCTCATAAACTCTATGCTCCCCGAAATCGGAGAAACCTTCCTCCTTTACCGAACGGCAGCAGAAATCTGGCAAGCAGCTAGAGAAATCTTCTCCAACTCAGAAGATATGTCCGAGCTGTTTGAAACTGAGAACACTCTCCACGACCTACGTCAAGGAGAGATGTCTGTTACTCAGTTCTTCAGCTCGCTCACACATCTATGGCAGAAGATCGACCTCTACGAACAGCACCAGTGGACTAGCTCCGTAGACTCAAAAATCTACCGCAGGATAGTGGAGTCCAAACGTGTGTTTAAACTACTATCCGGCCTCAACCAAGACCTTGATGAGGTCAGAGGTCGGATACTTAGTACAAAACCACTACCATCTCTCCGTGAAGCCTTCTCCGCGGTCAGACACGAGGAAAGCAAGAGGAAACTCATGCTGGGAGTTATCAAATCGAGCTCACTTCCGGGCTCATCCTCAGACTCGTCCGCCCTCACCACGCATTGAGACGAAGTACTTGCAGCCCGCGTCTCAACAGAGAGACCTCGCAAACCTCGCCCCTACTGCGATCATTGCAGACGACCTGGACACCTCCGAGAAACCTGCTGGAAGCTGCATGGGAAACCACCGAGCTCGAAGTCTACCCAAGATACTAAGGATCCGAACTCAGTCGGAAACTTAGTATCCACCTCGTCCCCTGCCTCGACCTCGACCTCAGACTCCTCTCCCTTCAGCAACGACCAGCTCGCTATTCTCCAGAAGCTTCTTCAACAAGTCCAACTCAGTGGAGAACACTCGGGCATTGGCCCTCTAGGTAACTCTCCTAGAGCCCTCAATGGAAGCTCAGAGAATCCCACAGCATGGATTGTCGACTCCGGTGCCACTGATCACATGACTGGTAATCGAAATCTATTCACAACTTACTCCGCTTGCAATAAAAGCATATCAGTCACCATCGCCAACGGAGCCAAAACTCAAGTCAATGATATTGGCACCGTTGTCTTGACGAAGTCCATGAGGCTAGACTCGGTGTTCTTTGTGCCTCAACTACAATGCAACCTCTTATCTGTGCATAAGATCAACCAAGACTCTAAGTGCCGAACTATTTTTGATGGAAGTTCATGTGTGTTTCAGGAACAGGTCACGGGGAGACAGATTGGTAATGCCGAGCTGAGTACCGGACTCTATGTCATCAAGCCAGATCAGCCCGCCATGTGTCAGCTCGCCCAACATTCACCCCAGTACAAAGAGATCATGCTCAATCACCTTAGACTAGGGCATCCAAATTTCATGTATCTCAAAAGCATGTTTCCTTCTTTGTTTATCAATAAAAATATCAATTCCATTCAGTGTGACATGTGCGAGTTCGCCAAACATTCTCGAAGCTCGTATCACCCCACCTCGTACAAACCATCTCGTCCTTTTGCCACAATTCACAGTGATATATGGGGGCCCTCAAAAGTTCCCAATATCACTGGAGTTCGATGGTTCCTTCTCTTTGTTGACGACCACACTAAACTCAGTTGGATATACATGATGAAACAAAAATCTGAAACATCCAATCTATTCAAAACATTTCACAAAATGATCCAAACACAGTTCGACACATCCATTCAAATTATCCACACTGACAACGCTCGAGATTACTTTAATTCTGAGCTCGGCGATTTCTTCAAAACACATGGCATAATTCACTCCAGCTCGTGCGTTCATACCCCGCAACAAAATGGGGTAGCCGAGCGGAAAAATCGACACATTCTCGAGGTCGCACGAGCCATCATGTTCTCCTCAAACGTCCCATCTCATTTTTGGGGAGAAGCTGTCCTCACGGCTACCTACCTCATAAAAGGAATGCCATCTCGTGTCCTTGGATATAAAATCCCATCTCAAGTCCTTCTAGAGACATACCCTCACTGTCGACTCATCTCAACCCCACCTGCGAAAGTGTTCGGCTGTTCAGTCTTCACCCATTCTTATGGCCAAGGTAAACTTGAACCAAAATCGCTCAAATGCATCTTTCTTGGCTATTCAGCAACCCAGAAAGGCTACAAATGCTATGAACCCCGATCACAAAAATTCATAGTCTCAATGGATGTATCTTTTCATGAGTTTAGTCCTTACTTCGCCAATTCGGCTCGTCAGGGGGAGAATGACGAAAATGACTTCCCAAATTGGCTCATCATAAACCTAGAATTCAGCTCGCCTCAAAATCCGACCTCACCTGTTCCAGAAATTCCCAGCTCGCCTCAGAATCCCAGCTCGCATTCCTAGCTCGCCGACCTCACCTGTTCAAAAAATTCCCAGCTCGCAATCCTCTGAACCCTCTCCATGCGAACTGAATATCACCCAGAGTCCGGTACAAGCTCGCGACCAAGATGTCTCTCCGAACCTGAACCACGACACTATTGAACAAGGTAACATCGAATCTTCAGACTTACCCATTGCATTTAGAAAACCTCCTCGGTCGTGTGCTCAATACAGGATGGCAGATTACGTGTACTATGGGAATTTATCTACGAGCTACCAAGCCTATGTGGCGAAGTTAGATGAAGGAAAAGTGTCGAACTCCATCGAGGAAGCCCTTCAAAGTTCCGAGTGGCGAGACGCAAGTCATGCTGAGATCCAAGCCCTCGAAAAGAATGATACGTGAGTTATCGTCGAGCTACCACCAGGCAAGCGAACTGTTGGATGTAGATGACTCTTCACCATCAAACACAATCCAGATGGGACAGTGGAGAGATACAAAGCCCGACTTGTCGCGAAAGGGTACACACATGCGTATGGCATTGACTATCAAGAAACTTTCGCTCCAGTTGCAAAGTTCAATACCATCAGAATTCTCCTTTCACTAGCAGCCAACTTAGATTGGCCTCTCATCCAGCTCGATGTGAAGAATGCTTTTCTAAACGGCGAACTGGAAGAGGAAGTCTACATGCAACTCCCACCAGGATTTGACAAAGATCAAGGAGCCAACAAAGTCTGCAAACTCAAGAAGTCACTATATGGACTAAAACAGTCTCCTCGAGCATGGTTCGGAAAATTCACCAACGTGCTCAAACGTTGTGACTACGAGCAGAGTCAAGCAGATCCAACACTCTTCTCAAAAATCTCTACACAAGGCAAGCACACCATTCTTAGTGTGTATGTGGACGATATAGTCATCACCGGAGACGACCTGGAAGAGATCAGGAGGCTGAAGCAAACTTTGTCATCTGAGTTCGAAGTCAAGGACCTCGGCAGCCTACGATACTTCCTCGGCATGGAGGTAGCTCGATCAGAAAAGGGCATCTCTGTTTCCCAGCGCAAGTACACGTTGGATCTCCTCAAAGAAACTGGCATGCTTGGCTGCAAACCAGTTGACACTCCGATGGATGCCAATGTGAAACTTCTAGCTCGCACCAACAAGGCCGCCACCGACAAAGAAAGATTTCAGCAGCTCGTAGGAAAACTCATCTACCTAACTCACACGAGACCAGATATTGGATTCGCAGTGAGTATGGTAAGTCGATTCATGAGTAATCCTTCGACAACTCACATGGACGCAGTTATGAGGATTCTCCAATACCTCAAAGCTGCCCCGGGGACTGGTCTCTCCTTTAAGAAAAGACGAAGTCGAGGTGTCGAAGTGTTCACAGATGCAGACTGGGCCGGACATGTTCCAGACAGACGATCAACTTCAGGCATGTGCACATACGTCTGGGGAAATCTTGTTACATGGCGAAGCAAGAAGCAGTCTGTTGTCTCAAGGAGTAGTGCTGAAGCCGAGCTCAGGTCTTTAGCAAGCGGAGTATGTGAAGGCATCTGGCTGAAGAAAGTTCTCGACGACCTCAAGATCATCACCGAAGGTCCAATCAAGCTTTTTTGCGATAATCAAGCTGCTCTCAGCATAGCCAAAAATCCAGTCCATCATGACAGAACAAAACATATCGAGATCGACCGATACTTCATCAGTGAAAAGATTGAAGAAAAAATAATCGATATGGAGTACATTCCGTCAGGTCATCAGCTCGCCGACATTCTCACCAAAGCCCTTCCACGAGCAACCTTTTCCGAGCTATGTAGCAAGCTTGACCTCCTCAACATATACAGTCAAGCTTGAGGGGGAGTGTTGAAATCGAGCTCGTCAGATCGCCCTTCCGCGTCGAGCTCGTTAGCTCGCCCTTCCGTGTCGAGCTCGTCAGCTCGCCCTTCCGCATCGAGCTTGCCTCAGAAGTCCTCTCCTTGGAACTCATTCCTCATGGGAAATTGTCGCATTTATTTCTCATGTTATTTCCGATGTCTTGCTCTCTGTGTATATTTATTATTCTCTTTTTCCTAGAAGTAATTTTTACACATGTATTTATTACACTCTCTCTTGTACCCACCTGATGTATAAATAGGTGATACAAATTAATATTAAATACAAGAAATATTCAAAGTCTCGGAACACTCTCTCTCTTCTCCGATTCTCTCTTTCTTTATCTTCTCTCTCTAAACTTCAACAGTTCGCTTAATCTTGATCCCCAAGATAGTATCGGCTAGTCCCAAATCCTTCATGTCAAACCTAGAGTTCAATATATCTTTCGTGGACTTAATCCCGCTCTCATTCTTCCAACAATGAGCATATCATGTACATATAAACAATAAATAACATAACCGTGTTCATTGGTTTTAATGTAAACACAATTATCACACGTTATATTTCTCATGCCATTGCTTTGGAGATTGTTTAAGGCCATACAAAGACTTGACCAGTTTACATATTTTCCTCTCTTGTCCAGGTGCAACACAACCTCTGGGTTGATCTATATAGATCTCTTCCTCGAGATCATAAGAAAGCAGTTTTAACATCTATTTGATGGATTTCAAGATTGCGCAGT
This sequence comes from Urtica dioica subsp. dioica, assembly GCF_054948205.1. NCBI lineage: Eukaryota > Viridiplantae > Streptophyta > Magnoliopsida > Rosales > Urticaceae > Urtica > Urtica dioica. The sequence goes on along the minus strand of NC_142757.1, from coordinate 48,806,814 downwards.
GTGGCAATGGCAATAATCAATCATATATATGTTATTCTCTTCACATGAGAATAATTATCGAAATAGTCAACACATTCTTTTTGTCTATAATACTTTCTTACAAGTGTAGCCTTGTATTTATCGATTGAGCCATCCACTTTCATCTTTCTTGTGAAGATCCACTTTGAACCAAGAGTTTTGCTTCCAAGTGGAAGGTTAATGTTCCCATGTATGGTTATGCACGATAGAGTCAATTTCACTTCCTATGGGATCCTTCCATAAGTGGTCATCGACTAAATTTACAGCCTCTTTATATGTTTGAGGTTTGACCTCTAGCATATAGGTTAGAAAGTTAGAACCAAATGACTTTTCCACCCTAGCTCATTTACTTCTCTGAGTTTCTTCAGATTCCATCTCATCTTCGGATTCTTCAATCTCTTGAGATATTTCATCAACTCAAATTTTTAATTTGACGAACTCGGTTCATCATCCTTAGACTTATAAGGAAAAATATGTTCAAAGAACGATGCATTTTTAGATTCAATAATAGAACCTTTGTGTATATCATGATTCTTAGGATTCTTTGATCCATGCATAATAAAATGATAAACATTAATATGATGTGTATAATCAATGAATACACAATCAACGGTCTTCGGATCAATCTTCATATTTTTAGATGCGGGTGCCAAAACTTTGGCTAAGCACCCTCACATTCGCAAGTATCTATAGGAAGGCTTCGTTCCTTTAAATAATCCGAATGAAGATTTTTCCTTTTTTTTGAGATATCTTATTTAAAAGATAATTAACTGACAAGATGGCTTCCTCTCACATTTCTTGTGGTAATCGGAGCTTAGCAATGCCGCATTCATCATTTCTTTGGGAGTGTGATTCTTTTGTTCGGCAACACTGCGATTGAGGAGAATATGGTGGAGTGTTTCGTGAATAATTTCATGTTGTCACTTCTAATGTCGCTTCTAAAGGTCTATTGGAAGCAACTTTTTGGCCTTTAGAAGTGACTTTTTTTCTCTTCTAAAGCCCTTTAATTTTTTTTGTAGTAGTGACATTCATCTCCACGATCACTTCGCACCATTTTAATCTTTTTACCAAGTTGATTCTCAACTTCTAATTTGTACATGACAAGTTTCTCGATTGCCTCATCTTTGCTCTTAAGTAAAATAGACATAACAATATTTTGTACTATCGTCAATGAAAGTCACGAAATAATTGTTACCACATTTCGTTGGCGTGAATTTAAATCAAATAGATCGATATGGATTAATTCAAGAGACTCACTTTTTCTTTCAACACTGTGAAAAGATGTTCTAGTTAATTTGGCTTCAACACATATCTCACATTTGTGTTTAGAGTCAATATTAAATTTGGGTCTGCAATCCAAATTAATCAATTCAAGCAAACTGTCATAATTCAAATGATCAAGCCTACCATGCCATAAATTAGATGACTCAAGCATATACGTAGAAAAACCATTCCCATTAATAGTTTCTTTGCCAGTAATGACGATTACATTCATCTTTCACATGTTATCTTTCACATAGCTCTTACCCACATACATCCCATTCTTACTAAATATAATCTTTTGAGACTAAAAAACTATCTTAAACTCATGATTACAAAGTAGAGTTCCAGAAATTAGATTCTTCCTAATGTCAGACACATAGAGAACATTCGTGAGCTTCATCTCTTTTTCCGAGGTCATTTTTAGGATGACATGATCCGTTCCCGTGACATCGGATGTGGCCAAATTTCTTATGAACAGCTTCTCTCTAGTCGGTTGCATGTCGAGCGAGCAAAAGACATTCTTGTCGGAGCAAATAGCCATCACTCATTGAGATTTGAATCCACCAAGTTCACTTCGGAGACCACGGCGACGAGGAATTGGTCATCTCTATCGACCTCCACCGAAACTTCCCTCCTCAAAAATGAATAATTATTGGGTATTTACATATTTTCATCGGTGTAAATAACTGTTGGTGGCTATTATCAAAAATTTACAAAACATCGTCTAATTATTAATTTCTTTACTTTTGGTGGCTTAATTAGCTAATTATTTGATAATCTAATGAGATTAATATTGGGCGGACTAAATAACTAGCCCAAACAGCCCCTACTTTAAAATTATAGCCAAACTATTAACATATTTAGGAAAGTATCCAATTTGTTATAATAAAATTTTAATATTCCAATAATACTCTTAAGGGTTGATATTATTAACTGTCAGAGTAAATAATATTAATGGTAACAAGAAAAATAGTAAATCTCATTAACGGTAACAAGAACAACAATAAATATTATTAACGGTAATAAGAACAACAGTAATCTTATTAACCGCAACAAGAACAATAGTAAATCTTATTAACCGTAACAAGAACAACAATAAATCTTATTCACCGTAACAAGAACAACAGTAAATCTTATTAATCGTAACAAGAACAACAACAAATCTTATTAACCATAACAAGAACAACTGTAAATTGTTAAGAGTAACAAGAACAACAGCTAATTTTATTAACCATAACAAGAACAACAATAAATCTTACTAACCGAAACAAGAGCAAAAGTTAATCTTGATTTACCATTCTTGTTTATACCATATCACACATCAGATTAAGTTATCTCATCAGATTTATTCATTTTTTTAACCCTCACACACTACTACTAGTCAAATTTAAGATCTACAATATGCACAAACTCCAAAGCTCCAAAAATGACAATAACATTTTTCCCTAAAACATCATATAAAGCCAAAATGAATAACGTTGAATGATTAAATATTTACTTCCATCTGAGATTCTTGAAAACGGATCTGGACTGAGTTGACCCGATGAGCTTGGCGATTTCGGATCGGCTCACCAGAGACTTCAGAGTTGGAATAGCCGGAGAAGACGATCAAGGCAAGAAATTCGGCGACGCCGGAGGATTGGAGCGACCGTCTGTTGGCCTCACTCTCGGCAGAGATGGATTGAAATTGCCAGAGAGAGGCGGATTTGGACTGAGTCGATCGGAGGAGCTTGGCGATTTCGGATCGGCTCACCGGAGGCTTCGAAGTCGGAATCTCCGGAGAGGATGACCAAGGCGAGAAATTCGGTGACACCGGAGTATTGGAGCGATCGGCTTCGGAGTCAGAATCCTCTTGACGGCGTTGAAGGTGCACCAGGCTTGGATCAGGCGGCGGAGAGTGGTTCGTGCCGGAGACTAGCCACTTCTCGATGCTTTCCCGGTCGTAGGTTATCCCGTCGTCACTGTCAACGGATCTCTCATGATCTCCAACGAGATCAGGCAAAGAATAAATGGAGGCTGTTTATAAGATACGTGCTTTGATGGAGACGGTGAAGTTACACTAGAACAAAAAAAAGCATTGGGTGCGACTTTTTTCGCACCTAAAAGTCAAAAGTCGCACCCAATGATACCTTTAAGTGCGACTTTTTCGCACCCGAAAGTCCGCACCTAAAGGTCGTGGGTGCGAAAAGTCGCACCCGATGATCATGACTTTTAGGTGCGACTTTTCGCACCCATAAGTCAGAAAAGTGAAGCGGAAAAGTCCGCGGGAAGGCCATTGAGTGCGACTTTTCGCACCCAAAGGCCCACCCGACAAACCTTTGGGTGCGAATAGTCGCACCCAAAGGCCATTGGGTGCAACTCTTTTTCTTTATCTTTTCCCTTTCCCTTTCCCTTTCCCTTTCCTCGTTTGTAAACCACTCCTTGAATGTTTTACTCCCTCTTCCGCCAAATCTTCCTCCGGAACTGCTGCTACCTCCTCGTGCACTGCCGCTCGTACGCTCTCGCTGGAACTCTGCTGAAGCTGGCGGCGTCGTCTGAGCATCTGCCATTGAAACTGATGGCGGCGTTGTCTGATGCACATGGTGCATCTGAGGCGATTAACAATTACATGATTTCAATTACATGATTAACAATTTTAATAATTATATCAAATTAATTTCAATTACATTAACAATTTTACCAATTTTACAAATTATATCAAATTAATTTCAATTACATAATTAACAATTTTTAAAATTATATCAAATTAATTTCAATTACATAATTAACAATTTTATCAATTTTACCTATTATATCATATTTACCAATTTTAATAATTATATCATATTTAAGATTTACAATTATCAAACTAACTACATTATTAATACACATATACATATAAAACTAAACTATTTAATTACCTAACTAATTAACTACTAGACTAATTATACTAATTACAATTAATCTAAAGTAATTAAAAACACATAATTAAAAGGGCTGCGAGAGGCTAACCTGTAGGCGGGGCTTGAGCACGGCGAGGCTGCGAGAGGCAAGAGGGCACGGCGGTGCTGTGACGGAGCCCGAGAGTTCCACGAGAGTTCGTGGGCGTCGTTGCCCGGGTTTAGCCAAACCAATTGAAACAAAAAGAAAAAAAACACACATACACATTGAGTTTGAAATCAACCTGCAGACTAACAAAAACCAACAGAAAAAGGAAAAAACAAACTACAGTTTTGAAATCGCCGAGCCCGAGCCGAAGCCGAAGCCGAACACGAGGAGGCCGACGGCGGAGATGAAGCGGGTCCTGAGCGCAGAGACGGGAGAGATGAAGCGGGTCCCGAGCGCAGAGAGCTCGGCCGAAGAAGAAGGACCTGTCGATGGTGGTCGCTCGCCGCGGGAGCAGAGGCCGGGAGGGGTACCGTCGGTGGTGGTCGGAGAGAGACGGTGGACTGGTGGTGGTGGTAGGAGAGAACTCGAAGAGAGGGTCGGAATGTGAGAGAGAGAGAGATAGAGAGAGGCTCGGTTTATATGAATGAAAATCGTATAGAAAATTTATTTTATAGATTTGACCTAGAATTTGGGTACGACTTTGTCGCACCCAATGAATCTTAGTCGAACCTAATAGTTTGGATAAAGTATTGGGTGCGACTTAGTCGCACCTAAAAGTTTTAACGGACTTTTGGGTGCGACAAGTCGCACCCAACTTTAAAAAAATTCGCGAAAATTTTCCAGTGCTTGTTTGAGTTTTGGGTCCGACTTTTTGCACCCGAAAGTCTTTTTGGGTGCGACTTTTAGGTGCGAAAAGTCGCACCCAAAAGTCATCCGCACCGAAAAACTATATTTGTAGTAGTGTTAGAGAAAAAAGGTATTTTTGGTATTCTATCTAATATTGGCTATTTAGCTAAATAAACTAATAGATTGACTACTATTTTAATATCCTCTTTATAGTTATAGTTAGGTTAGTTATTAACAAATCTCATTAATATTTGTTTTAGAGATGGAAATATTTTGGTTGAACTTAATAATATATATATATATATATATATATATATATATATATATATATATATATATATTATCAAGTAATAGAATTGCCCAAAATATTCATTAGGCCCACTTGCTGTACATAATACTTATTTACAATTTAATAAAATTCGAGTTAGAGTATACAACACAACATCATTGATTTTTTTTTTTTTAATAATGTGGTATATAAAACATGTACAACCATGGACTATTATATAAATATCGGATAAGACATAATATAACATATACTAATATAAACAAATTATCATATTACATTACTTTCTATCAAACATCTGTACAATACATTTAATTCAAAAAACACTATTTTTGGATCAGATGATAATTAATTTATTAAATAATGTCAATTAAATTTAATTTTTATAACCCTAATAACATCTAAATTCAATCTTCCTAAAGATGATTCATTCTCATATGCTCTGACTCTCCTATTAATATTTTTAGAAACCAAATACCCACAAGTTTTTTTATATTTATATTTTTTTTATTTCTATGTGTTTGTTCATAATTATATTTATTTTTGTAAAACTATTGTAAAATTAATTTCTAAATAGATATCAAGTCCTTATATTAGTTTGAATCATAGAGTTAATCTTCTTAATTTGTTGTACACTACTCACATACAAAATTGAAAGTATTTATTTAATATTTAAAAATCTTAATATAATATGAAAATTTATTGTGTATGAAAGAGCAGATGTGTTTTAAAAAGTAGTATAAATGAAAGAGAGTTGACGGAAAAAAAAAAACAAACTGTGTTGTGGTGGAATTACTAATTAAACCATTATTTAATCGTGTTAGTCTGTTCTACTCAATTAAGAACCGACCCATTTATTGAGATCCAAATCCGCTTTAAATCGTGTTGTAACTGTTTCGTGTCGGGACCAAATTGTCATCCCTACCACCAGGCGCATCCCGCCCCTCACATGGTGTGCCGCGCCAACGAGAAAACAGGCGCGCGTGCCTGTATTTGCTTGAGCGCGCGCGAGGCCTTCCGTGTGCGGTTTGTCTTTGCCCAATTTGACTTTTAGGACTCTATTCAGCCCTCCTACCACTATAAATAGATCACTCCAGAGGCAAAAGGTACACAATTCTTCCTAACACAATCACTCGATTCCAGAGTCGTGAAACGATGTTGAAGACCCCTCGCACTTGCTTTCACTCTGATCATGCTCGATTCTCTAAAAATTTCTCAAAGAATAACGGCATCCCCACTTCACTCATAGTAATCAGAGTAATGTTGAGCGTCGGAGCGTGCGCCGACGGCACCTCCTTCTAGCTTATTTTGATCTTCTTATTCTCAGGTCTTTACGACCAATGTTACTCGGTAAATACAATCATTTCGTTTTATGAAAACTCGTTCAAATATCGAAAATTTCAACGATAAATGAAAAATATCACGATATTTTGAATTTGAAAACCAAACCTTGAAAATATCGTTAAAAAACCGTTAAAAAAAATAATTATTCTCACGAGTCCGCAAAAACTGCGCAGGCCCAATAGCTCTGAGTAGTGGAGAAATGGCTTTTGTATTTGTATAGTACATCAAAGCTAGAATAGTCACTAAGCAAGCGATGTGGGACTTTTAACACATCACTATATCTTCAAAAGTCTAAAGAAAGTACATAAAACTTTTTCTCAGCATGTTTTACTTTTATACACTTACACAACATATTATTATATATTTCTTAATCGTACTGTACGCAGCAAGAAGTTCACATATATATTATATATATAAGTATATATAGATATAAGCAAGAATATAAATGTATATATTATATATACATTTTATATTATATACATATATAGATGTAAGTTTATTTAATTACTAAAATAATTAATCATACTTTTATTTGTAATAATTTTTTTAAAAATATAAATTTTATCATTAATTAATTATAAGTAATATTTGAGTGCATATTAAGAATTAGTAGCATATGATAATTATTTGGAGACATATATATTGGGTGTTTTCAATTATATTTTGTTATAAAATTTTTGTCGATATATCCGTCGGTAATCGATATATCACCGATATAATCGGTAGTCGGTATTGAAATTATTATAAAATATCCGTCGATACTCGATATATCCGTAAAATCAAAATTTCGGTATGGATATCGGTATCGATATTTTAAACATTGTTTACGTCAAACGCATAACGTTCTTGAGCTAGGAGAGATTACTCATGACTTTCGAGTTCTACAAACCTGGTTCGGGCGTGGGCATTTGATCCTACATTTTGTCGAACCACACGAAGTCTTCAATTGTTGTTCAATTTTTAGCGTCACAATATTTTGACGTTAGAAGAAGTGGACTTCCCGAAGTAAACAACCCGAATCTCTTCCAATCTTCTTCTGAAAAATCTAATTTTTCTCAAAGTTGAGAAAACATGAACGATCAAATTTCCAACACGTCCGGGAGAGGCAAGAACTCTCGCGCAGAAAGTGCCGGATACAATCTGCGCCGACTAGCGCAGAGGAATCAAAATTTGCATCTTAACGAGACCGCAAGCCCGATCCCAGAGCAAAAATTGAGAGACTTCCGCATCGTTGAACTCGACGAAAGTGTTCGTTGACTGACGAACCACCTCATGAGACAAGGAAACGATAGAGCCACCATCGAGAACCTTCTCGGCCCGACAAGGCAGGCTGGCAGTTTTACTCACTTGAGGGGCTCCGAGGAAGAATATAACTACGTCCACGTGTAATGGGAAGTAACAAGTTGGTATCAAACACGAACAATCACTTTGATACAAATTGTGGAGAAATAAGGTCGGGTATCAGACACGAATGATTGCTCCAATACCACTTTGATGGATAAATTACTTCCACTAAGGGTCAATTACGGTTCTCATGTATTGAGCACGAACGATCGTTTCAATACTTTTTATTGGGTAACCAATCTCTTAACTCTACAATATGTTTACAAATGCGGAATAGAAGAAAACGCGAACAATCACTAATCTTTAACGTAAACAATAATTACCAGAATATTCAAAATCATTCAACAACAACAGATCTAATATATTGGCAAACACAATACCATAAGAGGAATTCAGTTACATACCTTTCGGCTCAGCCACAGATCATCCACACTCTTATTTTTTGGATCTCCTTACTTCTTGCGTCAGGCTTCTCCAAGCTCTCGGATTCCTCGGTGGCTTCTTGCTCTTTGGATCTTCGGATATCCGGGCTTTCGGATTCCTCGGTTACTCATCGATTGATTGATACCAGAGTATTCCAAAATGTAATCTCTGGAAGGATAAAGACTAATGTGTGAACCAACTTTTTCCTCACTAATTACTCCAATTAAGTATCAGATTTTTTTTTTAAAGGTGTGAATGAAGACAATAATTTTAGACAGTTCTATTCAGTGAGGACAATAATCCTTTCTTTCTTTAGACAAAGTTCCATACCAAAAATGATTTAAAAAAAGTCGAATATATCATTAAAAAAAGGAGGTATATGATAGGTGCGTTAATCACGCGTAAAACTCCTATCCCTCGGCTTAAAACGAGCGAGTTCTCAAGTGTCTTTGATAGTTTCTAGTATGTTTTTGATGATTTACAGGTACAAAGGAGCAGAGAAGCTTAAGAAGTCATTTTTGGAGCAAACGGGAGTCGAAACGGAGCAAAACTGAGGTTTATAAAGAAAGTCAACGCTGGATATTGACTAGTCGCGGCGCGGTGATAGTCAGAGCGGCGCCATGAGTTACCAGCGCGGCGCCATAAAAACCCGTCACAGATGGCGGTCATTCACGTTCAGAAGCGCGGCGCGACGGAGACTTAGAGCGCCGCGATATACCGCGACTCTTGATCGTGGCGGCGCGATGGATGTGATTTGGGAATCTGATTACGCGTTTTTGATTAAACCTGGGTCATTGGATCTCATTAAGTGGCCCAGATGACTCAGAAATTAGGCTAGAAACTTATAAATACTACCTTTGTAACCTAGAAAGACATCTTTTGTTTAGTTTTGATTTTGCTTAGGTTGTTTTGGCTAATCAGAGTTTTTTGGGAGAGACAGAGATTAAAGCGCCGTCTTCATCGATTTCGTTCATCATTATTTTCACATTTCCAATTCCCTTCCTTTAATCTCTTGAACTCCAGTTTTTTTTATTAATGAAAATCATGTCGTTGGTCTATTTGTTTTTGCGTAGTTCATATTTTTCTTCCATCGTTCTTCTTCTCATCATCATGAACTAAACCATCTAAGGGCTATGGTGTAGCGAGATTATGAAACGGTTATGGATTCCATATTATAATAGTGTAGAATTGTTATCGTTCTTACCGCTTTGTTTAATTCAAGTCTGAATTTAATGCTTGTATAAGAGTAGCTACCTTGTGCATGATTCGTATTTCAATTTAATGCTTGAAAGAGATTAGGCTGATTTTGTTCTTGATTTGGATTACTATAATACATTCCTATGCTAGATATAGATAGGTTGTTATAGAGTCGTGGTATGCTTCTGTGTTCATTGCTTGCCTTGTTGTTATTAGTTGAGATCGAAAGATAAAACTTTGGCATATGCTTAGGTTGCTAGATGCTTGAGAGAGATTTAGTGACACGATCAACGTGAGTGAGATTAGCAAAGTGTGAATGATAATGATAGTGCGTAACTTCCATGAATCCAAACCGTAGAATGAACTCGTGAAACCATAGTCTTTACTTCTCGCTATTCATACAACCCGTTGCTTTCTGTTTATTTATTTATTTATTCGTTTATAAATTTAGTGTTCTATTCAACTACAGTTTCCTAAGTTCTCTTCGTGCTAGTGAAATTTGAATCTTTAATTTAGCCTAGTCCTCGTGGGATCGACTCGTACTTACGAACTTTACTACTTGAGCGACTACGTGCACTTGCGTGTGCGAGAATTTTGAAACAAGTTTTTGGCGCCGTTGCCGGGGACTAAGTTTTCAATTGAGATTCAATTCACTAGTTTCAATTTGAACTTTATTTTAATTTTGTTTCTCATCTATTTTCGTGTTTACTTGTGAAGGTACATGCGAAAAGACTGTGAATCCAGTCTTCTTCCAATCGATCTTGAGATAGAGAAAACGTGCAAGCAAAACAGAAAAGAGAAGAAGCAATACATCGAAGAATTGATCATGGCTAAAGAAGAGAAACCGCTCCTTGACTACGTTCTACCCACCACTCATGGGTATCGCTCAGCCATAGTCAATCCAGCCATTGATGGGAACCGGGGTTTCGAGATCAAGACGGGAACGATTAATATGATCCAACAGAATCAGTTCTCAGGAACCCCAAGCGAAGACCCGAATGAACACATCGCGAACTTCAACAAATTGTGTAGCACGTTCCAGATCCATAACGTTGTCGCCGACGCTATCCGTCTTCGTTTGTTCCCATTTTCGCTTCGCGACCGAGCGAAAGCATGGCTGAATTCCCTGCCCGCCGATTCCATCAACACATGGGACGGTTTGTGCAACACCTTCCTAGCAAAGTTCTTCCCCTTTGAGAAGACTGCTAGCCTGAGAAACGAGATCCACAGTTTCGGGCAATGGGATGGAGAATCGCTTCCCGAAGCCTGGGCGAGATTCAAAGTGATGTTGAGGAAGTGTCCCCACCATGGGATCACTTTACCGGTCCAGCTCCAAACATTCTACTACGGACTCCTTACATCGACGAAAACATTGGTTAACACCGCTACAGGAGGCACGGTACTAACCAAAACTCCATCAGAGTCCCACGCCCTTCTTGAAGAAATAGCATGCTCCAATGAGCAATGCCCGGTGGAGAGGAGACTCATGAAAGATGGCCTCGCGACACCACAAGCGGCTACGACTGATAGCGAAGCAGGAGTATTAAGAGAAATGCTGACTCAAATGGAGGATCTGAAGAAGCAGTTTCAAGAGATGAGAGCTACTGCCAACGTCGCACAAACTACACCAGAGCAGTGTTTTTGGTGTACCGGGCCGCACTATACCGACGATTGCCCTCATGCAAATGATGTTCATCCAGAGAACGCCAATTACGTGGGAAATTACAACAACCGGCCCCCATTTCAGAATGCCAACAACTACAACAATGGGGCCCTGAACAATCATTACAACCAAGGATGGAGAGCACCACCTCAACAACAACAAGGTTTCCTTCAGAACCGACCTCCTCATGCGTTCCAGAATCAGCAACAAGGGCATCACCAACACGAGTTCCAAACACGCCATCAACAGAATCAGCCTGCCCCTAAAGATAAGCTGGAGGAGTTGCTCACATCGTTCATTGCCACGTCTCAAACACAGATCCATAATCAATTGGCGCAGATCCGAAACCTTGAGACGCAAATGGGGCAGATAGCACAAGCTCTCAACGTGCGACCGCAAGGCACCCTTCCGAGCAACACCAATGTCAATTCTAAGGACCAGTGTAATGCGATCACTCTTCGCAGCGGGTTGGTGGTCGACAACACCAACAAAGGGAAAGCTAAAGCCGAAGGTGAAGTAGCATCATCAACAACTCCATCACCAAAGATTGCACCACCACCACCACTGCCCGCACCTATTCCAGTGCCATTTCCTCATCGACTCAAGAATGCAAAGCTCGACAAGCAATTCGGGAAATTCTTAGAAATGCTCAAACAACTCCGAATCAATATCCCATTCGCTGACGCCATCGAGCAAATGCCTAGCTATGCAAAGTTCTTGAAGGACATCCTTTCCAAAAGGCGTAGGATCGACGATTGTAGCACTATCACTCTCTCTGAAGAGTGTAGTGCGATAATCCAGAGAAAGCTCCCTCCGAAGCTGAAAGATCCGGGGAGTTTCACGGTGCCATGTGCCATCGGAGATCTATATTTCGAGAAAGCCCTATGCGACCTGGGAGCCAGCATCAACCTCATGCCGTTCTCCATATTCCAAAAACTTGGCATTGGAGAGGTACAGCTTACACGGGTCACGCTTCAAATGGCGGCAGATCCATCAAGCACCCCCGATGGATAATCGAAGATGTCCTCGTAAAGGTGGACAAGTTCATCTTCCCCGCGGATTTTGTGGTACTCGACATGGAGGAAGATAGGAACATTCCCATCATCCTGGGAAGACCATTCCTAACCACAGGAGGTGCATTGATCGATGTTCAGAAGGGAGAACTTAAGCTACGAGTGCAAGACGAAGAAGTCGTCTTCAACGTTTTCGACACCATGAAGTACCCAAAGGCGAGCGATGACATTTTCCGAGTAGACGTCTGTGATGCGATCATCAACGATCATTCGTGCCGCCCTGAAGAACCCCTTGAGGTATGCATTATGAACTCAAGTGAATTTGCTGATAATATTGTTACATGTGCAGCCTTAGAGTACGTAATGTACATGGACGGGTTCGAAGCTAACAAGATGAGATATTTCGAGGAATTGGGGGCAAGTTCAAAACCAGTCAAGCCATCCATAGAGGAACCCCCGGAGCTCGAGCTAAAGGAGCTGCCTAGTCACCTTCGCTACGCGTTTCTCGGAGAGAAGAAAACGCTACCTGTCATCATCTCCGATCACCTCAACGCTGAGCAAGAGGACAAATTGTTGCGAGTGTTGCGGGCCCATATGCATGCAATCGGATGGACTCTTTCCGACATCAAATGAATAAGTCCATCCTATTGCATGCATCGCATCCTTATGGAAGACAATATCCGGCCCTCCGTAGAGCATCAACGGAGGCTCAATCCGGCAATGAAGGAAGTGGTGCGAAAAGAAATTCTGAAGTGGCTTGACGCCGGAGTGATCTACCCCATCTCTGACAGTTCTTGGGTCAGCCCGGTCCAGTGTGTCCCTAAGAAAGGTGGAATGACGGTGATACGGAACAACAACAACAACGAGCTCATCCCAACGAGAAGTGTCACCGGTTTCAGAATTTGCATGGACTACCGGAAGCTCAATACCGCCACTCGGAAAGATCACTTCCCTCTCCCCTTCATTGATCAAATGCTCGATCGGCTCGCCGGCCACGAGTATTACTGCTTCCTTGATGGCTACTCCGGATACAACCAGATTGCTATAGCGCCCGAGGACCAAGAGAAGACGATATTCACATGTCCGTATGGCACATTCGATTTTCGGCGAATGCCCTTCGGTTTGTGTAATGCACCGGCGACATTTCAGAGATGCATGATGGCCATTTTCTCGGACATGATCGAGCGCACGATTGAGGTATTTATGGATGACTTCTCTGTCTTTGGTTCCACTTACGGTGTGTGTCTCGAGAACTTGTCCAGGGTTTTAGATCGATGCGTGGAGACAAATCTCGTCCTCAATTGGGAGAAGTGTCATTTTATGGCGAATGAGGGGATCGTTCTAGGCCACCGCGTATCATCACAAGGGCTGGAAGTGGATCGAGCAAAGATTGCAACGATTGAGAAGTTACCCCCACCCATCTCAGTCAAAGGCGTGCGGAGCTTTCTGGGGCATACGGGATTTTATCGGAGATTCATTAAAGACTTCTCGAAGATCACAAAGCCTCTTTGTGGCCTCCTCGAGAAAGACGCAAAATTCATCTTCACCAATGAGTGCATGGAGGCGTTTAACACACTCAAAGAGAAGTTGAGCACGGCCTCGGTAATAGTCGCACTCGAGTGGGGTGAGCCATTTGAGATCATGACCGACGCCAGCGACTTCGCCGTTGGAGCAGTCCTTGGGCAACGATGAGGAAAGGTGTTCCACACGATATATTACGCCAGTCGAACCCTCAACGAGGCTCAGGTCAACTACACTACCACAGAAAAAGAGCTCCTCGCAGTGGTCTTTGCCTTTGACAAATTCCGGCCCTATGTCATCGGTAATAAGATCATCGTCTACACTGACCACGTGGCAATCCGATAGTTCGATGTGGAGATAAAAGACAAAAAGGGAACAGAGAACAACGTCGCCGACCATCTCTCGCGTCTTGAAGACTTCACGCACGTACCCAATCGAAGCACGCCCATCGACGATAATTTTCGGGACGAGGAAGTAATGGTGGTTGAAGCAAGCGCAACGCCGTGGTATGCCGACATCATCAACTTCTTGGTGAGCAACGAGATGCCACCAGACTATAATCACCACCAAAAGAAAAGATTTCTCTCCGGCGCGCGCCGATACTATTGGGAAGAGCCGATTCTCTATCGACAATGCGCTGACTCAATAATTCGAAGGTGCGTCCCCGATGATGAGATTCCTTCTATTCTCAGACACTGTCATTCTTTAGAGTGCGGATGGCCTTTCGGGCACAACCGCACAGCAGCAAAGGTGATTCAGAGTGGCTTCTTCTGGCCAACCCTTTTCCGAGACTACCGGCGTTTCGTGGAGACATGTGATCGATGCCAAAGAACATGAAATATCTCCAACAGGAACGAGATATCGTTGAAAAATATTCTGGAAATAGAGCCGTTCGATGTGTGGGGAATCGACTTCATAGGACCATTCCCATCTTCATACGGCAATAAATATATCCTCCTCGCGGTCGACTATGTGACAAAGTGGGTCGATGCAAAGGCGTCTCCAACAAACGACGGAAAGGTGGTGATAAACTTCCTTAAGCACAACATCTTCACAAGGCACTGGACACCACGTGCGATCGTGAGCGACGGAGGGTCTCACTTCTGCAACCGCCAATTCTCTGTGCTCCTCACGAAGTACAGTGTTAACCACCGGAAAGCTCTGGCCTACCACCCGCAGTCCAACGGCCAAGCTAAAGTCTCCAACCGAGAGATAAAGAAAATTTTGGAGAAGACGGTGGGAAGCTCATTGAAGGACTGGGCGCACAAACTCGACGACGGACTTTGGGCTTACCGGACAACCTTCAAAACCCCGTTGGGAATGTCGCCATACAAGCTCGTCTATGGCAAGGCGTGTCACCTCCCAGTGAAACTTGAGCACAGAGCGTTATGGGCAATGAAACTCCTCAACTTTGACCATAAGGCAGCCGGGAAACAGAGACTCCTCCAACTCAACGAACTCGACGGGTTCCGCTTAGAGGCATTCGAGAACGCGAGGATCTACAAGGAAAAGACGAAAGCATGGCATGACAAGCACATCGTACCGAAAGAGATCAACCCGGGACAACAAGTCCTTCTTTACAACTCCCGGTTGAGACTCTTTCCCGGAAAGCTCAAATCAAGGTGGTCCGGGCCATTCACAGTCATACAAGCATTCCCATCGGGAATGTTCGAGCTCGAAGGCATCAACGGCGGGAAATTTATGGTGAACGGACAACGAGTGAAGCCGTATTATGGTGGAGTATTTGAAAACGAGAAAGTCGTGGCGTACCTGAACAACACCGAATAAAACATGGTACCCCGTCAAGCTATTGACGTTAACTAAAGCGCTCCGTGGGAGGCAACCCACGTTTTCTTTCATCGCATTTATTCTTTACAGTTTTATTTTTTAGTTTATTTTATTTTTTTAATCTTTTTTCTCTGTTGTCCTTTTCTTCTTTCTTTTCTTTCTTCTTGATTTTTTCCGAAAAAAAAGCGCCATCGTTGCGGTGCTATGGAAATCATGGCGCCGCGATAAAAACCAGAAACAGATGGCGCTACTAAGCGTTCACTGTGGCGGCGCGACAAAATTTCATCGCGGCGCGATTAAAATCTGCGCGCCGCGATGATTCGAGATTTTTGAAAAATCTGGGCGGTTTTAAAAGACAAACTCGTGTTTTCTTCAATTTTTTTTAAATTCTCTCATTCTCTCTCACTTTGAGCACGAACCCTAACCCCATTTTTCTCCAAATTTCACTTCACAACCTCGTTTTCACCCCGATTTCAACATGAAATTCATTCCTACTTGTGTGATTAGCGACTTTATTCACTCTCTCTTCTCTATTCTTGGGTGTTTAAGTGGTGTTCTTGCTAAAATCCGAAAATCACAAGGTAAGATTTTGGATTTCGAATTTAGATGTGATTTGCTTACTTTGGTTGTGCTTGAGTGATTTCAATCGAATGTAGGTTGATTGTTCATAGTTTGGGGGTTTAAAGAAACGTGTTTTGAGTAGGATTCCTTTGATAAAATTGTTGCTCACCACGTGTTTGATGAAAAGCCCGAGAGAATTGAGAATTATTTTTGCACGAATTTGTCTAGGTCCTTGAGTAGATTTCACGTGCCGTTTGTCTTCGTTTAGTGATTTGTTGATATGGATAGTTTGAGTTTTGGTTATCATGAACGTTATCACGTCGGGGTTAAACCCGACGTGTTTTTTTTTATCTAATACTATCTTGTGAGTGTATAGAATGGGACGAGACCGGCGATCGACAGCGGACACATCGACATAGAAGCGAAAGACAATGGCGGGAACCTCGAGCCAAGCAACGGGAGGTCGACCAATCACGCTCGTCGAAGGTGCGGAGAAGAAGTGGGACGATTTCCAATCGTTCAACATGATTCACGAGCGCAAATTCTTACCATCCGATGATCGAGCAATATGTGGGAACGCAAAAGCTCAACTTGACGCTCTCAAATGGGGAAAATTGGCAACCATTGATGCACCGATCGCGCCTCGGTTAGTCCGAGAATTCTACTCCAACTTAGCCGTCACGGATCCGGATCTTGGTGAAGTGCGGGTCCGAGGGGTAATTGTCAACATATCCACGAGCGCCATCAACGCTTTCCTCGGGATTACCCCTCCACATGCTGACTCATACACACCGATGGTGTTGAACCCTCCGCTCCCGGAGATGTTGACCACACTTTGCAAGCCCGGTGAGGTCTAAGATTCCAAACCGAGCCGATATACGCATCGAGAGTCTCCAAAGCATCTCTCGATCAAGAAAGTGAATCGCTTCGCCAAAGCATGGATATATTGGATCAACGCCTCGATACTGCCAAGCACTCACAAGCACCACATCACATTTGAGAGACCCGCCTTACTATATTCCATTGCAACGGGTCGAGGCATCAATCTTGGGCGGATCCTTCATGATCACATCATCCGAACGGCAAGTCGGGGCAAGACTGGGTCGCTTGGTCATGGGAGTCTGATCACTGCAATGTGCGGACATTGCAGATCAGTCGGCGCCAAACTTCTAGCGAATGAGCAGTTGATTGCATTGACAGGGCCAATATATCCGGCAAAGTTCTTGAAATTCCCGAACTGTAAGGGAGGCGATCCCGAACCGAACGGGCGGGGCTTCATCAACATTCGACAAGTGGAGCCTGCGGAGGAAGAGCCATACGAGCCCGAGGCGGAAGAAGAAGACGAGGAGGATGACGATTACGTGCCGCAAAACCAAGCCAACTGCGACGAGTTGGTGAATCTGATGACCGACGAATTTCAATCCCTCCGTGGCGAAATGCAAGCAGAGCGGGTGGCAGGCGAGGCATTCAGAACAGAGATGCGCTCACGACATGGGGCATACGAGGCATTTCAAGCCGAAGTTCGACACAATATCAATGAGCTCGTTCGAGGCCAAGCATCAATCATGGCGTTTCAAGAAGCTTATGGGCAACGACACGTTGTTGAAGGCGAATTCCATCGGTCCGTTTACGATACATGGACCGCACGTCAAGACCCCCCATCTCAGCAGGACATGCCTTTCTACCCCACCTACCCAACGGAGCTCACGGCCCCGTTCCCACCGCCCTATCACCACGATCCATAGCAAGCGCCACCCGTGCAATATCCACCACCGCAATATCTGCCGCCACCACAGCACTACCAGCAGCCTCCACCTCACTATCACCAACCTCCGCCGTCTTATTATCACTCTCCGCCATATCAGTCGGGCCAGCCGTCATATTTCCAAACGCCGCCGAGATATCGCTATAGCCAAACACCACCGCTGGGCTTCAACGACCCATTCCATGCCGAGCCATCTCGGCGAGATGGAGACGATTAGGGGCGGTCCCCAACCCCCGCAAAGGTAAGTCCCCTTTCCTGTTTTTATTTTTTCGATTACATTGTGGACAATGTAAGTTCTGAGTTTTTGGGGGGGGGGGGGGGGGGGGGGGAGTATATAGTTCTTAATGATTTGCGGGGGGAAATTTTTTGTATATTAGGTAGAGTTTGTTCAGTTTGTGCGTTTAGGTAAATCTTAGGTGAATTTTAATGTTTGGCTTGCCGATGATCTAGAAAGTCTTAAGTTTTTTACTGTGGAATTTAACGCATGAGCTACCTGGTGTGAAATAACTTTGTTGAGTTGTGTTGCTGTGTTAGACCCGAATGATGTATGTCTCAAAGCTTAGGAAATCTAGATGAGTAGCTCGACCAATTATTTGAAATAAGAACACCGAACACATTAGAACCTTCTCTGATCTCTAGTTGAAGCGAAATGGAGTGCGCATTGATCTAGTAAGAATGATATAGGCATTAGGTATAACCTGTCGAGCCAAAAAGCCAACCCGGAAATATTTATCAATTAGAACCCATTCACAAAAAACCGAACGTCATACCCTTCTCGATACTTAGTCAGAAAAAGCCGAGCCAATAATTTTGAAATCCCACAAAGAACCTCCCTAACGTTAGCGACTCTTGAGTGTCAATACGAGTGAAATGAGTGAAATCTTCTACGATTGTGTGACACGTTCGTTGACTAGTCTCTACATGTTCATTAGATCCAGAGACACCATGCCAGGTGATTATTATCGTGAAAAAAAAGAAGCCATCGTCGCGGTGCTAAAAAAAATAGAGTGAGTAAACTTTGTATGAGGGTTATGAATTTTGGTGAGAAATTGAGTCGCTAAGGTTAGTGTTTAAGCCATTAAAAAATTTCACTCCATACCTTTGACCCAAGCCTGAACATTACAAGTCGTTTAAGACCTAATTGACGAGCTAGAGAGGATATGCGCACATTAGTGGAGATCAAGGGAGACGAGGAGGCATATGGATGTGTCGAATCGAAATAAACTCTCATTTATTGTTCGATTTTTGTGTTCTTTTGATGGTGGTTGCGAGGGCTACGAAACCTGATTGTCCGATTGCTATTGAGATGGGGAAACATTGAAACGGTTTAGGGTAACATTCACTTGTATGAGGTCTTTCGCATTGGGTAGTTAGCTTGAAGTTTGAAATCGTGGGTTTCCGTGTCATTGTTAATCGAGAGACTTGAAATTGAGGCAAGTGTTAGTAGTCGAAGTGTGTAAGCATAAAGTTTCACCTAGGAGTAGGTTGTGTTGTGTTTCTTTTTGTCACTTGAGGACAAGTTACGGTTTAAGTTTGGGGGGGATTTGATAGGTGCGTTAATCACGCGTAAAACTCCTATCCCTCGGCTTAAAACGAGCGAGTTATCAAGTGTCTTTGACAGTTTCTAGTATGTTTTTGATGATTTACAGGTACAAAGGAGCAGAGAAGCTTAAGAAGTCATTTTCGGAGCAAACAGGAGTCGAAACGGAGCAAAACTGAGGTTTATAAAGAAAGTCAACGCTGGATATTGACTAGTCGCGGCGCGGTGATAGTCAGAGCGGCGCCATGAGTTACCAGCGTGGCGCCATAAAAACTCGTCACAGATGGCGGTCATTCACGTTCAGAAGCGCGGCGCGACGGAGACTTAGAGCGCCGCGATATACCGCGACTCTTGACCGTGGCGGCGCGATGGATGCAATTTGGGAATCTGATTACGCGTTTTTTATTAAACTTGGGCCATTGGATCTCATTACGTGGCCCAGATGACTCCGAAATTAGGCTAGAAACTTATAAATCCTACCTTTGTAACCTAGAAAGACATCTTTTGTTTAGTTTTGATTTTGCTTAGGTTGTTTTGGCTAATCAGAGTTTTTTGGGAGAGACAGAGATTAAAGTGCCGTCTTCATCGATTTCGTTCATCATTATTTTCACAGTTCCAATTCCCTTCCTTTAATCTCTTGAACTCCAGTTTTTTTTATTAATGAAAATCATGTCGTTGGTCTATTTGTTTTTTTAGTAGTTCATATTTTTCTTCCATCGTTCTTCTTCTCATCATCATGAACTAAACCATCTAAGGGCTATGACGTAGCGAGATTATGAAACGGTTATGGATTCCATATTATAATAGTGTAGAATTGTTATCGTTCTTACCGCTTTGTTTAATTCAAGTCTGAATTTAATGCTTGTATAAGAGTAACTACCTTGTGCATGATTCGTATTTCAATTTAATGCTTGAAAGAGATTAGGCTGATTTTGTTCTTGATTTGAATTACTATAATACATTCCTATGCTAGATATAGATAGGTTGTTATAGAGTCGTGGTATGCTTCTGTGTTCATTGCTTGCCTTGTTGTTATTAGTTGAGATCGAAAGATAAAACTTTGGCATATGCTTAGGTTGCTAGATGCTTGAGAGAGATTTAGTGACACGATCAACGTGAGTGAGATTAGCAAAGTGTGAATGATAATGATAGTGCGTAACTTCCATGAATCCAAACCGTAGAATGAACTCGTGAAACCATAGTCTTTACTTCTCGCTATTCATACAACCCGTTGCTTTCTGTTTATTTATTCGTTTATAAATTTAGTGTTCTATTCAACTACAGTTTCCTAAGTTCTCTTCGTGCTAGTGAAATTTGAATCTTTAATTTAGCCTAGTCCTCGTGGGATCGACTCGTACTTACGAACTTTACTACTTGAGCGACTACGTGCATTTACGTGTGCGAGAATTTCGCAACAGTATATACTCAGGGCTTCTCCCATCACACGGCATTCCACTATATTTGCCGTGTGATATGCTCCAACTATACTGTAATTGTATCACCAAATATAGTGTGTGATACAGTGCCACGCTATATTTGCAGTGGCACTGTATCACACGGCAAAGTTTTTTTTTTTTTTTTTTAAATCCTTTTAATAACACATTAAACATTAATTATATAAAACACCAAAACTCATAAATTGACAACAAAAAATACATTAAAATAAACTTCAAGTAAAACATAAAAAATTTAAACATAGATTACAAAGTTTAAATTAAACACACAAAATAAAATAAAAACTAAAAACAATAACATAATTCTAAAAGACATAGTAAAAACTTAAAACACAATTTAATAATGGGGAAAATTATTTCCAGTTCCGTCAAGATAATTATAATACTGAGTGTAATCTTGATTTTGATCTCCTGGAGTTTGATCTCCCTGAGCTTGATCCTGAGCTCGATTTGAACTTCGAAATGCATTAATTGAGCACTTGTGGAATGAATATACTAATTCTGATAATTAGTACGATGTAATCTATCTTTCAAATGTATGTTTTTATGTTGAATTATTTAAATGTAATATTTTTAGTAATGTTATTTTTATTTATCTTTTTTTTTTATTTATATTAATTTTTGTTAAATATTGGTAAGTACTAAATTATTTTAATCACTTAATTAAAAAAATATCACCATTATAATTATTTATTGAAATATTTATTAATAAAGAGATTGTTTTATTTTAATAATAATATAATAGTGAATAGTATTTTTAGTGTGAAATTTGGTGTTGTGGTTGGAGTTGGAAAAAAATTTGGTGCTAAATCAACACAAAAGTTGTGTTGAATTAACACCAAATATAAGAAATGGGTTGGAAAAATCATCGTATAGCATTGTACAGCATCGTACATCATCGTAAAACAAGAAATTAAATTTTTTTAAAAAATCATCGTATAGCATCGTACCGCATCGTACGACATCGTATAGAGTCGTACGACAATTTTTTTGAGAAAACATAAACCCATCGTACACCATCGTATCGCATCGTAGAGCTCTATGAATTTCATCGTACGACATCGTACAACATCGTACGACATTGTACGATGCATCAATCTCATCGTACACTGGCCCTAATTTCAAACCCTAACAATCTAAATCCGACCCAAATCACCTCAAATCAACTCAAATCAGGTAATAACTAAGTCCTAAACCCTATTCTAACTATTTTCAATGAAGTTTAACAAGAAATTACATGAAAACTCACCTTTTTACTTGGTTTTGAAGCTTGGGATTTTTGAGATCCACCGCCGCCGGAAACTCCATCGTGCGCCATCGTATAAGCTCGTATGGACTCGTATATGCTCGTTTGGAATCGTATAAGCTCGTATGGACTCGTATGAGATCGTACGTGTTTTATTTCGTTTTTTTCGAGTGAGGGAGAGAGAGAGAGAGCGAAATGTTAGGAGAGTTAGAGTGTTCAAATGAGTCTAGGGGTATTTTTGTCCACTTTTGACCCAAAAGTCCATTTTAAGATATTTCATTAAGTTAAGGTCCAAATTAGATATTTAATCCATTTTTAAGTCCAATTAATGAAATTTTCATTTTGTAGACTCAAAAGTTATGAAAATATCTCAATTAGACTCATTAGTTCAGAAATATCTAAAATTAGACTTTTGTACCAATTTCGGACAAAAATACCCTTTCAACCTTTCAAGGTAGTATAACCATTTTTCATCTCTCATTCTCTCTCATTTCCTCTTGTTTTCATCATTTTCGAGTATTCAATTTGTTCAATCCCGTCGAAATGGGTTAGTATGCTCATTCATTCATCTTTTATAGTTATGTTGATATAGTTTGTCTAGAAAAAAAAAAGTTGGTGATTTAGGTCAAAGAACCCGGAATTTAACGTTATTTCCGATGAAATCCGATAGTTTAGGATGAAATTTAAGTACTATTTCCGATGAAATTCAAGCTGAAATTCCGACAGGATCCGACCGGATCTGGCAAGATCTGGCAGGATCTGGCGGGATCTGGCAGGATCTGGCAAGATCTGGCAGGATCCGACCGGATCCGACAGGCTGCCAGAAATCCGACCAGATCTGGCGGGATCTGGCAGGATCCGACCGGATCCGACAGGTTGCCAGAAAAATGAAAAAATCCGGTATTTTTTTATTTAATGTATTCATGTTCAACAAAAAATTTCCAGAAAATTTGACAACTCTAAAACTTAGTTTTACCTCTAAATCACATATAAATCAACTTAAATAACTACTTATCTTGTATTATATCATCATACACAACTAAAACCTTGAAAAAAACATAAAAAAAAAACTAACCTTTTTTGACATTTATGGTGGTGGTTGAGTTCTTGAGTTCTTGAGAGGTTGAAGATGATGGTCGGAGACGGTCGGATTTGTGGATGTGGTGGTCGGGTCTCGTCGGATTTTGAGAGGAGATCGTCGGATTTTGAGAGAGAGGGGGGGCGGTTTTTTTTTTTTTGTTTTTTTCGAGTGAGAATAAGAAAGAGAGAGTTTTAATGGGTTGGGGGTATTTTTGTCCGAAATTGGTACAAAAGTCTAATTTTAGATATTTCTGAACTAGTGAGTCTAATTGAGATATTTTCATAACTTTTGGGTCTACAAAATGAAATTTATCAAGTAAAAGGCATATTTACGGAAAGTAAAAACAAACATTGTTCATCATTGGCCATCATCTTTCTTCCGGAGTCGGGTCTAAATTTGCAAGGGAAGGTTATTTGAGTTCAAAGATCCCTCGGGACTCGGAAATCCCAAATCTTATTCCGCGCTCAAACTCAGAGTAAGGATTTCTTCTGTTACCTGAGAATCGCTTGCTATCTGATTTGTTATTTCGAATTCTCTCTCTCCCTATCAGATTTGTTTGTATTGGGTATCGCAGTGATTCTTAATTCGATTCTGAGTTAGGGTTTGTGTGGTGTTGTTTTAGGTGTCGCTATGTCTTTGTTCGGTAAAGTGGGTAAACTCGTCACGCAATCTGCGTCGAACAGGATCAACATCGAAGCAATCCGATCCTTGTCTTATCTCCCAAATTCCAAATCTTTTATTGGAGGTTTTTTCGTTTATTTATTTATTATGCAACTTTCGCTCGATCTCTCTTTTAAATTTTTTGTTTTGGTTATGTTTTTAAATTGATTTTCCGTTTTTGCTGTTGTTGAAGGTATTCCATCTCAGTCGGATGAACAAGCTTTGAATCCAAAGGTAATATTTTTTTTATCCTTCTTTTTGAATATTGATCAACTATCTTTGAGTGGGAAGATTGGAAAAATCACAATGATATCTACGATATGAATTAAGACCTGAAAATAAGTTTTAGCTTCGTCTTTAACCACAATTTGAGTGTTTCAGTTTCACTTCAATTGTTTATAGTATTAGTCTGATTGGGCTTTCCATTGATACTTTTCTATTAGCTGTTTGGGTACACTGTTTGAGTACTCATTTTGACACTGGCAATCGAAACCGTAACTCTTGGAAAAGTTATGTTTCGATTGCCAAAAACTGTTTGGATCAAGAATTGGTAACACTAAAACACCCAAGGCAGATTTTCAAATTTTCATATTCCTTTTGAGTCTCGTCTTTTCTTTGTTATTTTCAACCCTATCACTCTGCAAAGCGTGTCCTTGTTTGTTATTATTCGATGGCATTGATACAATTAGACCTTTGAAGTAAGTGAAACAGCTTAATTGTACAGCATAAGCTCAAAAAAAAAAAAAAAAAAAAGACAGACAGACAGAGGGTCTTCCAGAATTTGAAGGAGCACTCCCCAAATTTTTTCTAAGCTTCGTAAACAATATATTTTGGTAAATCTTTTACAATATTTCTGTTGAAATAAAGACATTTCAAATTTATGTGAAATAACCTTTGAAATTGATAACCGATATGTCTGTGAAATCGATATTTCAAACCGTTCCTTAAAAAAGACAATAAGTAGCCTTGGGATTCATTTGCTTCTATTGGTTACATCAAACTATTAACACATCATGTAATTAAGATTTTTCTGAATGTGAACTCTCTCTCTCTCTCTCAGGAACTTCCCGGTCGCCGAGTAAGGATCGACGATGCTATTTACAGGCGTGGCTTTGGAGGTCTTAGTGGGGTCCGCAGCTACTCAGCCGCCGCGGCCGCCGGAGTCGGAGTCTCAAGCAACGCCGCTTTGGCCAACGTGGCTGGAGCCGGAGTTCTGAATCTCGCTCTCTTCTGGCACATAAACGACGGGATCAGGGAGATTCTGGCCGATTACGTTCACCACGAAATGACAAGAACCGTGATGTTGGTGAATCTCAGACTGTTCCTCATCATCGCAGCCAAGGATGTTTTCGTGTCTTTTGCCTTTTAGGGAAAGTCGTGAACAGGTTTCATTTTTTTTTTTCTGTTGCAGAAGAGCTTGAATAAGCAAAAGAACTAATTGTTTACTTGAAAGGGTTTGAATAACTACGAGTTTGTGTCGTAAAATGTAATGACGAGATGAGCTTGTGATTCTGAGGTTATGGATTGCAATCTTTTCTTCTCTTTTTATGCAATATTTGCTACCGTTTGAATATTTGAGGTTGTTCTATAAGATTGAAATACTGGGCAGTTCCAGTTTTATATAATTGTATATTTTATTTTATTTATTTTCAATATAATTATCATCCTATAGATGAGAAATCTCCACAAGTCAACAGAAAGATTCTTGCAATTCTACGCAAGAATAAATGTGTAAACAAAAAGAAATTGTGGTTCATATTACCCATGTACTATCAAGTGACTTGATAAAAAAAAAAAGTGTACTATCAAGTGTCAAACTTGGGAGACAAGAAATCTTTCAAGCGTTGAAGAAGTTCACTTCAGAACCCGAGCTTTGGTGCAAGAATGCGAGTTGCCTGAACGCGTTTGTCTGACCGACTAGAGATCTTGAGTTCGGGAATCCGAGTGTGAAATGGGGCTTTGATCCTCGGTCGTCCTCTCTTAGACAATTCCCCGAAGTGGAATCAGAACGGATTTTCCGAAAGTCAACCTCCGATGGCTGGTCAAACACTGTACGGCACGGCTTCTTTCTGAACAACCCTGCATGATCATCGGAGGATCTCGGGTCTCGAGCTCGAGCCAGCAAAGATGAAGCGAACAAGGCTGCGCTCGGAATCGCTTCCTCTCCAACAAGATTCCTTGCCTTGGCCTTGATTTTCTCAGAGTCCTCTAAAAACTCCATTGTTTTGTCCGTGATTCTTGCGGAAGTCTGTGGCGAATCGACGGATCGATTTCGTTCCGCGGAACGGTTTTTGATCGGGAAATTAGACCCGACTAGTTTTTGTCTGGCGATCGCTTGAACTACGGGCCCTAAATCTTTGGCGAATGACATTAAGCTTTCGCTGTAACAAATCTCTTTCTGAACGACCTGTCCGAGAAGGGAACATAATTTATTACCAGTTCCGGTCATAAAAACTCGGATAATGTCAGTTTAAAATATTTTATACCAAATTATGAAAACGTACTTAAAAATTAGAAAGCTTTCAAAAAGAACTCACATGCTCAAGCTGTTTTCTGTTGGAAGGCATTAACGAGATAATCGATTCGGTTTGATCAAAAGAAGATTTCCAAGGTCTGTACGTATACCGTTTATCGGATTCGATAGATCTTGATCCTATTTCATTGCAACCACCTGCTTGAGAGATTACGATTAAATTATTTAAAATCATCAAATGCATGTCCTCTTAAACATACAAACCAATATTAGTTCATGTGATCAATGCTATGACTTTAATATATATCTTTTCTTTCTCTCTTACCTCGATACCTGGTTCGCCTCTTGATATTCGGAGAAGCGTTCGTTGAGCTTGGTATGGATTTCAAAGACGAATCTTCGATCGTCGCGCTGTTGGATTTCGCATCATTAGCCAGTTTCGGGCGAGTTCTTCGAGCGCTTCGAAGCCTTGCCTCAGAGAATTCCGATTCAAAACTCTCGGGACATTTTTTAAGTGCGCAAAAGACTTCTGTGGCTAGTTCATCGACCACACGAGCCTGTAGTAAATAATATTTGCCCACTTTAGATTCGTTTCTTCTTGAGAGCTTGAATCAAAGGTTCATAGTCTTACTTACCTCTCTGAAGTAAATTGAACCCGAGGGATTAAAATGCATTGCGTTTCTGGTTATCAAGAATACATCGTTCTGCGTAACAACAGCACAACAAACATCGCAAAACGATTGGCAAGCGTTTTGATAAAGAACGTAAATATTCGGAGGAAAAGGAAAGTACTAATTATGAGTGGATTTTAAGATTTCATAAACACTCGAGTGATGAGAGACAAAGACCTCAAACTGTTCAAGACTTTCATACATTCCTTCATGAAGCTTAGCTCTCATTGTACCGAAATCCATAGGCTCTTTAATGATCTCGTAGTAGTCTTCAACCTTTCGCGACAAGTCGGAATAAATAAATAAACATCAATGGAATGGGAACAAGGACACGTAAATCATCCGAGATTGCGTCACATACCTCATTTGGATCGACCGGTTCTGCGAAAATTTCGTGAGTGTCTATCCTAAAACATTCAAAATAAAAGAATTCACAAAATAATAGTACAGATAAATGTGATGCCTCTTCATAGTTCATAGTACTACGCTTATAGTTTTTTGTTTTTGTTTTTGTTTTCTTACCTCTGTAAAGTATCGAGAATAAGCTCGAACACTCGTTTTTCGGGTGTGCGTGGCTTAAATGGCACATTGGAGTCTGAATACAGCACAATATTAATTAGATTGAATGTGTGATAATATAATATTGTAGACTTGATGGTATAAAATATCACAAGAAAATGCTAACCAGTTTTAACATTATGAGCTTGATGATCTTCAAGTTGTGGTTCTTCATCACCCTAAAAAAAACATTTTGAATCAAAGAGAACTCAGTTATAAAAAATAAAAAAAATAAAAAAAAAACTAGCTATTGCAGAGATGGTTTTTAATCTCAAGCAGAGAACAATATGAGACTGATTTTTTTTTCCTCTTTATAATTTCATGCCTAACACGAGATTGTATTTGTATGTGACTAAATATGAACCCATTGAGCAAAATAACCAACATTAAATAATGTGCACAATTACCAAAACCCATTGAGCAAAACATGAATGTTTGTCAATATAGTAATATTTCCAGAAAGAAATTGATGAAAGCAGACCTTTGTTGGAGCTAGTACATAAAGCTCTCTCTTTTTACTTGACCTTGTCCTAGTGGCTGGTCCTGGAACAATTTTTTTATTATTGGAACAAATTTCTTCTCGCGTGATGCTCACGCGCCTATTAGCCTTCTTCCATTCACCATCCAAGAAACTTCTCCTATTTTTATTTATTTATTTATAATATTATGATCATGCATGAATATGCACAACACACACACACAAAACGAAACCCATATTTTAGTTTACTGTTTCATTGCAAGAGGAGATGAAAATACACACACATTCTTTCTTTCTTTCTTAATTTGACACCCAAAAAACACCCACCTGGCCATTTGAAGCAGATTGGCAAAAACAAACACTGATCAAAATGGTTTTTTTTTTGTTCAAAATTAAAGTGATGGCATTAGAATGAGGCTGTAAAAGTGTAACATTGGGATTTTGGGTTTGAGGTTTGGTAATGATATTGGTATGTGAGTGACTGAGAGGATGGGTTTGAAAGTTTATACCTTTATATTACATTTTATCTTTTGGAAAGCTGCGAGAAGTGAAAGGAATGACAAAAAAAAAAAATAGAAAACACCCATTTCTTACCACAGCTTGCTATAAATGGCATTTTTTTTTTCTTTTATTCTCTTTTACTTTTTTTGAGACGTTTATTATTCAGGTGATAAAGTAAAGAGCATTTAACCATCAAAATTTGGTGTTTCAATTATTTTTTTACTACTGATATGATTAGCTGTTATGTTGCTTTGTTGTTTACAGCAATATAAAGAAAATAAAAAGCTAATTATGCCAATAAAAAATTTATAAATTAATGGAAGGAAATTAAGTGTTATAATGGATGGTTAATGAGGTGGATTTGTAGAATTTTTTTTATTATATTTTATTTACTTAATGACATATTCTCAAATTGAATTCCTTATAGAGAAATTGATTGAAATTCTAGTAAAACATATAAGAAATAAATTCTATATTTCAATTCAACACATTAATTTTTCATGACTAAAAAAATATATAAGGAACTAAGCCAGGTAGTTTATATAGTATACTTCCACTCACACCAGTTGAACAAACTTTTTTTTTTTTAATGGGTAATGGATATAGGTCAAATGAGATAAACTTTAATGTTGAGAATATTGCCTCAATATATTTGTTTGGGGTTAGATTAAACTGAAATTGGGAAAGAGAGAATGTAATGCTAATATATTTGGAATAGAAAGTATAACTTAGGAGTAATTACGGCATAAATATTTGATATTATTCCGTAACATGTACTTTTTTTTCACCACGACTCGAACCAATCTCCTTATTTTGAGGCTATGGTGTTTACAACCCCTTGTTTGGTAAAAACTAACATATAGTTATGTATACTTAATTATTTTTTTTTCTTTCCAATTTTCAAAGTTATTAGCTCTGTTAAATATAGAAAATGAAAACATAGAAGTTGTTGACGTGAGAATTCACCTCAAGCAAATCTTGATCTTTTAGAGAAAATCAATTTTGTTCTGTTAATGAGTCTCAAATTTCCATCACAAGACGAGCCTAGTGCTATTTTAAATATTTTTATTAGTTAGTTTCTTGTTTTTTTTTTGTTTGCTTAATTTGGTTATCTCTAGGTAATGGTTGATTAATGAATGCAATCTATATTCTTTAAAACTCGTTTATAATTATTTATGACTATTTTCCAATATAAGCAAAACATTGATTATATTAGAAATCATATATTGCAAATCATGTACGCCGCGGTGGGACGGTGGAGGCTGCGCCAGTGTGGAGTTTCGAGCGACAAGTTGCTTCTAAAAGTTAGGTCAAAATTAAAAGGGAGAACTTTGATCCGCTTAAATTTTCACAAAACTAAAAGCGACATATTGCTTATAAAAGTGCAGTAAAACCGTTTCAATTTTAGAAGTCATATCTTTAGCAGTGAAAGATGTTCAATAAGTAAAGTAAAATCTTATACACATGTAGCTATCAAAACATTCAACGAGTGAATATTTTATCTCCGATGTTAATATTTTATAGAAAAATCACGTAAATTAGGCCACTTTAAACATTAGGATTTCAATTAGTTAGTACATGTTTTAATTTTTCTCCTTGAATTTTCTATCTCTCACACGCATATGCGAGTGCGCACACACGGTTGCGGCAATTTTAGCGGAGTCAAAGAGAAACGCGGAGTTGGTGCTAGAAAGTTTGGCGGCGGTCCCCACCCCAAGATCATCCACATCGTCCTCATTGGTGTAATCATTCTCGACAAATTCACCTTATATATGAGGATACAAACTAATGTATATAAATTAGATTTAGGGTTCATAATAGGGACATACTCAATAGACACAAGGAAGCCTTGCAAGTAACGATGGCATTGGCCACCATGATTCTCTCGTTGACGAGGCCGTATAGCGAGGAAGAATTTCATTCCGTTGTTGGACTATCGACCATATGACTATGAAGTAGTATTTACCACCAATAAATATTTGTATGTCCCGATAAATATCATATTTTTTATTTTATAGTATTGGCTTTTATGTTTTCTTGATTTTTTTTCGGGATTTTGAATTGAGAATTTAAAGAGACGAGCCTCATGCTATTTTCAATATTTTCGTGGTTTTTTTTTTATTTGGTTATGTTTAAGTAATGATTGATTAATGAAAGGAATTTATAACCTTTAAGACTCGTTTACAGAGATTTGTGACTAGTTTACAATAAGCAGAACATAGTTATGTTATAAATTCTATGTTTTCATTTTGTTGATACACTGTCTTATTTTTTATAAACATTGATTAATTTGTTTAAAATTTTGACTATATTAATTAAAAATTTAAAAACTCTGATTCCATTTTAAAATCTATTAAATTTTTGTATGAGATATCTCGCTGGTCGAGTACGTGTGGTTTAAAAAAAAAAAAAAAATTTGCGCACAGAAATATTGTGGATACCGTGTGAGGGACCATAAAAAACAAATTACAATTTTGTCAATTAGTCGTAAAAGTGGAAAATTAAAGAAATCGAAGCGACACCGTTTTACAGATCACACTAAAACGACACCGTAAGAGCAGCACAGAGCCAAAACCCTAGATCAACTGAGGTATATAAGAAACTTTCTCAGCCGCGAGGCCTTGATCGAGAGAGAAGAGAGCGAGCTAGCGAAAATGTCGAAGCGAGGAAGAGGAGGTTCGGCGGGGAACAAGTTTCGCATGTCGCTGGGTCTTCCGGTGGCGGCGACGGTGAACTGCGCCGACAACACCGGAGCGAAGAATCTGTACATCATCTCCGTCAAGGGAATCAAAGGTCGCCTGAATCGTCTCCCATCGGCTTGCGTCGGCGATATGGTCATGGCCACAGTCAAGAAAGGAAAGCCCGATCTCCGTAAGAAGGTTCTCCCCGCCGTCATCGTACGGCAGCGCAAGCCTTGGCGCCGAAAGGACGGTGTCTTCATGTACTTCGAAGGTATTTCATTCGAATCTCACCCCAAACCCTAATTTTTAATTTTTATTAGCTCGAAACATATAATAATTAATTACTCCGTTGTCGTGTCTGCAGATAACGCCGGTGTGATTGTAAACCCTAAGGGCGAGATGAAAGGTGATCTATTACTGCTTGAATTTAATTAGAGAATTATTTAAAGTGTCTTTAAATTTTTTCTTAATTTTCATTTCTCTATCATGATTATTATTGCAGGGAGTGCAATTACTGGTCCGATCGGAAAGGAATGCGCGGATCTCTGGCCGAGGATCGCCAGCGCTGCGAATGCTATTGTTTAGAGTTTGGTTTGTTCTTCTTCATTTAGAATTCTGATTCGAAATTGTGAGTCTTGTGATCTGTTCTCTGGTGGTTTGAGTTGGTTTTATTTTGTTATCGTAGGATTTTTGTCTTTCAATATCGGTTAATTTTGAAGGCTTATTTTTCTCGATACTCCCCTAAATGGACGACGGTGTGTTTTTTTGTTTCCATAGATAATCTTTTTAGTGTTTTTTGTGTTTATTTTCATAGATAATCAGTGGCTCCGATTTACCAAAGATTTAAAGTGTGGTATATTGTTCAGTAGAATACTTGATTTATAGGGAAAATATTTAAATTTGGCAAATAGCAAGTTTAGCCTTAAGTTGGCCAGATGTTGGGTGTGACGTCTCAATAATGGCTTTCTTCTAGGCTAAAGTTCTTCACAGGCTACAACTTTACAAGGGAAGAGAGTCTGAAGAAGAGAATGGTCAATTGTTCAAAGAACAAACTCTCTTTTTTTTCTCTCGAGGAAATGTGGTTACAAGCACGGAATAATACCACGTCGGTCGAAAACCAACGGAATAATTCCCACACCAAAGCACATGGAGGAACGATTCCCAACCACCGGGTGCTCGGAGCATGAGAAAGAGCATAGCGAGCCATATTATGAGCGGGGTTATTACAATTACGAGTATGAAAAAGAAAATTCAAAACATGAAAATTAGAAGATAGAATCTTAATATTGCTAATAATCGTGCTAAGCTACGTAATTGGTAAGGTGTCATTCTTAATAACCGAGACTGCTTCCAAACAATCCGATTGAATAATAATATTCTTCCAACCCATCTCGCAAGCAAAAAGCATACTTTGTAGGATCGCCATGGCTTCCGCGTGAGGAGGAGAGAGGCTCCGGGGTTTTGCAATTATCTCCGAGGTAAGAACCGACCCCTTGGAGTCTTGGGCAATGCACTCAACGCCCACCTTAGCCTCTTCCACATTTGTGGCCACATCGACCGAGATAAAAATGACACCCTCCGAAGGAGTCTTCCAAAACTAGGCCAGGTCAGCGTTCTTCACCAGTTCGTTGCCACCCAGGGCGCGGCGATACTCCTCGACGAATCCGCTGGTCCACTCAACTAGATCGCAAGGCTTCCACGTGCTTTTTCCGGCGCAAATGTTGTTCCTATGGTTCCAAAATTCCCACACCAAAGCAATAAATAGTTCAAGATCGCATACCTTGAGGGACTCCATAGCTGCCAAGAAGAGACCGATTGCATCTGTGCCCCTTGAATTCTTGACCAGCTCCTCAAAGCCCATGGCTTTCCAGACTTTTCGGGTCCAAGTGCATCTCCAAAAGGCGTGATCAATCGGTTATGTGCCGATGAGGCAGACCGAGAGGCGAGAATCTCTCGTGACGTGTCGGCGTTCAAACACGGTACGTCCCGGAATCCAACATCTACACACCTTCCACGTAAAGAGTTTGACTTTTGGGGGAAACTTAAGGTTCAAAGAACAATCTTAGTTAATGTAATTATTCTTATTATTATATTACATGAATGAATGATCTAGGAGTATTTATATCAACCAAGTTTAATTAATAAAGGTTTGACTTTTTGGTACCATGTCAATGTTATATATAAATATACATGAATGGATGATCTAGAAGTATTTATTTCAGCTAAGTTTAATTAAAAAAAAAAGTTGTCTTTTTGGTACCATGTCAACGTTATATATATATACACATATATATGTATATAAACAACTTTAATATATTTTATTTCTCTAAAACTTCATCGCGGTGTGGGTGGAAATTTATAGTTTATATGTGCATTCGAATAAGAGTTAAAAACACCACCAGACTACATTAGTGTTCTTATTTATAGTGTACCGAGGTCTCAATTAATTTTCTGTGCAATTGCTAAGCATACAGTTTATATCATTCTAAGCAATTTACTAATCGTTTATGCATTAACTAATTACTAGATGTGGGGGTGGTCTAAAGTTAAAGGCAATTCTTGAGACAATTAGGGTCCTTGCAGACGATAATACCAAAGTCGAATTTTAGTCGGGTATAACTGGGATGCTTATAAATAAATTATACCCTTCTATATAAGTATTTACAATACAACACAATCCATCCATTTATTGTTACATCAAGTCAGGGCCTTCTTTGGTTGGTTTGGAACGAGAATTCAATTTAGCCACAGACCAAAGATCGATCAATGAAAGCAACGTGCTCATCTCGGCAAGAGCCTAATACCTTCGGGTCTAAACGTGCAACTTGGTTTGTGTTTTTTTGGAGAAATTTTGGAACTACTATGGGCATAGGAGTCGATCTACTCACCTTTACATAAATTTTATAGGGCCAAGTCCAAGATCGATCTAAGGGCCGATGGTGAGATTAACTTCTCAAGATGATGTAGTCCAGATCAACTAGCGAAAGTCCTTACATGATTAACGATATAATTTATTGTTAATTAAGGCCACATTATTTATAGGCCTCCTAAAAAGAAATTAACATGGTCAGAAAATTCCAATTCGTCAAGTCATCGCTTATTTTCTTAGACCAAGTGGATACACGTCGTGAAAATCTTGAAACATGGAAGATAATCACGTACGTTTCTTCGAAAATGACGTACCGAAGAAAAACCTCAAATGGAAGTACATTTCACTTCATAAGATAAGCTTTATAAAATAAAACCTTATCTTATATTCTTATACGACGGAATCTTGAGATCCGCAAATATAAATTCAAAACAATATTTCATCTAAAATTTGTTTGTGATTGTTGTAACCCATTTCGGCATCAGCAACTATATTAAAGTGGACAATGAATATCTTAGATATATAACATTTGAAATCCGTTATGAAATCTCACGAGCTAAATATTTGGACAAATTAAAATACCATTGAGCTAAATAAACCTACTCTATATCGGTTTTGGGAATAGTATTTCTTCTACCGTTGTCACGAGTTTGTAAAGAAACTCAAAGGAAGTAAAGGCATAATAAGAAATGCACATATTGAATGATCGATTCATGAAAATTGAGGAATCAAAATTATAAAGTTTTGAAGACGAAGTACGCCATATAATTTCAACATTTTTGTTTATTCTAATTTGGGCAAATAAAATGGGCTTAAAGGATAAATTAGACGATATAAAGATAATGTGATTAAATTAAAAACCAATTAAAATTTGATTAGGTTGTGTACTTTATCATGGACTAGGTGGTAAATAGTAAGCTTTTCCCGCTGAATGAGAAAATGAGTTTGAGTCACAGATAACTATATATCAATAAAAAAAAAAAAAATTGTTGTTGTGTTTAAGACCTTTCAAAGAAAAATGAGTGATCGAGTTTAAAGCTAGGGACCCTTAAAGCTAAGAGTACACAAAACTGGTAAAAGAATTAGAAAATAAAATATAATTTTAAATCTAAGAATAGAAAGTAAAATAAAAAGTTATATTGTAAATAATTTGGTCCTGTTTGTTTCTTCATTTGAAAACTGTTTTTGGCTTTTCTAACTTGAACAGTTTTTTGAAAAAACGGAATTGACTGTTTGTTTGATGATTCTCATAATACAACTCAAAAAGTTTTCAAACTATTTTTTGTTTTAATGAAGAAAATCAGAAAACAGTTTTTAGTTGTTTTCTAATTTTTTTCACTCAACTTTTTTAACTTTTTTTTTAATGTATCCTCTTTACATTTTCTTCTCTCCTATCAACATCATTTCATTTTCCTCACTTTTGATTATTGAATTTGTTTTCGTTCCCTGAAAAACTTAAGTTTTACAATTATGGCAAACTTTAAACTATCGGAACTCCATTTTACAAACTATTAATTGGTCGTGATCCTCTCGTCGAGCACATGAGTTTTCACTAATTTTAGTCAACATTAGGTATCAAAATTTGATATTTGTTGTATTGACTACAAAGACAAACGGTGTTTTCCGATGAACTTGTGAACAATCATTATTACTAAAGTTACGACCATTATATTTGCAGCAAAGACTTTCAATTAGTATATATCTCGACGCCTAATTCTTATGTGAATTATTACACCACAATTACAAAAAACTGAATAAAAAAAAAAAAACTGAAATTCTTACCAAACAGTTATTTGAAAACAACTGCAAAAAAATTTTAGACTACAACTACATGAAAACAAAAACAGTTTGAGTGAACTACCAAACAGGCCTTTAGTTCTCTCTCCAACAATTTATTCAAGTCTTTTTGTTTTTACAATTATAATTTCTCTTTCCCTACAACATACTAATTAAAGATACTTTGAATTTTTTTCAATGAGAATTATGTATCAGGTAGGACTCCAATCCCATTCCGTCAAATTGGTGTGGGCGTGTAGGTGCCTACTAGGGGTGGCAATTTGGTCCGGACACGAAACACGAAACGGTTACGACACGATTTAAAGCGGATTTGGATCTCAATAAATGGGTCGGTTCTTAATTGGATCGAACACGCTAACACGATTAAATAATGGTTCAAAACGACACGATTACGGTAACACGATAAAAAGCCGATTAACACGGTTATTAAATGGTCGACACGAAACACGATTACGACCCGCACGAATATGATCCAATTAACACGATTACGAGTAATAGCACGATTACGATCCATTTAAACACGATTAATATTATATATGTAAAATTATAAATTTATAACTATAAACATAAAATTATAATTATAAACATACAATTGATATTAGAAAACATGATGTAATAAATAAAGTATATTCGTATAAATATCAATTCATGTATGATAACATATAGTCAATAGTATACCAATTGACATAACGGGAGCAATAAAAATCCCAATTCATTTCAAACAATCACAATTACTATAGTCTCATAATAATATATCATATTCAATTTTGTTTTATTTCAATTCATATCAAACAATTTTCATTCACAATCACAATAACTATCATCTCATAATAACGTATCATATTCAATTTTATTGGATTTCAATTAAATTCATATTGAAAAATCACAATTTGAAATTGAAAGTACGTATCACATTCAATTTTATTTTATTTCAATTCAATTCAATTCATATCGAACAATTACAATTTACAATCACAATAACTATCATCTCATAATAACGTATCATATTCAATTTTATGTGATTTTAATTCAATTCAATTCACAATAACTATCGTCTCATAATAACGTATCATATTCAATTTTGTTTGATTTTAATTCAATTAAATTCGTATTGCAAAATCATAATTTATAATTGACAGTCACAATAATTATAGTCTCATTACAACGTATCATATTCAGTTTCTTCAAATCATTTGAGTATTGGTTAGAGAGTCACTCGTAGTGTATTTGTTGAATATGTGAATGTGAATTTGGGTATTGATTATGTAGTTGTTGAACTTTTGATTTTCGGTATTGTTGAACTTCTGGTCTTGGGCATTGTTGAACTTCTGATTTTGGCTTGAGTTTAAAGTGTGTTTGTTTTTGGTGTAAGTGTTTTTATTTTTATTTTTTTACAGGCTATAAATGGATTGTGATTCTAAATCAATTGAATAAACAATGTCGATGTATCGGAAGTTAGTACAAAAAGAAAGATGACAATTCTGATCTTATGAATGTTATGTTTTTTATAATTATATCGCAACTAATTGAGTCCAAATGTCTAAACACGGTTAAAACACGGTTAAATACCCATTTAACACGACTATTAAACGGTTTAATTTAAACGGTTATGGATCTGTAAAAAAAAATAAACGGTCGGATTTGGATCTAGATTTCAAACACGATTAATAAATGGTCGGATTTGGTTCTAGCAATTATTTATACAAACACGATTAACACGACACGATTACGACACGAACACGAAATTGCCATCCCTAGTGCCTACCTACCACTTGAGGTACTCTACTTGCTCATTAAAGATAATTAAATATAATAAAAATGCTATAACTTGTTTGGCAAAGAATAGAGGAAAACTAACTTTTATTTGAAAAAATGATGCGTAATCAAGAGATTATGGAATCATTTGATCATAAGCATTATTTGATGACCTATTTGTCTCGCTAACAAAAATTGTTGGGGACACAAAAAAAGAAGAAGAAGAGTTTCAATGACCTATTTGTCTCGCTAACAAGAAAAAAAAAATGAGTACCGAACTAAATTAGTGCCGAGATTCAATGATTTAGGAAAAACAATCTTAAATAGATGAATCTTATAAAAAAAGAGAGAACATGTAAGAGTGCTGTGAAAATCCTCATGTTTTATGTTATTCTTCTTGTTATTTATAAATACTTGTTGTCGGGTATGTGGGTTGATCAGACGTACGATCTGACAATTATTCGGTTATTGTGCACATTCATTAGAAGTGGACGATTATTTGTGATAACCGTCCGAGCATATGTTCTCGGATGATTTATTTATTTATCTAGCCATATTTATTAATTTGATTAGTCTTTGACTTACTGAATTTTTTTCTCTTTGAAATTTTGTTCGATAAAGTCGCTCTTACCTTATGAGCGTTGGTTTCTTTGTTTGATATCTCTAGAGCTTATTTTACTCGAGTTTTAGTGTTAGATTTATGTTGTTTTCGGTGGTACCAAACTATCGATTAAGTATACGTAAATTTCGGGAATAACAAAGTACATTGAAAATTTCTAATTTTTTTTTTGGGAACTAAAAACGGGCCTCAACAAGCCTAATCGAACCCCAGCAAATTGCGGCGGCAAAGAAAGCGAGCCCCGAACTCCGAATTTCTAACTCAAATGACGAAGAATAAGCCTTAAACTTGAATATATGAAGATTTATACATATGTAATAATATATATTTCGTTCTTACAATATGAATCTTTACAATTAAGAGGACCTATAACCGAAATCTTTGTTTATTTTTTTGGAGAAATTGTGGTAGAAATAGTCAATGTTTAGACAAAACAGTATTTATATACTCAAATCTCTATCTAAATATTGAGTATTTTTGCCGTTTTTTTGTTTTTTTGTTTTTTTTTTTTGGCTCAAATGGAATAAAAAACATGTCTCTCTCTACTATTACTTGCATACCAAAAACACACCCGACTCCGAGAGCATAGTCACCATGACGCATTTTTTTTATTATTAATATTTTATTTACAATATACACATCGGGGAATTTTTTTATTTTTTTATTAAAGTTGTAAACTTTTATTTAGAACATGAATCGTATATAATGTTAATCTAGCGAACCGACGAAAAACAAAACAAAAGAGACAACCTTACATATAAATCGGTGCAAGAGAATGTGAAGACGAAGAAGAACGAGCAATAGAAACCTCATCGAAGCATGCGCTTCGAGGAGCGTGAGAGGAAGAGAAGGCAGTGAATAAATTTGGAGCGTCGAATAGTGATTTCAGAGCTTGGTCTTCAAAGGTAAATCCTCTCAATTCTCAATCCCCATGAACTACCTCAAACCCATATCTATTTTCTTCTACTTTTGGGTTTTGCGTACATCATTTTGATGATTCCCAAGTTCTTACTTTTAATTTTACTAATAAACAATAAGGAGACCAGAAATCGAAGGTCAATCGATCAAGGAATCAAAATCCGTACATCTCTAATTAGTAGTTGATCGTTATTATTTTCAGGGATTCTTTGAGCCTGGAGATCTATAAAGGTCGTGTCTTTGAAGCTTTATCTGGTAATTTAGTTAAAACCCACCTGAGATATTCACGTATTTAGCTTCCTCTTTGTGCTTTTGTTGTATTTTTATTGTCTTCTAAGATTTGTGTTTCCTCTCTCTCTGGGTTCTCCAATGTGGAAGAGCATTTACTTCAATTCCTATTCCTAAGCTAAAGCTTGTGACTTTTAATGATGAGGAATCTTTAAAAAAACGATGAGGAATCTATATCTATATATGACATTGTGTTGAGAATCTGGACTGGTATAGATTGATCATATACATCTTCAACGAAACACAAAGAGTTTATCTGTCTTTTTCCTTTGGGAAACACTTGTCTCTTAAGTCGATTTTTTACGGAAATTATTCGCAAATTAACATCGGAGCTGTATGAAAAATGAAGGGTTGAGGAAGAAGAGGGACTGTTCTTATTCTCTTTGAACGGTTTTTGTTCCTTTTAACATGTGTTACATGGACTATTGATTCAGTTTCTGTGCATGCATTCTTTTTGATTGCAAAAATCATGTTGTTCTCGTGGCATAATATTTCATATAGCACATTGTTAAGAATCCAAGGGTAGTATAAAATAGGTAGTTGAATAAACTAATTAGTATAATACATAAGAAAGGAGGGAAGTAAGAAGATAAGCAAAGATTTAGTGAAGCTGAAGATTGAGGTGATTCCCTTTGGGAGAGATTGAACAAGCCTCTCGAAATTGTCTTGGATTCACACTCTCTCACACACAGGATAGTGATATATCATATATAGCTTTATACAGGATGGTTCCTGTGGTGATTTCAAATTTTTGGACTATTTCTAGGTTGGTTAGTGATCGAAAACAAGACTAGTTTGGTTGATTTTTTTTTTTTTTTTTTTTCTTTTTATT
Source organism: Urtica dioica subsp. dioica (assembly GCF_054948205.1). Taxonomy (NCBI): domain Eukaryota; kingdom Viridiplantae; phylum Streptophyta; class Magnoliopsida; order Rosales; family Urticaceae; genus Urtica; species Urtica dioica. Next base: position 48,766,493 of record NC_142757.1, on the reverse strand, counting down.
TCTCTTCATGCCCAACATGATCATCAATTTTTTCTTTGTAGTCAACATTTTGGTCAATTTTACCGTGTTATTTTACCAAAAATTGTTCTGAAAATTTCGCAAATGATTCATAACTACCATTTGCCACCATGTCGACTTGAGATAAAAAGGATTGTGATCGGTAGCCAGTAAGAAGCTAGAGTAAGAATTCCAAAGATTAAACCTTTTTTTTCCCCCATTTATCTCTTCATGTCCCGACACGATCATCATTCTCGTGTTTGATATTTTTCAGAGCTGGGTCTTCGTCGGCGGTGCGTGTACGTGTGAATTTCACGAGATAGGAATGTCGCATCAGTTACCGGAAACCGTGGGCTATCACGCGACCATGTTGGACCCTTTAACGGTTACCGTATGCACTTTGTGTCACAAGGTCCTCTCGACCGAGCCCCCGAGCAACAACCTCCTCCCTCCTCTCAGCGTCTGCGACGACTGCGAATTCCTCTTCTTCGACGACGCCCCGTCCCGCCGCCTGAGGCCGCCTCGCCGGAGACGGAGCGGAAGAAGAAGAGGAGCCGCGCAGAGCAGCACCGAGTCCGTCGAGAGCCTCTTCACCCACATGATCACCCTCGCCAGGCACCACAACCGACCCGACCCCGACCCCGAGAACGAGCCGCGAAACCGCCGCTCGACCCCGAACGGGTCCGGCCGGTGGCGCTCCGACGCCACCGACAGCGACGGCGGCGAGTCGGCCGCGAGCTTCGGCCGGCCCCGGGCCGAGAGCGACGCGGTCTCTTTCACGACGTACGGCGGCGACGGGGAGTCCGACGCCTCAGTCGACCTGACGGGCTTCCTCGACGAGAACGAGTTCGACAGCGACGCCGACATCGACCCGATGCGCGCCCGGCTCGCCCTCTGGGGATCGGAATCGGGGTCGGAATCGCGGGGCGACGAAATCTTCGAGGAGGATCCGGTGGACTACTTGGACTCGAGAGGGTTGGAGGAGTTTCTGATGCGGCTGGTCGAGGAAGACGGGTCGAGAAGGGGAGCGCCGCCGGCCTCGGCCGAGTTCGTGGCGGCTCTTCCGCGGATCGCGGTCGGAGAGAGAGAGCGGCACGAAGTGTGCGCGATCTGCAAGGACGGGCTTGGAGCCGAGGCGACCCTTTTGCCGTGCAGCCATTTGTACCACCCTCTTTGCATCGAGCCGTGGCTCTCGACGCGGAACTCGTGCCCGCTCTGCCGCTACGAGCTCCCCACCGACGACATCGACTACGAGGACGCGAAGCTGCGGCGGCAGAATCGACAGAGGGTTTCTCCGGCCGGTGTCGCCGGAGATGTCGATAGAGAGGAGGAGAGTGGTGGCGGGGGAGGAGGAGGAGGAGGAGGGCGGTGGCTGTTTCTGGCGGCGGCGCCGATCGTGGGGCTCGTGGGAATCGTTCTCGTGCTGTGGTTGGGGAATCGAGGAGCCTCGAGGAATTCGGTCCCGGCGGAGCGTGGCTTGTCTTCTTTGGGTGGCCAGAGGAGGGAGAGTAGGAGCCGGAGGTGGTGGTCGTTTTTCTAGTTGGGGTTTTTTTGTTGTTGTTGTTGTCGTAGTGGCTGATCTCGTAAATATGCCTGTGATTGTTCTTTGGTGTTGGCGAGAGAGTACTTGGTTGTACTCTTGTTTAACTGGGGTTTATCCGTGTCTTTGAAGTATTGTTGTGCTGTGTTTGTGTTTGTTATGTGATGATTCTGTTTTGTTGTACCAGAACCATACCCGAGTGAAGCATTTTTCATGGGGATTTTACTGCTGTTTTGGAGATTTCAGAACCAATTGGTCTCGAATGTAAAGTCACCTATAGTGCCTCTAAATTTGGTTTCAAAGTTATATTTGTCAAGTATAACACAATAATTTCCATGGATGAAAAAAAGACACCATGACAAAAATATAACACCATAAAAGTATACTAAATATAAACCCCAAAAAAATTACTCCTATGCTGTTTTGTTTTTGTTTTCCTTTACAAATGACTAGTAATGATGGGACTGAATAATAAGGAGCTTCCAATATCCAGCACACATCCTTGTTGAATTTGCAGGTCACTTCACTGGTTTCTTTCATATTCTGCAGAGCATTCCCGAAACTGTATAGATTGTGGGTCAGAGTCGATTCCAAGAGCGCTGCTTCAGCTAATCGGTATCCGGACTTGGCCGTGTAAGCTCCCGATTTATCATAATTCCATGTAAGCTTACCCAGAATTTTTGACATACCGAGTGGGATATTTTATGACGTCTATAACATCAATATCCCATGACACATATCGCGGATTCTTTGCTCGTTTCACGCATATGTCATCGGATCGATGAATTAGGAAACCTTGATATGGCGTTAGGCTGCCGTGGGGATAGCCATGGCTTTGGTCGAGGGGGGTGATGTCCATCGGTCTGAGAAGACCTTGACCTGATTGTCGTCATCGATACACCACCGTGTTCCGTGCTTCAGAATTTCACGGCCCCAAATAACAGTTGGCCATAGATAAGAGGCCGAATTACTACACTTCACATTGAGGAACGAAGTCGAAGAGTAATATTTCGCCCTTTAAACTTTGGCTGCGAGTAAGTGATGGCTTGTCACGAGTCTCCAGCCTTGTTTAACTAACAATGACTGGTTGAAGATTTTTAAATCCTTGAACCTCAAACCTCCGTGAGCCTTAAGCTTGCGAAGGAACTCCCAAGGTTTCCAATGGATACTGGAAGGCGAAAGACACTCATAGAGTATGTGAAGGTCAGTTCGACCTTCTTAATCAGAGTCGCGCCTAGATTGTGAAAGGGAAATTTGAGAAACCAATCTTAATATTACATCACATTTGAAACCAAGTTTCATGTCGAAGACTTTAGGAAAACAAAGCTTTTGGGTTGGTAAAACGTCCAAAATACCATTGTTAAAAAACTTCGAAACGATTAAAAAGATTAAGGTAAATTTTTTTTAAATCACTAAAAAAATGAAGGCAAAACCTTCGAAATCAATATAAAAAATGAAGGTAAAAACTTCGAAATAGATTATTCTAACACTAGTGATTTCATATTTTTTTTTCCTTCATTTTTTAATCGTTTCAAAGGTTTTGCCATAATTTTTCTAGTGATTTCAAAGTTTTTTGCCTTCATCTTTCTAATCATTTCGAATTTTTTTAACAAGGGTATTTGGATATTTTACCTACCAAAAAGTTTGGTTCTCCTAAAGTGTTCAACATGGTGTTTGGTTTTCAAATGTAAGGTAACATTAAGCTTTGTTTCTCAAGTTTCCTTTGTGAAAAGAGTTGGCTGCGCCACTACGACGATTTAGACCAAACTAGATCACGGACCGTTCCAAAAACATGCTTCTTATTCCGACCTAGGAAGTTGGGAAGGCCATGATAATTTCATGTGGGTTGGCAACTAAAACCCGAAGATCATCCGAAGATCTTCTTTATCCTTAAGGGGCATGTTTGGACTAAAGTGCAAGTCCGATTTCTGAAGATTCATATTCTGTCTTGCATATAGATCGAGGATGTCTTTGATCGCAATAAGATCAAACAGAGTTGTCGTACAAAAGAGTAGAGAATTACCTACGATAATTAGATGGCTTTTGCAAGGGACATTTCAATTGAAACTAAAACCCAACAACTTCTTCTCCAAAAGCGACCAATCAGAAAGTGTAGAGAGCCCCCTAAACACAAATAAGGAGTATATATATATATATATATATATATATATATATATATATATATATATATATATATATATATATATATATATATATATATATATATATATATATATATATATACTAGTTTTTCAGCATCGCGCTACGCGCGAATGATTTTAGCATATTATAAATGATAATAACAAGTAAAATTTGTAGAGATTAATTTGTGTTATCAAGATTTGTAAACAATGGGCACCAAAGAAACCGGCAATTAAGAAAAACCCTTAAAAATCATAAACGAATAATAAAAGTGTCATTAAGTTATATAGCCACACGGATATAGTGGATTGAGATATAGCCAACCTTTGGTTAATTTCTTGTAAATAGCCAAGTAAACTTATTAACAGATTAATAAAAGCCTTATTTAACACAACCAAACATATATTTTAGGTAGTTAATAGGCTGCCACGTATGCAAGTTGGCTATTTTCAAATTATTTACCAAAGGTTGGCTAATTTACAATTCATATAGTTTAGGTGGCTTACGTAGCCAATTTTTTGATAATAAAATGTAAAAAATTTATTTTGTACATTGAGTAGACTTTCATGAGTAAATAAGACTTGCGTTCGCTTTCCAATGAAATATGGAGACACATATAAGGTGAAGGAAAATAAATATCAAAGAGAAACTAATAAAGAAAATATAAAACTAACATACACTCAAAATAATGTATGTTATTGATATAGACTACGTTTGGTTGGGATTAAAAAGCCTTGTTTTTGTTTTTAGAAAGAAACAAAACTGTTTATCCAGTGATTGACAAAACTGTTTTTAAAAAAAAATTCAAAAACATTTTTTAGATTTTGTACATGAGATAGAAAAGTTAGGATTCTTAGCTTTTAGAAAAAGTGTTTTTAAGTTTGCTATATAAATTACTGTAATATCATCGTACAAAATATTATTTATATATATATATATATATGTATATAAATAAGGATATCAGTAATTATTATTTAATTATTAAGAACATGTCTATTTTAGTTTTTTTACTATAATATGTTTATTTTATCAAACGCTAAATCAGTTTTTGTTACCAGCAACAACTGTTTTATAAATAGTTTACCAAACACTTTGTCATTTTTTAAATTTTTATTTTTATTTTTATAAAAACACTTTTTTTAAAAACAAAGCTATGTCAAACGGGGCCACAGTATAATATAGCATTAGTAATTATGATTATAAAATACATAAAATAAATTACACAAAATATATTGATGAGAGGGGGAGGGAAATATATATATATATATATATATATATATATATATATATATATATATAAATTACAAAATAGATTGGAAAAAAAAACGAACCAATGAAATATGGAGACACATATAAGGTGAAGGAAAATAAATATCATAGAGAAACTAATAAAGAAAATATATAACTAACATACACTCAAAATAATGTA